>NC_058031.1:4759249-5068942 GCF_019176455.1 Solea senegalensis
AAGTGACTTCTACATCTTTGCTGTCTGCTACGCAGAACTCAATAAAAACAGAGTCCCTCCTATCGTACCAGTAGACAGTTGCTGGATGCCTGTGAAGACAGACAACACCACAATATTAATGTACAGTATGTTACACAAGTTAAGCACAAGTGATTTTTCAAGACAACCATACATACAGTAGACTGGATAATTAAATCAAATTAAATGTATAGCCAGAACTGCAGGTGTTATTATTGTGGGCCTGCTTGAAAAGGCCCATCATGACTTAAACCTTTTTAATCCTTTCTTTCCTTTCAACACATTTAGTGATCAGATCTACAACATGGACAAGAAAACACAACAGGTGTCCAAGTCTTCAAACACAATAGCCTTCCATCAGTAAACCCATGTATCTAGTTGCCAAAAAGCATCCGGTTACAGTAAGTCACATTCACAAGATGGTTAAGATGGGTTCGTCTCAGGTTTTTCCATATTTAAGTAAAGTCAGTGACGGTTAATATCGTTGCCTCACAGAAAGAACACGACTGGTTTCGAAACATGGTTTGACCGATGATGGCTACCACCAGCAGTCCAAACACATGAAGAGATTAGGTTAAGTGCAGACTCTACGTGACAATATGTGAGAATCAAAGTGTGAATGGCTATTTAATACCTTTAGAACTGAGTTGATAAATCAATCAATTAAGACAATTTACATAAAATAATACATCATATGAAAAAAATACTTATTTTGTACCGTTAGATCACATTTTTAAAGATGAAAGAATGTGCTGTCAAATTATGCACAGTGTTAGTGCTCAGGGGTTGATTGACACATTTTGTTGTTGATTGAGGAGTGAAATGGAGTTTTTGAATGTGGTGATGATTCTGATGAACTGTGGATTATTAAATACACAATGAGATGATTTAATGTATATGTTTTAAAACCCACAAGACTATAGAAAATAAAACCTTTATTTGGAGACACAGGAGACACTTAATCGTTTCTCCACCCATTGTCAGCATCTGCTGTGGCCTTCTTGAGTGGCTAATGGGCCACTACAACTTGTTTAAATGTAGGGCAAGGATTATTTAAATATTCAATTTCTAATCAACTATTTTGATAATCGACGAATCTGTGTTTTTTTTTTTAATAATTAAAACAAGTTATCTGATCTTTCAGCTTATTAAATGTGAATATTTTCTGGTTTCAATGATTTCTTTGCTCCATATAGCAAAGCAATCATTGAAACTTAATCATTTTCTTTTTTTAAATAAAATTTTTCTGACAACACACTAGAAACGTACCAAGTTATCTTATATGTGTTATGTCTCTCTATTTAATTAAAAACGTACCTTACTATGCATTAGCTCTCAGTAGAAGTAGCCCTCTGTCAATGTATTATGTCATGTTTCATATATTTAAGAGTCAATCGCATTGCAATGGTGTTATTATGGCCTCGTTAACTAAATCCTCTTACGAGCCCGTTTAAGGCTAGCGTTAATCAAATGTAGCCCTGCACGTTCCTCGTTGGCTTCACAACTTCAGAGAATAAGCCAGTTTTCTGGTTTTAACTTTAATAACATTCACGATTTCCTTTTTAAACAGCGATATTGTGACATCTGACACATAGCCGGTGCAAATCCAAAGATCAATGAACACTCTGCTGATCAAGCTAACAACGCTGACTTTAGCGGCTACGTTACTTGAGCCATGCGGTGCACCTGACTAACCACCGGCTAAAGTGGCCCGTCAGTGTTCGGTAAACGGGTTGGGCTTCGTTAATGCGGCTCTAAATTACATAATTTGATCCGTTTTACCAAGAACAGAGTTACCGTTAGCTCACAGTGAACTAAGGACAGGCCAACCTCCCGCCTTAATGAAAGCATGTGCACCCACGGCTAACGTTGGCCAGCTAGCAAACCATGTTGTTCTATTGCAATCTCCCTCTTTCTTTCTGTCTGCCGCTCCGTTGTGTCCTTACGTCAACTTTCCATAACTTACATGTCTGGTCCTGAAGTGAGCTTCTTTTCGAAGAGGAGATAGTCCCGTGAGAGGAAACGACAATGCCTACAAACACAGGGAAGGCTGCTCTCTCAGACACACACACACAGCAAATGCAAACGCCTCAACCCAGTGGACTCAAACACTGCGGAACTTTTTGCGTATGTCGGTAGGAGAATGGCAGCGCTGACGCAGCTACAACGTACTAGACGTTTCTAGAGCTTTTCAGCCACAGCTGCGAGTGACGTGAAGGAGGTTAAACGTCTCCTCAGTCAGTAACCAGCCGGTACCGTCACGTCAAATAAATAAATGTTGTATTATTAGCGTTCGAGCACAAAGTGCGTAGAACCCCATAGAAACCGTTAGTTATTCTTATTATTATTCTTCCTCACAATCGCGTTTTTGAGGCCCTGGACATACCCCAAAACTCATCAATCTGGTGAAAAATTAGTGGTTAGGGGGAACGCGTCAAAAAAATGAAAGTGGGCGGGGCTAAAAACAGACGCAAAAAACTCCTATTAGGTAATTTGCTGTCGGGTTTAACGTACATGAACGAAACTTGGTACACACGTTCATTAGATGGGGGCGGTCGAAAAAGTCGATGACGACTTTCCTGTGAATCCTACAGGAAGTCCGCCATCTTGGATTGCACGCCAAAACGGAGACGATTTTTATTATTGTTATTACAATAATGATAATAATAATAACGATAATAAAATAATAATAATAATAACAATTTTGACCTTTTAACGGAACTAAGGAAGCAACGGAAGTCCAGTCACTCGAACATGTGCTGATGTGTGTGTGTGTGTGTGTGTGTACACTAACAACACTTGCCTCTGGTATATGGAAACTACCTTTCCAGACTTTTTATTTCACTTCTCCATTCCCTTCTCTTCAAAATCAATTTACATAGTTTGGTTTATTTAGTTTTGTGTGATAGATTTTATGTTATGTCAACAATGGATAACTGAACAGCCCAGGAAGCCAAGGACTCATGGCCCTGAAAAAAACATATTTCATTTTCATATATAGTTTAATTTGATGTCATATCCTGTTCATCAGTACATCTTATAACGTTTTAACCACAGGTGAACATTTTGAAAAATGACCTACAAGTGTTATTAAACCATGATGCTGTACATTGTAGATCTCACATCAATGCTAAATAAAATACTTATTCCTACTGTTATTGCTTCAACTGTATCACTATCATACATACTACACAATTCAGTTGAACTGTTTAATTCAACATTAAGTTACTTTTTTCTCCTAAAGCCCTGTTGGCATCCATCTTGATTCTGGCTTTATATCACTCTGCCCTATTCAAAGAGGGCCAGGCTTGCAGATAGCATGGCATGACGCTGTATGACTCACTGCTGGGTTAAAATGGGTGTAGTCATGTCGGGAGTTTGTGGGAATTACTAGAGCTCACACACAAATTGCATAAAGACAAAACAGTTGACAAGGGGAAGGTGTTGCCAGTCTAAATAAAAATCATATATTGCTGAACAGGTATCACAGACTAAGGCTCTCTATAAAACCATTACTGAAAGTCTGCCAATATTACTCTTCAGAGTAAATGTATCACTAACAAAAGGAAACTGCAAGGCTTGCCTATTGCCATTGTAGTGACTATTAACTGTCAGAATATTTTAAGGGACCCCACAGGTCAAATGATGCATTTCACACTTTGACAGTGAAAGAACGAATTAAGACACCTTTACCTTCCTGCCAAACAATTAACCCATGAATGAAAGTTGAACACAAAGTGGGTAGAAAACATGTGGTTAACATGTTCCCCTTTAACCAAAAATGTCTTGTGCATAAATATAAATGGGGTTAGTAGTATGGTTCTGAATGCTGGTGTCTTCAACGGCAGGCATCCAAAAGGTATGATCACCGTGGTGGTTAACTGGTAACATGGGTGTAGTCAAATCAAAGAATACATCAACAACAAAAAGCACTTCCATTTAAAAATAAACGGCCAACACAGAAATTTCATTTTATCAAGCCACAACTTTATTTCCATCTTGGGTATAAATTGTATAAACAAGCTTAGTTTAAATCAGCAACCTTTCTGTGTTGACAGGGTCCCATTACATTGTCAACTCCTGCAAATAGAACAAGAAAAAGGTTTGTTAGTGGGTTTTTTGTTGTTTTGTTTTTTAAAGTCATTTCTAGTTAAGAGTCTCTTCTCAGGACAGAAAAGTTGGCTTCAGTAAACTCAGAAGAACGAAAGTCACTGTATATCAATCATCACTGAAGAGTCCTCCATATGACCACACCGCTAAACACGATTTGTTGATACAAAATACTCAAAACCATTACAATACAAGTAAGTCTTACCATAATAGCATTGACAATGTCGTTATTGTTGTTCTTCAGGGCGCGTACAGCCTTCGCCCGCGACACGTTGGCTTGCGACATGACAAGTTCAATGTCCTTGACCTCAACCCCGGTCTCATCAACCTATGAAAACAAACAACTTGTAAGCGCATCATATAATAAAAATTCATCAGTGTTTAACCCAATTTTAATAAAACGTTTCTGACCTCCTCTTCTTCGCTTTCCTCCTGTACTGTTGGCGTCTGTGTGTTTTCCTGGATATTTGATACAGCTTCTCCCTGTACCTTGAATTTTTCTGCAGCGGCCAGCTGGGCTTGCTGGGAAAGATCTTCGATCTGGAGCGCAAGACAGCAAAATTCATTACAAAAATTTTTAGTGGAGGACAATTTCACACATTTAGATTGTATTCTGCCCTCTTAAAAAAAAGAAGTATCCCTAATAAATATTAAGGGAAACACTAGAAACAATAAGGAGGAACAAATTATGTAAATTTGGCAGTCAAAATGTATTTTATAAATATGGCAGGATGAATGAAACGATGACAAAACATATCCTTTGTAATGTTAATACCTGCCATTAAGTAGAAAAAGAAGTCACAAGGACATATGCAGTTTGTAACGCCACAAATAACATACCTTAGCTTCACCGAAGACGATGTATGTGTCTGATGCAGGACTCTTGTAGACGTCTGGTTTAGTAATGACAAATAAGATGTTCTTTGATTTGCGAATTGTGACCCTGGTGACTCCCGTTACCTGCCTCAGACCAAGCTTTGACATTGCCTGTGAGAAAAAGATAGGATCTCTAAAAATATGCCAATTTTTAGCCATTACAATGAAACCATAAATACAGATGGAATTGAAAAGTAACTGAATTAGGATGGTTACCTTTCGTGCTTTCTTTTCACTGCGGCTCTGTTTGGCTTTGCTGACAGGTTCCTCGTCCAGCTCAGCAGCTGCTGCAAGCTGTAGGAAAAAAATATTCAGAAACATTAAATGCCAATAACTACATGTGGACCTGCTCATCAATCATTTTCTCTTCTCAGGACAGAAAGGTTGGCTTCAGTATACTCAGAAGAACGAAAGTCACTGTGAAAATAATCATGGAAGAGTCACAGACCTACAGCATCTGCTCAAAATCATAACCAGTAGATGCGTTTTGAACATCTTGGCACAAGCAAGCAAAATTATTCAAGACAAAACTGAACACTCACCTGAGCTTGCTGTGTCTGGGTCTGTGCAGAGTCCTGTTCCTCCAGGTCAGGGACTGAGTCATCGCTGTCTGACTCGGTGCCAGATCCTTCAGAAACCAACAGGAGACCAAATTTAGTTTCAAGGCATTTTACATAAATGAAGACCTGAATGTTATTCTGCAAGTAAGTTGCATCATTCACAGGGAATAAAAAGAAATGTAACAAGTATCTGCATCTTCTTCACAAAATCCAACATAACGTGTACTTCCTTTCGGTGCGATTTCCACTTCAAACATACCATATTTACCGGTGCAACAAAACATTTTGTCATTAAAAGTGGCAGACATGTCACATTACTTAAGGTACACAAGATTATGACAATATGCTAATACAGAACTGACGTTTCCAAATCAAGCCTACCATGTAGTCAACTAGGTAACATCTCAGTTAAATAGAGTCCATTTTGTAATCTCAGTGCTTCCCAAGTTGCAGTGACAGTTGGAAAAAACAGATTGCACAGAAAGAGAGAAAGAAGAAAATACCCTCATCATTGTTGATCACAGGTTCCACTTTGGCTGGTGTGGGGGCAGGTTTGGGTGACGAAATGGGTTCAGAAAGAGTTGGATTGATCACCTCAGTTTTAACGGGAGCAGGTTTTGCAACAGCCTCTGCAAATGTAAGTTTACGGGGAGCTGGGGCAGGTTCAGTTGCTGGTTTGACTGGCATAGCAACCTCTGCAGGTGCAGCCTTTACCTCGGGCAATTTGACCTCAGGTGCTGGCTTATCACCCTTCACAGGAGCAGACTTGGAAACCTCAGCTGGTTTAGTTTCTGCAGCAGGCTGGACAGCAGCTTTTCCCTTAACTTGTTTTGGAACCTCATTAGATTTAAGTTTTGCCTCAACGGCTTTAGCCTCAGCTGTGGGTTTACCAGCTTGAACAGGGGCAGCTTTAGCCTCTGCAGTGGGCTTGGCGGCTTTAACAGGGGCAGCTTTAGCCTCTGCAGTGGGCTTGGCGGCTTTAACAGGGGCAGCTTTAGCCTCTCTTGCTTGAGTGGCCTGAGCGGGGGCAGTTTAGCCTCTCGGTGGGGCTTGGTGGCCTGAACGGGAGCAGCTTTAGCCTCTGCGGCAGGCTTAGCCCCTTAGGGGGCAGGCTTGGCCTCTGCGGCGGGCTTGGCAGCCTGAACAGGGGCAGGCTTGGCCTCTGCGTGGCTTGGCGGCCTGACAGGGGCAGGCTTGGCCTCTCACCCGGTAGGCTTGGCGGCCTTAACAGGGGCAGGCTTGGCGGCCTGAGCGGGGTGCAGCTTGGCCTCTGCTGTAGCAGCTTGGGCAGGGGGCGGGCTTTAGCCTGAACAGGGGCAGGCTTGGCCTCTGCAGGGGCAGCTTGGCAGCCTGAGCGGGGCAGCTTGCCAGCTGCAGGCTTGGCGGCCTGAGCGGGGAGCAGCTGCTTTAGCCTCAGCAGCGGGCAGCTTGCCTCAGCCAGGCTTGGCGGCCTGAACGGGAGCAGCTTTAGCCTCAGCAGCAGGCTTGGCGGCCTGAGCGGGCAGCAGCCTCTGCAGCAGGCGCTGGCCTGAGCAGGGAGCAGCTTTAGCCTCTGCAGCAGGCTTGGCAGCCTGAACGGGAGCAACTTTAGCCTCTGCAGCAGGCTTGGTGGCTTTAACAGGGGCAGCTTTAGCCTCTGCTGCAGGCTTGGCAGTTTTAACAGAGGCAGCTTTAGACTCCATGGCAGGTTTAGCAGCCTGAACAGGAGCAGCTTTAACCTCGACGGCAGGCTTAGTGTCCCGAACGGGAGCAGCTTTAGCCTGTGCAGCGGGCTTGGCAGCCTGAACAGGAGCAGCTTTAACCTCTACGGGAGGCTTGGTGACCTGAACGGGAGCAGTTTTAGCCTCTGCAGCGGGCTTGGCAGCCTGAACAGGAGCAGCTTTAGCCTCTGCAGCGGGCTTGGCAGCTTGAACAGGAGCAGCTTTAGCCTCCGTGTTGGGCTTCGCGGTCTGAACAGCAGCAGCTTTAGCCTCTGCTGCAGTCTTGGTGGCTTTAACAGGGACAGCTTTAGTCTCTGCTGCAGGCTTGGCAGCTTTAATCTCTGCTGCAGGCTTGGCAGCTTTAGCCTCAGCAGCCTGAACAGGAGCAGCTTTAGCCTCTGCAGCAGGCTTAGTAGCCTGAACAGGGGCAGGTTTGGCCTCCGTAACAGGTTTAGCTATAGCAGCTTCGGTAGGAGCTGGTTTATCAGTGTCAGATGTCATTTTTAGAGGCTTCTCGGGTGGGATAAGTGGGGGGAGGTCATCATCAACAACTTTTAATGAAGCCGTTTTAACTTCGAAAGATTTAGGAGGACTAACTGCGACAGTATCTGAAAATGAAACTGGTGCTGCTACAGCAGGCTTTGAGGTCACTTTAAAAGCAGCTGGTGCTGCTTCAAGCTTTGTTGCAGCTGGTAAGGGTTTCTTAGTCTCAGCTTCGTTTGCTGATGTGACCTTGCCCTCTTCAGGGGCTGGTACAAATGCTTCTGCTTTCTTAACTTTTACTTGTTTGCCAGCCTTCACAACTTTTGGGGTGGAGCGGTTAGCAGAACTAGCAGGTGAGGAGGCTAAAGGAGAGGTCACAGGGGACATGGGGGTAGAGGGAGTACATTTTGGTGAGGTGGGAGAGGCGGAGGAGGCAGACATAGAAGAGCGTTTTCTTCTGCCAGGGACAGCCTTTGGGGCAGAGGAACCCTGCACACTCTTGGCATCTTTGCCTTTGGGCTTAGCAGGGCCAGAAGCTGCCTGGGGAGGTGTAGCTGAATAGAAATGGATAGATTCTTTAACACTTCTTTATGGTAATTTTGAAGTCTTACTCATGCGGGTTAAATCATCACAATCCAAGATGCAGAAATCTATTTTAGTGTTAGAAAAAGGACCTGCCCCTTTGATGCAAAATGTCACTCAAGATACACAGTACATACTGCATATTTCCACAAAACATTCCACACCTAATCTGGATGCACAGATAACACCATAGAACAAAATGCACACAGGATCAGTGATCCAATATGATGATACTTAGACATATCTAAGCTTTTATGATTAATCTTTTAGTCATATTATCCAACAGGATTTGACTGGTGGTGATGACACTGTATGTCAGCAGCTTCCTGAAAATGTTTTTCCCTGTTAGATAAGATTACAGGACTTTAAGCAGATATAATGTCAAGACGTTGAAAATGTCCGGACCAAAAGTCAAGTGGGGCATTCAGATACAGTAAAAAGCACTGGGGAAAGAACTATACGCTGCTGAAACCAACCTGACAGATGGTGAGTGGAAATAGGTTGGCCTTGACCTTTGGAGGTCTCCTTAGACTGAATGGCCTTGGAAAGAAGTATAACAGGCTCTTTCTTGTCAAGATTATCTTCTTGAGTTGCCACACCGATGTTCACATCACCAGACAGTTTATCTTTAGCCACTTTCAGGCAAAGATTAATTGGATCCTGTTCTGCAATCTTCCCATCCTCACTGTTTGCACTGACAGCAGAAACAGATGATTTGGGATCGTCAAGATTTTTTTCTGCCACCATTCCTGGTTCCTCTTTAGAGACCTTTGCTTCAGCTGAACTCAGCTTAACATCTTCACCCGACAATACTTCTGCCTCAACCAGCGAGTGCTGACTTTTAATCTCTTTGTCTGGACCCTCGACTGGAGGCATGGTCTCTTCTGTATCTTGTAATCCAGCCGAACCCCCTGGTGCGTCAGCAGCAGTCCCTGGCTGTGAAACAGACATGTTTTCCAAGACACGTTCTTCTGTTTGCTTCGCAATTTTTTGAGTTGCAGCTACGCCATTTGGTTGATCAACACTTGCTTCTTCAGGGGAACTTATCTCTTGAGCAGAAATAGGAGTTTCTGGAGGATTCTCCAAAAGGATTTCTTTGTTCACACTAGGAACAGCTTTCTCAGGAACAGTAGCCAATACTTCTGTAGCTGATGGAGGTATAACTGGATTAACAAGGAAGGGAAATTGCAGAAGTTGTTTGGAGGAGCTCAAATTTCATAAATGCTTAGAGCTTATCAGTGAGTTAAAAAAAGTGCTTTACACCCAAAAGAAAATGAGTTTGTGGGAAAAGTTCAGCCATGTGGAAGTGGCTTTTGACTTCACCAGTGGGAAAAAAGAAAAGTGGATATGGGTACACAGAAAAAGTGTCCATCCATGCAGTGACCAAATGTGAGATTAGAACCACACACCATCAACTTACTGTCCAAGACAAGCTTAATTAAGGCCTCCGATTAAATTGTACTGTCAACGTGGGCGTTTTTCCATGATCCAGTTTCACGTAGAAAAATCCAAGTTAATCAAATCCCACTACTAGTACTCGTGTGGAACTTCAAGCTACTTAATAGTCAAGTTTCTGAGATGACTCCAAGAACAAATACAGAAAGACATTACTGTATTCAAATCTGCCTAAATATGACATATTAAATCATCAAATCGAATTCCAACCAGAATAAAAATGCAGTGACTTCTTTGAACACAGACCAGTTGGGTTACAGGTCTGTGATTGTTTTTCACAGGAAATGTGCAGTGTGAATAAAACATGTAGTACATGTGTGTAGTTGTGTTTCCTATTGGTATTTATACATTTAGTTGTAGAGGAACTGCTACAGCTGACTGATGGGCTAGCCGGTTAATCATTGCACTGGTCCCAACTGCAACTGATCAGTTGGTATAGTCATCTACGCCCCACCCCTGAGCAAGACCTCCTCCACCCATTTACAGACCAGTTCTACAAGAAAACCTTCACTGCAGTGAAAAATATGCAACTTTCACACATATCAAGCACATGCATGATTGTGAACAATTATGATTCAATGTTATTAATGCAAATTTTATTATAACACTTCCAACACTCTGACAAATCCAGGAAGTTGTCTTTAACTAAAATGTATCAAGAAAAATCCACTGTACAAATACCATACTAATAAACTATTGGCTAAAGTTAGTTATTATCCTCATGTGGTTATAAAAACAAGATTTTAAAATCAGATTACAATCCAATGAATGCTAAATAGGACAATCAGCACTCTAACAATGCTATTAGCAATCTATAAAACACAGGTTTTTCAAGTCATTTATTGTGCACAGAACACCACGCTGAACACCATGCATTGTGTGCTAAATCCAGTTGTCAGTGCAAGACAAGACACTCCATTGTGAGTTCAAAAAATAAAAAAAGGGGTCCTGGATAACTCTTTTCAAGTGTGCTAAGCAACATTACCACCATAAATTACTTGATGAAAAACCCTCTGTTACAACACATGGCCAGTGACAGTCAAAAAAAAAACCTATCACCTGTTAGGTCAACTCAGTGTGCAACCAGCTGGGTCAAAGCCTTGAAGCAAATAATGATCCAGCCACCCAAATTTGATCCTTACCTAAACAGATAACCTTCCACAGACATATTTGTAGTCCAATATCACACACATTTAGAGTTTAAGGACCCCTTTGATTACAGCAATGCAAGCAAGTAAAGCTAAAATATACAAACCAGTCTCCACTTGAGGCTGCTGCATCTCCTGCTCGGTGACTGGGACCGTTTCTGTGGCTTCACCAGGCATGGTTGCTAGTGAGAACAATCAATGAAAACAGATTGTGAGTGCAAACAAGTTCACCAATAATATAATTTGATGATATAGGTGTTGCTTCTTCACTGATTCTCACAAAATTCCATTGTTAGTCAACAACTTACAAATCAGAAATAAACATTATTATAGACAAAGATGACTGAATAATAGACTCCAACTTACAAATATTAATACTTCACGATTTACTATAAATTAGACTTGTAATCCAAGATATAAACTCACAAGGGTAACAGTTGCCGCATTATAATAATACGATGATACATATTCAGACAGGTGTAACCTACCTATTCTAAGTTAGTTTGGGCACCGTTGTATTTCAACTCGTATGGAAAGATGTCTCAACGGCTCATTTAACGAGTTCAGACCATGAATGAGGAGCACTTGTCATAACCATGCTTTAGCTTATGAGCTCCGTATGATGTTGCTGCGGGTGCTAAGCTAACTGCCAGTGTTAGCCGGCACAGAGACAGAACTGAGAACAAAATAATAAACCCCGTCACAAATTCTTCACATAATCTGAACCGCTTCAAACGACCAGATCGCTGTCACACCGACAAACGTCACGTTTTACCCGACCCGAACGGCCCGCTGGTGTAAACTGTTAGTCACCATGTTCGCCCATTTTGAGCTGGAAATCGGTGAAACAATGGCACATAAATCAGCGAACAGGGGGACGATAACGCAGAAATAAGTAAACCGGTCTGTTAACAGGACTTTTAAGGACTCAATGAAACCTCTGTCACGCACATTAATGAGGTGAAAACGGCTGGATGATGTTGGATTATCAGCAGACACACTCACCGACTCAGGACGTTATATCCAAGATGGCTGTGAGAGAGAACTTCTAACCCCGGGTTCACGGTAATATCCGGTTTACAGTGGCACGTTCTTCTTCCGGGTTATTTTGGACTCGCGTTTATTTTAGCCACAAATATGTGGTTTTCTTTGAGTGTGACTTCTATAAATCACCCCGGATTACTTTACTGACCATGAAATTTTGTAGTATATCTTTATGTAGAACAAGGGTTGTTCTCCCTTTAGACGTTTAAATAGTAAAAGATACATACAAATGCACCGTTTTATTTATAATTCCTATAATTTTCATTGTCAAAATTATCATTTTGAAATGACAATATAACCAAATCTAAACCACACTGGAGTGAACAAATGACAAAAAAAATCGGGAGTCACATAACGTCATATTTACAGATGTATAATAAATACAGTTCCATAACACTGACAGTTATAGGCAAACCTTATTGTAAAGTTTAATAAAGTAAGGCAGTGTTATCAATGACCATACAGTACAGAGTATTCCATCATATCATAATTTACTGTTGATATTTCTCAGAAATTCAAAGTAAAATTGTTTATTATGGAATGATGTATTCTTCATAAAAAAGCATATAAATGCATGTATGTATATATACATACATATAGACATACATATATAATTTAAGATTGAAATTAATAATGTGATAATCTAATTCCATATTATAAAAAATATTGCTAGCAAATATATTTAGTATTATATTCTGTAAAATCATTCATTCTGGTTAAGTGATTTTGATTTGATGATTATTTTGTTCGTAAATCTTTCAAAATTTACGTTGTTGGAGTCGTCTTGGACAGCTGACCATTAAGTGGTGTGAACTCTCAGGTGGCTACTCGGTGGTTTTGATTTACTTGGATTTTTCTACATGGAACTGGATCAATGAAAAATGCCCAAGTTTACAACTCATAGCAAATAACTCATAGGTGTGAGGAGGCTTTATTATGATTATCTTGGATAAAAATAAATTTGTATTAACATTAACTGAATACAATACAAAACACAGGAACATCAAATTTATTTTTAGAAATAACTGTACAACAGCAAAATGTAAGTAGAAAATATAACATTTGAATTACAAACAGTCCACATCAAGCGCATAAGAAAAACACAATGGAAGTGGAAATTTACTGTTCCTCAGAAAAATGGCAATAATACAATTTTACGATTTCCAAAGTGGGACAGTAAATAACAGGGAGCAACTAACAATCCCACCACAGAAGTATATTACTTTCTGATTGTTGACCCAGTTCAGAATTCTTTCTCTAGATCTAAAAGACAAAAAAAGGAGAAAAGATAGTTGATGAAACAATAAAGCACGACATTCTAAAAAGTAAATTTGTCTTGATTTAATTTGCAACTCACCACTCTTTCTGAGGAGTTCTCCTTTCCACGAAGACGCAAGTCCATCCACAAACCGATCAAACAGTTTCACATACTTTGCCAGACTGGTTCTTTTGTAATCTGTAAAAAAAGAAAGCTGAAATATTCACAACTGAAAGTGACATTTTAAAGTTAAAATATACAATAATAATAAAAATAACTTTGTTTGAGTCTTGACATGTTGTGTACATAGTGTAAGCAGAATGAATAACTAATATAAAGCTACTCAAAACTTACAATTTGATTCCTTTCAATTCACTATTTTCATATTATAATATTTTATTTGTCTTCTTTTTGTATTTAACAACAAGAATAAAACTGACACAGATTATGTTTTACCAATATTATATCATAAAGAACTATTACCATTACTTGGTAATACACCTTTTTTTTCTAAACTTTTCAATCTGGGTTTGCTTTTTGTCTCCAATTTCATAAAAACACATTAAACTGCCATTAAATTATAGGAGAGCTGCAACTAACGATTATACATAAGAAATTAATCTGTCAAATATTTTCCCGATTACTCAAATACTTGTAAAACGAATTCACATTTAACAAGGTGAAAAATCAGAGCACTTTAATTATTAAAAAAAACAAAAAACACAAGCACTAACCAATTAATCGATATTTCCTGTTCTTGATCATGTGATTAATCATCTGATTCCCTGAGAACTACACTTAAAGGATACTCTTACACTCCAAACCAAGTAGGTTTCTTGACAAATATTTAACTACTATGTGTGTAAATAAGATAAAATGTATCACAGGATAGGAGACTGGAACCATATATCAGAATTTCACCTCTGATCTTTCGTCTCTCTGTCGCATCCTTCTCGTTCTCCTTCACGTCCTCCAGCTCCTCCTCTCCTGTTCTGGGCCGGTCCAGCTCCTCACAGATAAGGCTACAAAAAAAAGGAAGAAAAAAAAACGATACAACATTAAAAACATAAAACACATCACCCAACTGAGCACAAGGAGATAAATGATCACTTACCTGATTGTGGGCACAGCAGAAGGATCAAAAGAATCCAGCTCTTTGAGATCCATGGGAACAGAAATCCGCCCTGGACAGAGTTCACATTTGAAAAGTCACAGTGTGACTCAGTTCAGAGACAGATTCCATGAATCTATTTGGATCTGTACTCACCTGTTTTGGGGTGGACACTGAAGGGGCTCTTCAGCAAATGGTTCACACCTTTACTGACATTTACGTCGAGCCTTGGATAACAATACTGAAGCATGATTTCTTTCTCAAAGTAGTGTCCTTTCTTGGCAGTGGACTGTGGGAAGAGGGATGGTATCACTGCCTTTTTTGTAATGTGCAAAACAAACAAACACTATTGTGAAAAGCTTTAAACACCCGTCATTACTAACCTGTTTCCTACTTGCTTGATCATTAACCAGTTCCCAACGCTTCTCTGGATGCCTCTCATTTTGGAAGTCTCGCAGCAACTCATTTCTAACATGTTAGACCCGAGTCAAGGTCAGTGCTGTTTTGGTACTGAATGTGACTTTTAAATAAATATGAACCTGGCAAAAAGGATATCTTCAGGCACAAGTGCCAAGACTTTGTTGATGGATTCCTTGCGGCTCAGTATCTCCTGATCCTGAAGTGCATACTGTGGAAAGTATTTCTCCACAACTTTCAGAGACTCCCTGTTAAGATGGCACAGACTCTTAGTCCTTGTTCAAACTAGGTATTAACATCTGTCATGCAGGATCCAATCTCACAGCATTAAGTTCACCTGTTTACACCAGGTTGATTGTTAATACTATATATTATTAACAGCTAAAGATGCAATACTGAACTCGGAAAACAGCCTCAGCAGTGAAATAAGACAAGCAAACGGTTCACACAGAAAATGACCAGATTCTTACGTGATAAAAGGATGTAGAGGATCTGTCAGCACAACTTTCTTCACCATCTCGTCCCCACCCTGAAAATCAGCAATGAAGTACATTACATCCAAAACTAAACTGACTGTCTTTATCCTCTATCAAAAGCAGCCAGTTTTAACATTTCTACCTAATATATGCACAATATAACACAAAAGACCGACTGATGTGAGACATTTATGTCTTTTTAGACAATTACTTATTTATCAGTCCCAAGTTTGACGTCATTATCAGTTTCAGAAACATTGATTTCCCAGTTAAAATTATGACTGACATTGAAACAAAAAAATTGTACTTGCATAAATGCATAAAAAGGTATGCTATCAAACAATAATTTTTTTTATTGCAATTAAAAGCAGAATTGCAAGTACCAATCACAATTAATCACATGTTTAACATGTATTAATAAATAGTTTTTAAGTCGATCTTAACAAATTAAAGCAACTTTAACCAGTGTAACTTGATTGGGAATCAAATGAATGTAAGGAAATATACTTTATAAACTTGACTTTTGGATTTAAATGATCATCCCAAATCAATAGATGAGCTATACAGTAAGCCTGAGGTAGCAGAAAGTCAGCTTCAGCAATGTCAATGTACTTGCATTTGTACTTTGCTGGAGCCTTTTCTATATCATACGGACTGTGTCTTAGTCATTTACTATTATCTCTGATTGCAGGCAAAGTGATTCTGTGACACAGAAGCAGCAGAATTAATTGCCACTGTCTCTCAGTAGAACTTTTACACAAAGTTGTACTGTGGGTGGGACACTAAATGCGATTACTGTGTTAAAAGAAACACAATAGCCCTTCCCTTAATTACTCACGATTAATGCCTTAATGCTGACAGCCTTAATTTAAAGTAATCTAGGGCTGTGCAGATATAATACTTTACAAAAAAAGAAATGCAGTCCTCCTCCTAAATTCTCTAGCTATACATTTTGACATAAATCACACATGATTAATTGGTCAAACTGTAAACACAAACCAACACAATGAAGACAGAGAACCAGCTGCTTATAAACCAAACTGCCCCACTGATGTAATAGAAGCTAATAACAATACAGTTACCTTCACCAGGCTCAAGTATTCTGCAACAGCAGAGCGTGCGGTAACAGAGAGCTTCCTGGCAGCTTCATCACACACCCAGCAATGCACTCCTCTTCTGCCCGAATAAACCCACAGTAGGTGGTGGAACCCAAAGTCCTCTGGAACATCACACAAAACAAAGAAATAGATTGATGCTAACCTTGCCCAAAAAGCGAATAGACAGTTGACACAAAGCCGGTGACAAACGAACCTCGAAGAGCTCGATCCAGGACACGAACAGCAATGGTCATCAGGGGCCAGCACTTGGAACAAATGTCTGCAGCACTAAAATTTTGAGTTTGTACCTCGTTAAAATGTTAAACAAATACAGCCACTCATTCAACCATTAGCAGAAATAATCCATATGATCAATTTACCTGCAACAGCTTCTGACATCATCATAATCTGTCATATCAATATCAAACACCAGCTCCTTCTCCAGCGCCTGGAAGCTTCCCGACTTCACCGTGTTGTGTTGACTCGGCTGTGGGCGTCAGACAGTCAGAAACATCTCCATGCAGTGACACAGCTTAATGTACTGTAGGAGTGTAAACTACAGGAACATGGACTCTTACCCTGTGAGTGTATACTGCTCCAATATCAATCTTGTACGGGTTCATCTTCTGCATTTCCTTCTCCAGCTCACTCTGCGTGCTGAAAGACTGATAGCGCACATATATGTCATCTTTGAGCGTGAAGGAGAACTCCCGATTCTGAAAGTAGTTCTTCTGCACTGTGAATATGGGGGGGAAAAAAAGTAAATATGAGTCTACATACCTGCAATAAATCCTCACCTGATGGTATAATGTCAAGTATTGATGAAACTATTTTAAAAGAGGATTTGATTCAACCAAACTCATAATCATGGACACCTTATCTCACTATCTCATGAAACTGTACCTGACCCGTATTGTAATTATTCACCTGTCAAGTTGCACATTTTTTGCCAATATGCAGTTACTGTTTTTATCTGCACAGTACATTTCACTATTATATTTCCATATTACTGTTATTACCAGATGTTATTGTATTCTATTGTGTGTTCTTTTTTTAACTTATTATTCTTAATATTTATCTATTTCTTTTGGCTTGTTAGTTGGACATTCGTGTGGACAGCAAAGAAAGAATTTCATAGCACAAAGAAACATGTTTTCTTACTGTACACATGACAACAAACACTGTGAATCCTACGTAATCTACTGCAGAGTGCATTAGTTTTAGGTGTACCTAAAAAGCGGTAAAATGATTGTCAACAGGTAAACAGGACAACCACAGTTGAATAAGTAAGTTAACTTGAAAATCTTCAGCTTTCGAACATTTAACTTTCTAACACGTTTTATGTCCTCTGTCCTGTGATAGTGACACTCACCTCCTCCGTAGTTCAACCAGCGGTAATACTGAGAGAAGGGAAACAACCGCCGGTAGTAGAGAGGCAGTAAATCCGGCAGACACGCCGAGTCATAATCTGAAGATGGCATAACCTCGCAGTAAATTATCCGGTACCGGGACTAAAGTCGTTTCAGAGTGTTTGCTAGCACTGCTTCAGGTTCTTAGTGTTGTTGCACAGCGCGCGGGAAAAACTCGTAAGGAGCGGACACACTCGGTGATTCAAGGTTCGGACAATGACGTCACCGGAACGAGCAACTTCCTCGTATATTTTTCTTAAATTAATATTGTACTTATCTCGTCCTGATAGTAAAACTAAAACAACTAACCTATCGTTTAAAGACACATACACACCGTGAGTGAGTACACATTAGGTTAGAGAAACGTTTTTTCTTTACTCGAGGCGTCACTAAACTAGACCTTGTAATATTTGTCCTACGACGGCGGAGGCGTCACCGAGGCGCGCAAAGGATCACGGGACATGTAGTTGTTGACTCGGCTGCAAGGTTCATTCATCGTTAATCAGCCAGTTACAGCAATACAAAATCACAAAAATGAGCACGCCCCATCCAGTGTGTTTACGTTTGTTCAGCGCCGGAAGTGAAGAGCAGTGTGTGAGAGACATGTGCTGTGGCTGCAAAGAGTTAAATAAATCTAGCCGGGAACGGCGAAAGAGAGAACACGTCTCCTCGTCACGTGACAGTGTTAACAAATGCATAAATGAATAAAATGAACATTGACGACTAATTTATAAAAGATGAACCCTGAATTTGCATGTGATATGTTGGGTTTTACATCATAACAACCTTAAAATATCATGTAGATATTGCCATATTTTTTCTCTCAAACTCCACTGAAGTTATTGGTTCACCCATATTAGAAGAGAAATATGAATTTAAAAAATAGATCATAAATAATTTATAATAATTTATAATAAAATACAAGTATGCAATCACACTAGGATATTTGTTTCACAAATATCTACAACAATAAAATGCAGTACATAATGCAAGTACATTTTATGTTGGGAAAACAAATTTAAATATTTTATCCACCAAGAACTGGCAACATCCCTGCAAAAGATACCTAAGAGAAGTGTTTTGAATTTATTCCGTTGTTGGAATCACCATGCTGATTAAAAGGCTCTTTCTGTAATTCTTTTTTTACACAGACAGAGGGCAGCACACTGAGAGGCAGGGGGTTCATCACTGAGTTCCATATCTTGGAATTGTAGATAAATGGAACCTGTAGACACGTGCCCATGTCTGTTCTCTTCAGGCTGTTGTAAGACCAAGAAATATTCAGGTTCACAGTGAAATGCTGTGACATCAAGATGACACATGGCTTTTTTGTTTATTTTTAAGAGGTAGATTTTTGTGATTCATTCCTTTATTTTATATTTTTCTGTCTGAGGAGGTATGTGAAATGTGTAGGAACAGCATTTGCATTACTGTAATTTCATACAGCCTAAAACCCAGTCTCACTGAAGTGCTGTTCAGACTGAAGGCTGAGAGCTGTGCAGTGTTGAGAGCCCTTGTCACTTATGGTCCTCCTGAAATATAATATAATACAACACTCACTCTCTGCACGGTATTCTGTACATTATTGCCCACTACATATGATCAGCTCTGTATTTTATTTACTCTGTATCAAATCATGACTTATCCATGATTGACATTCATATACAGTATGTACCATGATCTTGACATTTACAACAAGACCATTTTATTTTTCTAAAGCTGTATATACTGAGAGAGGTGGTTTGTATATTAAATACTTTAATAATGGACTATAGTTTCTTTGTTTTTTGCAGCTTCAGTGAACTGTGACAGTGTTCAAACACAATTAACAGACAGGTATTACAAACACATTTCCCACCTTCCATGATTGCACTTGTGTTTATGAGAATACTCTTGATTCACACCCTGATCTACATAATGCAAGAGCTTTCAACCACATCATACTTGAATTATGTAAATTACCTTGCTTCAAGGCATAGTGGTTGTGATGGGTTTTCCTTTTCTTTTTCTTTTTTTTGGGGTGGGGGTCCTTTCTCAGAAATGATTATTGGATTTGGGATTAATGCATCTCTCCTTCTCTCTCTCTCTCTCTCCCTTTCTCTCTCTCTCTCTCTCTCTCTCTCTGTCCCTCAACCATCAGTCCCTTTGTATGTTAATAATTTCAGTGCATATTAATGCACATGATGTACAACAACTCATAAAGTGAAGCAGTACTCCTATACTTGATATTTCCAGCAGACATCAGAAACATTTTTCCACATCTGTTCACAACTGTTTCCGAGACTTCAGAGGACATTACTTTGACTAACAGTCATATCCTGGAGAATCCTACTCATGCAACATGTCTGCACTTAAAAGTGAATAGTTTTACGTTACGGGAAATTGTTGTTTGTCCATGGAAGGAAGAAAAAGTCCCCATAAAGTGACTGTGTAAACAGATTTAGGTTCCCACAACAGCAGTAGTACCTGGAACACACACACACACACACACACATACACACACACAGTGTCAGTGGGGCAAGGGTAAACAACCCTGAGTGTGATAAATGTAGGTCAGACAGTTGTCAGGTGCCCATGCTTGCATGTATATTCAGCGTGGTAACTGTACATTCTTTTGTACTTTATTTGTTTTGAAAAGAAAAAGAACCATTCCTTTTTTTACTTAATCTTAACTCTATGTGAAATGGAAACAAACTTAACTGGAAGGAAACAAATGTATTCTATTCAGTTTATATAAGTTTGGGATGTATGACAGAAAATCAGTGTGAACCCTGAACCAGCGGACGCTAAATTGGACTAATCATTTCTCAATTTTTTGTGTCCAATACCGATATCACAAACTGGAGTATCTATTGATACCAAAATTAGTCCGATACAGTCATTTTCGACCACTTGAACTATGAAGCTGTTAACAATGCGACACGAAAGACACCAATCTCCAACTGTGTAACTGTGAAGATATAAACAGCCCAAACATGACTCAGCTAAAATGCTTTTGCTGATTTGTATTTACATTTTTACAGCCAGTGCATAGTAAAGCATGTGACATAAGGATTTTTCTGATTGTATGGGATTTTGACCAATATTGGACTGATCCAGATACTGACCGACACTGATTCCCATCCCTGGTTTAAACCTGGGATTTTCCCACCATGACCTGTCAGATGGCTGTCGTACTCCCTCATTAAAAGAAACAAAAGGAAAGACAAGGATTTCTCCACAGTTGAGGTGTTGGTGAGGGATTAATTGTGACACACTGAGTCTTCAACCGTCTGTAGCTCAGTGTCTCCCAAAATCAGTGGGAGAAATGGAGCGCGAGGCATTAAGCGGAGGTACTGTAGGTGAGTGTTTATATATCGTGTATGTGTGCGTGTGGAGGCAACACGGCAGGAATTCCAATGAAGCAGCACTGTGAGGCGGACAGCGTATAGTTTTACATCTCTGCACAAGGCAGCAGGTGCAAATCATGTCCCCCGTACAGATTTTCCACACTTTACATTAATGCCATCATTTATGTTCAGCACAACACGCCACGCTCCGCTTACTCCTCGAATGGCTGACACTCATGAATTCTGTTGTACCTCTGATTGATGAAGCCATCTGTCATGTGTTTGGGGGCTGGCAGGGCCGCGCTACACTTGTATGAGCATATGTTAGCTCACTCATGGGTTACATGTAGAAAAAATAATCTCTATCTATCTATCTATCTATCTATCTATCTATCTATCTATCTATCTATCTATCTATCTATCTATCTATCTATCTATCTATCTATCTATCTATCTATCTATCTATCTATCTATCTATCTATCTATCTATCTATCTATCTATCTATATCTATCTGTCTTCAAAATATTCAAAATACACTTTCACAGAGAAATGACGTTCTTGTTCCTGTATCAAGTGTAAACACGGTAATATTTCGGCCCGCAGTCAAAGACACTTCAGGACTTCCCATGATGAGTCCTCTGTGTGACAGTAAAAGTCCAGATCATGTTCTCCGTGTTTACCCAGAGTAGTTGAAAGTTATAGTTCAGTTTGACACACAGTCAACAGTGACTTCACTAAGTAAACGAACCATGACCAGGAAACAGCCTGACGCCCTCTCACTGATAACAAGTCTGACAAAACATAAGAAAAACTCATATATCAAGAATATGTTTGACACCTTATCTTACCTTAATGGACAACTTTTTCTGAGTGGAAAGTAAAGGTTTGTTAAAGTCTCCTCCATAGAGAAAATCATAGTTTTTCTCAATTCCGTTTTTTTTCAATTTTGAATCAGAAATCTGACTTTTTTTCTCTCACAATTCTGACTTTTTTCAAAAGAAATTTAATTTTGACTTTTTTTCCCCTCAGAATTCAGATTGTTCCTCTGAATTGTCAGACTTCCTCAATGTTTCTGAATTCTTTTTTGACTCTTTTTTCTTCACAATTCGGACTTTTTACTCATAACTCTGAAATCAAAGACACAATTCGGACTCTTTTTTCCTCACAATTCGGACTTTTTACTCATAATTCTAAAATCAAAGACACAATTCTGACTTTTTTCCTCACAATTCGGACTTTTTACTCATGATTCTGAAATCAAAGACACAATTCTGACTTTTTCCTCACACCGACTTTTACTCATGATTCTGAAATCAAAGACACAATTCTGACTCTTTTTCCTCACAATTCGGACTTTTATAATTCTAAAATCAAAGACACAATTCTGACTTTTTTCCTCACAATTGACTTTTACTCATGATTCTGAAATCAAAGACACAATTCTGACTATTTTTCCTCACATTGGACTTTTTACTCATAATTCTAAAAATCAAAGACACAATTCTGACTTTTTTCCTCACAATTCGGACTTTTTACTCATGATTCTGAAATCAAAGACACAATTCTGACTTTTTTCCTCACAATTCGGACTTTTTACTCATGATTCTGAAATCAAAGACACAATTCTGACTTTTTTTTCCTCACAATTCTGACTTTCTTGCTTTGTTTTTTTTCAAGTTTAGTTTCCAAAAACATTCACACGTGTCCCTAATCTTCTTCCATACGGCAGTGTCAGGTTAGTTTAGGTGGTGCATTGGTGTCAGTGAAAACCTGGCTACAGCCCTGCAGCTCTGCCCTCCTCCTCCTCCTCCTCCTGCTCCTCCTCACTCATTGGTTGCTGTGCTAATATAAAGTTCAGCTGAGGCTCTCCTCCCCTCTGCTCTCCTCCCTCTCTCTCTCCTTCTCTCCTTCTCTCTCCCTGTATCTCTCAGACTCACTGACTGGCCGATCAGCCGAGGAAACACCAGCAGAGAACAGAGGACTTCACTCCATCACTCCCACCACTGTGTTTCTGTTGATTTTCCACATTAATCTGCAGCATGAAAGAAAGAAGACTCCCCCAGCCTTTTGTAGCGAGGTGTAAACTGGTGCTGGTCGGTGATGTCCAATGCGGGAAAACTGCCATGTTACAAGTGCTGGCCAAGGACTGCTATCCTGAGGTATGAGAGGATTCATCTCCACATTTATTTATTCATTCATTTATTTGCTGTCTGCACTTATTATTGTAGCATCACTTCATTTATTCAGAAAGGCAGGAAAACTGAATATGCCTGAAACAACACAAGGAGCTTTTAAATTGTTTTTCCTGCACCACATATGTTTTTATATCAAGTTTGATCTCCTATTGATACACATTAATACATCACATATTATTTTGTATATATTAACTCTCAATGCATTTCTGTGCACTGTACTGTTTTTTGTGTACTGCAGTGAAGTCAAGATTGTTTGACTAGTGTGAAATAAAATATAATATGAATTGTAGGGCGGCTCTAACGATTATTCGATTATTAATCAGTTACTAAATTAATAGTGAAATAGTCCACTATTTTGTTTATTGGTTTGCAGATTTTTCAGCTTCTTATATGTGAGAATATTTTTGCTATTTTGCTCCATAAGACAAAGAAAAATCATGAAAACTGAATCATTACCTGATCATTTCCAGGTTTGGTGAACTTTGATACACATGTTTCAGGATTTTCTGACAAAAAAGTTCTTAATTAATCATGAAAATAATCGACAGATTAATCGATGATGACAATAATCCTTAGTTACATTTCTAGGAGTGATATTTTACAGGATGTGTAAGCTCTTTTAAAGCTTGTGAATTGATTGGTTTGGTTCATTGGTGAGTCTCTTTAAAAAGCTACCAGGAAGAAAATCTCCATTTCATGCCACTCCTGCTGTTAGTCAGATTCAGTAAATACACGTTACATATAATAAGCAACGTATAAAATCAAGCTGAATGTGCTCCTTATGTCCCTCATGTATAGACGTACGTCCCCACTGTGTTTGAGAACTACACAGCCTGTCTGGAGCTGGAGGAGCAGCGAGTGGAGCTCAGCCTCTGGGACACATCAGGTGAGGCTTTGTGCTCTTCTTCTTCTTGTTTTTTTTTTACTCACTCACACTTGAATAAAATGAGTGTTTACCTCACAGTCCGTTTAAAAAGCCGCCCTATCTGCCATGATCAAGGTGTTTGGGTTTGAGCAGAGATTGAAGGAGTCGGTTTCAGTGCTGCATTCAAAGGTTAATTTGTGGAACTTGTTTACCCTCCCAACACCACAGTCAGTCTCGAGAGAAGCCCACCGCCCCCCCTCCGTCCACCATTGTTTTAGCGGCAGTGTCACTGTTTACACAGACGTCGCTATCTGTCAGTCCTGTTTTGGTGCATTTAAAGCACCTTTTTAACTGGTGTGAAATCTGCAGAGAGACCCTGCCGGGGGATTAATCACAGACAACAAACAACTGTATACAGTGAATAATGTAAATGTATTAGACCAGCTAGCTGCAAGAGAAATCTTTCAAAATGGAACGTTCTTTATTTGGCAAATAACAAGAAATAATAATGTGCTCTACTATTTGATCCTGTTTTTCATGTAAAAATGAATGGATAACAGTAATAATTGTATTTTAGCTTTAAAATGATAATTTTAGGTGAAAGAGCTTCTCCATACTGATGTATTAACCATTACAGAATTTTTTTTTTTTGATAATTACCAATGCTGTTAATTTAGGGCAGTTGTGACTGAAATACATTCAAGATTTCTTTATTGTCATTCCAACACACATTAGGACATGAAGTTGGAACACAACTGCAGTCTCTAACACCCAAAATATAACAAAAAAAGAACTAAACCGTGGTGACTTATGGCATGACGGTACTGAGGTAAAATGTATAAATGAATTAGTGCAAAAGTGCAAAAGATTTGTTAACCATTGTATCATTTTGCACATGGAGTCATTGGAATGAATAAATGAGCCAAAATGAAAACAATTACCAGAAATACTCAAAAATTCTCATTCAGACTTAATTTCAATAATATCTCAATGTTCCTGCTGCTCTCGTTGATTGAAACTCTGCTTAAATCCCAGGTTTAAACAGGTTTTTGCCAGTTTAAACCAGTGTGAATGTGCTTTAACAGCATTCAATCTCTGGTCAAATGACTCTGGAATGCACTCTGGTTTTTATTGGCTTGGGCTCTGATTGGCATCAGCAGGATCATAAGGGTGCAAAGATGCTAATTCTTTCTACGTGTCTGTGTCTGTTTTTATCAGCGATGTGCCGTTTCTGGTGCAACACGGCAATGTTTTCTATTCATCTTTGCAGCAAAACATGGCTGTAATAAACCCATGTTTCTCAAACTGTGGTACGTGTAGCACCAAGTGGTTGTTTCCCGGTGACTCCAGGTGATGCAGGGTTTAAAAGGTTGTTATTGTTAGAGGCTAAACCAGATGAAAATTAGAATTAGAAATAAAAACAAAGCATAAGTTCTTGCACCTTCACACCATATATGCGTTCATCATTGCTGATTGGTCTACGTTAAATGGTCTGTATTTATATCGTGCTTTTATAGTCTTGGTGATCATGCAAAGCTACTTTACACTACAGTTTTCACCCATTCACAGGAGCAACGTGGGTTAAGTGTCTTGCCCAATGCATGTAGACTAGTGGAGCTGGGAATCAAACCCACAACCTTCAAATTGAAAGAGCTATCATATTCATTTGCATTCTAATTCAGTATATACACACACACAAACCGTATTAGAATATTAATCTGCTCTGTTTTATTTAAAGAATGAATCTTTTATTACATTATTGTTGAATTTCCATTGATATTAGTGTAATTCAGTCAGGATGTTCTAGCCTTTTAATTAGCTGATAAAAATGTATCCATATTATAGTTTGCTCGAGCCTCAGGAGGCTGTTTCCTCTCAGTCCCCTCATTCGTTCCTATAACCCACATGTCTCCAGTCTCACTTTCACTTTTAAAGCAAAAGTTTAAACAAAACCCCACTGAATAATTTGGGACTTTCCACATCAGACACATTTCCCAAGGCAGCCTCATCATCATAAACACTTTCAAGAGCAGAAACTATTCATGGTTTAAAAATGTTAACTTGTCATCTTGACGTACAATTTTCCAAACATGTAACTGGCAAAAATAATCTCAAATTACAGCGGGCCGCTGACATCATGACCTGATGTAGACATACAGTACATACAAAAATCATGTAAATAGGAGAAAGAGGAGAAGCCGTGCACTGCAGTATACATTTCTTTCATAACAGTTCTGGTTGAGGCATTGTGCTCAGAGGAAGTGGAGCCGTGCCAGTTGGCCTCCAGAGGGGTTGTTTCACAGGAGAGAGGGGGAAGCCTCGTCCATGCAGGGGGTGGAAGTCTGTAAGAGTGTGGGCAAGTGTGTGTGTGTGTGTGTGTGTGTGTCTCTCTGTGTATGTGTGTGTTGTACAGTTGCTGTGAACAGAAGGCACAAGTGAGGGAGACGTAGAAAACATCTACACAACCTTCTTTGTGCCTTATGGTGTTTGCTGCCTTTAAAAAAACAATGTATTATGTAACTGAACAAATGTAGGTTTGTGTGTTTATCTCCCACGGAGTACAAACTTTATGGACAGTCGCTCCTTTCTGAGGAAACATTACATAAGCCCTATTTACATTTGCAACACACACGCGTGCACGCACACACACACACATGCAGTAAGCATTCAGGTCATGGACACACTAATGAATCTATCTTTTTTCACTCTCCTGCTTTATTATTAAGTTTAATAGTAGAAATCACAAGATCATAAAATGAACAGTGATCATCGAGGTTTCTTTATTATCCCTCCAAAAAATATGAACATAATTAGAACCACATCACAGGAAACAAATGTTAAATACAAGAGTAGAATAAACATTGAAGATCCATTCAGACGGCTGATTACTGCAGGAATAAACAATGATTTAAAGCCGTTTGCTCTGCACCGATGGCAACAACATAAAGTGTTCCCTCTGAGGATGATTCAGGTCGACCAGCACCTGACCTGATTTAGTTCTTGGAGGTCGTTCAGTGCTATTCTAGTGATTCTGCTGCACACATTTCATGATGCCCTACAAGCTAAAGAAAGTGACCTGTGCCAGTAAATAAAAGAGGAAAGTAAGAACAGAGTTCATAAAACAAGAGTAAAACGTTTTCAAAAAAGTGGACTGCGAAGTTTACGATAAAAAATGCACTCACTGATGTTATTATTGCTGCTTTTCCACGACATGGTCCCGACACGACTCGCCTTGCCTCTGTACAGCGCGGTTATTTTGCTTTTCCATTAGCAATAGTACCTGGTAACTGGTAACTTATTTAGTACCTGTTCTGGCAAGGTTCCAAGCGAGATGAGCTGATATTATGATACTGCCGGCCACTGATTGGTCACAGCCGTCACAGGAAGAGGCGTGAGCAAGACGTCCGACACAAGAATCAAACTGAACAATGCCGAACTGTAGCTCAAACAACTTTTAGCATGGAAATGTCTGAAATGTCAACATTTAACAGAGGAGCCGCTGTATTTCAGTTCAGCGACAGACAGAACCTGTCTAGTCACTAGTTGGTGTTTGTCGTATGTAAAAAAAAGTTTACGGCAGTTTCATGCAGTCGTGCAGTGATGACTCCGCCCACACTGAGGAGGTACTATATGGTAAGGGTTAGGGTTACAGAGTCGAGCCGTGCCGAGGCGGTGGAAAAGCGCCATAAGTGCCTTTTCGCAGACGGCATCGACACAGGGTTCAAAGCACATCGCGTAGTCGACGACAGTACTGTAGTATTTGTACTGTTGTACTATTTCGACCAGCAACCACAGGAGAAACAAAGGAATGTCACATGTCACAATATCACATGTTTAAAGACATGTTTAAAGACTGCTCCGTGTAGTCAGGATCATTAAAAACATAATTTTATTCTTAGGAACAGACATGATTTTGGTGGGTATTTAAGTACGTACGTATTTTAATGCCAGGTGGTAAAATCTGTACTTAACCCTGTCCACTTATGCTCTGATCTCCGTCTAGTACCCAATCATTTGGTTCATTTGTGAATGAATGAATTTGTGGATTCACCTAATGTCCTCACGATTGATCTTAAAATAATAAAAGCTTAAAATAATATAAAATGTGTGTGTCTCAGAGACCTTAGATCACAGCAGAGGTGACGGCTGCTTTGATTCGCTTCAGAGAAATGTTACTGATAGATTCTAGTCGTACACGTTGTCCTACTTCATAGACTGGATATAATTCCATTTGAAACATATTAGAAGTATCTATTCTTGGTATCATTATATTGTCTTTTATTTGCAAGAAGTGGTTCTGGTCTGCATTTGGCCCGTTGGGACACGGTGTAGGAAATGAATTGTTAGCGTTGTGGTATGAGGAGTGATAAGGTGGCAGAGTGAAGACAATAGAGAGCGGACATCCTCCACGTCTGTTTATAGCACAGGAAGCTTCCGGAGAGAGAGCCAGAAAAAGCTCCACACTCTGGATAAATGTACTGTTTTCGGAAACTTCCTTCGCACCCTTTTACTCACATTCTCATTACTGCGGTGTCACATTAATGTGACAACAATGAAAGTAGACTGTGATTGAGACCGTCCATAGAGGGCAAGATTAATACTTACCACTGGTTAATAAACCAGACACAGAACTGGTAGAGATGTCATTTCAGTTCTTCATTGTTCACATTTAAATTATTTCTGACTTTGTGATATGAAAGGTATAGTTTGGATTTTTTGAAGTGTGGTTGTATGACATTTTATCAATATTGACAGGCCACCAGACAGAGACCCATACAGATTTTGACCATTTAGAGTTCATCTCGCTGTCAGACAGCTGGAAACTTTAGTTTGTAAAGCGCTCGCTCTCCTGCACCAAAGTCCATAGAAAAAAAGTGTGTTTTTAGCTTGTGAAGACAAGAGATGCACTGGACTACTGTTTCTCGTTTGATAAGTTGACATTTTCGAACACTGAAGTCTCAACATAACACATTTGGAGGCAGCAGTGGATTGACAACTCCTGTGTGCTGTGATGTTTCTCTTTGTTACAGGGAAATAGCGGAGAGAATGAAAAATCATGTTCCTTAATATAAAAATGAAACTTCAATGACTGTGTTCTCTCCTGTCAGGGTCGCCATACTACAACAACGTGAGGCCCCTGTGTTACAGCGACTCTGACGCAGTGCTCTTGTGCTTCGACATCAGCCGACCTGACACGGTTGACGGTGCCCTGAAGAAGGTACGAGGACGACAACACTGTATTAACTGTGTATTTTCTCAATGCCACTTTTATGTGTCCATGTTTGTGTTTCAGGGTCACTTTTGTACACTTTCTCTTGTCTTAAATACAGGTTAAAGACAACAGTTGTGTTGTTTTTGTATAAGGAGGATGTCGTCACCTCCTCAGTTTCCTATAAAGCTGCAGTAAATAAATTCTGATTTGTATCTGTTATAGTGATGCTGCCAAACAGAATCAATACACATTTAGGTTAATGACAGAAGCTGTTTTGTGTATTCAGCTACATTACTGTAAGAATCAATCCAAATAAGCAGGTAGTGCCAACTATCGGTTGTTTTTCTTTCTTTGACTCTTGGCCAGCTTATGTTGTTAAAAGGCCATTTTGGAACATCTCCACCTTGATCAGTCTATTATTCACAAAAAGTTTAATAAAACTTTAATATACACTTACGCTTTAGGTAGTTATGTGTGCATTAGGGCTGAATGATTTTGATTAAATATCTTATTGTGATCACTTTGACTGAAATATCGATTGTGATATGATTTCGCAATATGAGAGGGAATTGTAATATTAATTTGAATAATATATTTAAAATGATTCCTGTGTGACATTTGTGCTGATCTGTGAGAAACAAAGATCTGTTCTTCAGTCTGTAGAATATGATGTGTACAGGTCAGGACAGTATTTAATCTAAAATGGTCATTTGACACACATTTTGCAAATTGCAGCCCTAGTGTGCTCCCTCATCTTGACTCTGCAGTTTATATATTCCTTTGACAGTCTGATGACACTTCTCTTTATTTATTTATTTTCTGGGGGGTAAAGTGGAAAGCTGAGATCCAGGACTTCTGCCCCAGCACACGGATCCTGCTGATAGGCTGTAAGACGGACCTGCGCACGGACGTATGCACACGCATGGAGCTGTCCAATCAAAAACAGAGTCCCGTCTCCCATGAACAGGTTTGTTTTTTTTACTACTGCATTTTAGATTTCTCTTGCTTGTGTGTAAGAATTAGTGACACCTAATGGGACTGTAGATAGTTCATTCATTCATTCATTCATTCATTCATCACGGGTCCCAGCTGACATAGAGCAAAAGGCGAGTCACACACTGGACAGGTCGCCGTCTCAGGACCACATGAAGACAAACGACCATCCACTCTCACACTCACACCTACGGTCAATTTAGTGTCCAAGTAACCTTTTGCATGGAAAACTCCTCCATACACACTGGGATTCACCCTCAAAATAGGAAACATTTGTTCCTTCAGGCTGTTGAGGAACCCTGTACCTGTATCTGTAACTCAGAGCCCTTTGCCTACAGTACATATTTCAGATCAATTATTTACTTATGCAAACATACTTATGGGTAGGTGTGGCTAGTTCTTTCAGAATCAGCTGTCCATCAAGTCTTACGTGATTTCCGTATTCCCGTAGCAGCCTCCGCATAAAAACCACTTGAAGCTCAGCTTTAACTGTTCTCTATGGGATGGCACAGGATTTCACTGCGGTTAGCTCGACAGTGATTGGACAAATGCGGGGAAAAAAACGTCACTTCCACGGAAGCTCATCTTCTCTCGGAGTCAACGGAGCAGTGGGAGCGGGGCATGGACGCTGTGCTTCTGTATGATGATTGGAGGAACTGTGTGAAAGGCGGAGCCAGTTTTTGATCGACAGCCCTGCAGAAACATACACAACAGCGGAGTCTTTTCTGCCTAAGTCCTGTGTGGATTTTGCGAGGGAAGTCTGCAGACAAATACCTGGTCGTTGTGTGTTATTTCCTTAAACACTATTATAGCATTTCAGTTTTACATAATTATCACATTTTCTTGCTCTAGTTGTTCGTTTCCCCTGTTTCCAGCAACCACCACTGCAACAAACCCTCTTAAATGTTACACACGGCACCATCACTCTACTGTAACTCGTTATTCACTTTTACCTGCGTATATTTTTTCCCTCCTAGGGTTTGTCCATGGCCAAACAGCTCGGAGCCGAGGCGTACCTGGAGTGCTCGGCGTTCACATCGGAGAAGAGCATCCACAGCGTTTTCCGTACGGCGGCGCTGGCCTGCATGAACAAGCTGCAGCCTGCCAACAAGCCCAGCCCCGTCCGCCGCCTCTCCAAGAGACTCCTCCACCTGCCCAGCAAGACGGAGCTGCTCTCCTCCACCTTCAGCAAGGACAAGTCCAAGAGCTGCGCCATCATGTAAATACTGTTGGGATCACGGTGGAGGACGAGCAGACTGTTGAGTGCTGTTGGAGCTGGTTTCGGGGCACAGATGCAGGGAGAGAGAGAGCAAATACGTGGATTCCTTCCTCTTTCTTTCTCTCTCCCTCTCCATTGCAGCCCAAACTCCCTCGACCATGTCACGCATCTGTCTCTACTCTGAATCTGAACTTTTTGGACCGTCACCAGCAGTCGTCACAGTGACAGTGATACTTTTTTGTTGTTCTGAGAAGTTTAAGTTTAATTCTTTGCAAAGCGAGTGTGTGACAGGCACTTACAGTAAAGGTCCTGTTTTCTCCTCTCAGAGGCTGATGTGATCAGTCAGCTTAAATAAGGCCAGTACCTCCTCGTTTCCAAGGGGTTGTAAACACTGCATTACCCTGATGAGACCCACTTGATAATCTTGATAGTGGCGCCCCTTTCCCCCACCATCTTTTGATTTAAATGCCTCCTTAAGATCACAATACGGGCTGAGTGATGAGACAAAATGTAAAGTCTGACAGGGCAGGAAGCCGTATGTACACATTTTAAACAGTGGTCCCTCAGGAAATGATTCCCCCCACTTGACCCCCTCACAGTGTTTTGTTCCGGAATTAAAGCTGACGGTGGAGGAACGAGGAGAAAGAAGGGAGGGATTTGGCAAGCAAGAGTCTTCACTTGTAGAAAGGTGGTGGGAGGACGAGCTGCCGAAGGAGCGCGATGTGACTCAGCACTCGCATGAGCCACGAAACGCCGCAGCGTGGATGAAAACAAACAGAATCTGAGACATGTAAAGACTGAACATGTTCTATCAGATTAGACCTTTCATTCTCCTTTCAGTCTTCATATATCAATATGGCTTGATTTTAGTGGAGTTCCATACGTGTTCCAACAAAAACATTAAATATTCTTTCTTTTTTTAAAAAAGATAAAACAAAGATTTCTTTGAATACGAGCTAAACAAGATGGATTTATTTATATCTGTTGCTTCATGGATATTTATTGAGGAGTAAGTTGGGACTTTTTATTGTAGTTACATGTCTATAGTGAACACAGTACAACTTTTAAATCTTAATTATTTGATAATTATATTTAAGACACCCATGCTTCCATTGTTAATATCTGCATTGGTTTCCATTAGCTCCCAAAGTTTTGGAGAAGGTTGTTGTACCAAACAATGCAGACTGAAGCAAACATGTGACTAAAAGCTGACAGAGAAAGAGAGAATGTTCACATGATCATCTGGACTACAGAAATTGTGATATTCTTCTTCTTCTTCTTTCCGCTTCTCACTTAAGGCCACAGCATCTATCTTCTCAGATTTTCTCTTTTTCTTCCCTCTAACAACCAAGGCTGAGCAAATCCATCATTGTCTAATTGAAATGGCAATTTGAAACAAAGCCATTAGCAAATCACAAAGGGTTGTGTTTTATGCCAGTGGAAAAGAAAAATGCAATACATAGATAATAGAAAGGCTTCATGTTTTACAGTTCTTATTCTTGTGATAAAATGTAGTAGTTTATATTTTTGATGGCATTTTTCAATGATTTGAAGGTCACACCATCCTGGGTATTACAACCTACTCAGAAAGGCTTTAAATTGAATTCCCGCCACACGTGCATCAACACTAAATGTCTCCTGAGATGGTGGCCTGATGTTGCAGGGTTTTTGAATCGATTCATAGGTCAGCTCCAGGTGGAGAGATTTATTATTTTCTTTCTTTTGAGGTTTTAATAATATATCATTTTCATTTTCCCTGCAAACTACTAAAGATTTTCTACTTTTAAATCCGCTTTTGTCTCGGATGTTTCTACACTTGCTTCCCTGTGACGGTTCCGTTAGCTGTTGATGTTGTTCTTCTAGTCACTCGAGTCTTCAGGCATTAGCCGCTGTTGACAGCTCAGTTAATAGAGGAGTCTGTGATTTGTAGGTCTGCACCGAGAAGCCCCGGACTTCTCTGGATGTACAGCACACTGGAATTAATGCGTTACCTAGCAACAGCGCGAGCATGGACTCCTGTCTCCCGGAGAAAGGGGAGGGATGGCTCTCCGAGAGGGCGCCTCGCCTTTTATTTGTAGCATCAGACAGAAGCCACAGCGAAGGTGACGGCTGGACATTTCAGGGAGCAGCAGACACTTAAATAACTCAACACTGGCTTTAAAGAAATATGGGTTGTTGGGAGCAGTAGCATTCCGTCTTAGCTCATGTCTCTGCAGTTCTTATTCCATTTGTCCTGCCATCATAAACACTCTAAATTTTGACATTTATTATCTTAGGGTGTGTGCAGATGATTCTCAGACATTTAACTCACTTATAATAGAAATACATACAATGTGAGGTGTATCCTGAAAATACAACTAATGTGATCGGGTAAGCAATCGAATTTATTTATTTAGTTTTTAATTCTCCTCCTTCACTCTCCTTATGGTATATATACAAATGGACAGAGTTTGCTGGTTTCAAGAGGGGACATCTCCACTGGTTGCAAAAAAGAACTCCATTTTTCAGAGGAGTTAATGGTCTCAATTGCTAGTTTCAGGTTCAAAAGAACCGATAGAACGTGGTGTCAAATTTGTGTATTATGCTCACATTTAAAGGAAAATAGACAATAATGTGCGTTACATGTGAGTGGACACATCCAATAGTCACCTGGTGACATCTGTGAGCTCCCGTTTGAGAAAAAATGTGAACATGGTCGCGGCTACGTCCTGAATCTGGAGGCTTCAAATTCAGATTCTCATGGATGACATCACACCCTGATTGCCACTTTTGTCCATTCTGAGTCGATGATCTTCCTCCACTGCTGCGATTACAAGCGTTTGCGTCACAATTATCGGCACAGTTGACCACTATCATAACAATGACGTGTCTCAGTAGTTTACGTCTTCCGATAAGACACACACACACGGAAATAACTAAGAAGAAAAACTGTTGCTTAAAGCATCCACAAGATGGGATTTATGACTTAATATTGCATTGTTATAATTGTCTTCTAAAGACGTCTCCTATTTGAGATATTTAATTGAATGCCTTTTTTTAAAAAAAAGAAAAACCTGCATATACTCTGTATTTTTTTCTGTTGTACATATCCTTTCTGTTAAAACTGTTTTAAAAGGAATTTTCCCCTCTGGAACGAATGTTACTGAAGCAAAACTACATGTGTCAAGTTGCCAGTTACGGCTTAAATTATTGACTGAATTCTGTAATTGTTATTGTGATACGCTATTTTCATCTCTGAGTCTTTATTTAAATAAACAAGTCTGAAGTTCATTTTTTAGAGTATTGTTTTCTGTGCTAAAAACACGACAAACACAAATCGTGTAAATGGTAACATTACTGTATGTCAGATACGCTTGTCTTTTTATCTCTCAACTTCATTTTAGTTTTAATTCTGTATCTTTTCTCTCACGTCAAATGACACCAGATTGTGTTTCTTAGATTCAGGAGCTTTTATCGAAGTAGGCCAAACAATTATTTAGGTAATTAAATCAAAGTCAAGGCTCTCTGTGGAAAAAAAAGTCTATTTTGTCTTCATAAAGAATGATAAATATACTTGTTCCCATGCCATGGACACTGTGGGTTCAGATACAGATGCTATCACTGTCTGTCTGACAGAGGCCAAATCATTTCAAATTTGCATACGTTCCAATTTTGGCACAACAATTTTTTTTTGTTCAGTCCCTCAAGACAGCGTGGCCTCCAATAAGATGATTATAACAGCTTCACAGTCAAAACAAATATAACATTAAAAGTAACAAAAAAGGACAAGATAAAGTTAACTGACTTGTAACAATCTGTGAAATTCTAATCTTAATACAAGGAGAAATGTATGTGCTGTCTTCTTGTGTCGGTAATTATATGTTACCCATTATATATGTTCTCACTTGACTACTGAATACAGTATATTTAAATTAGCCACGAATAATAAACTTTCTACTCTTCTCTGTTAAATTCTATATCACATGCAAAAGTCAAACGCTAGAAATTTTGGGTAAGTTTCAGTTTAGTTTATGAGCAGATGGGGATTCTGAGAGAAAGTAACTGAAAAGTCTCTTTTTTATGTCCACAACTCTGGCTGTAACTATCTTTTTTGTTGCCTTTTTCAAGTTTGTCCCAGTAATTTTAGATCTTTTAATCTTAGACTCATATTGGGGTTCATATTAGACCACATAAGAGGTCTTTAAATGGGGAACATGTAGATAAAAAGTCAAAGAAAACTCCAAGGACTATTGTTATAGTGGCATGGCCATGTTATACTGTTTAAAACAAACATAACATGAACAATTAACACAAACACAGGGCTAAGGCTGAAACACGTCAGTACATATTACATTAAAGTTACATTAAAAGGTTATTAATAGTTCATAAGAAAGTACCTCAGAGTTTTTCTTTTACTTTCTTTCTAAAGAGGAACTTTTGTTTTGAAAATAACCATGAAGAAAATGTCTGTTTTGGAAATACATGTGTGACATGAGCTCTCTGCCATGTTGTGTCAACATTATTCATCATTTTGTGTTTCTTAATTACACGTCAGACAGCGATTTTTTGCTCCTCCTCAGTCAGTTTCAGCTGTGACACCTCTGTCCTTTCAGTTTCTGCCACTTCATCTTATCAGAAAGCAAAATTAACATTTTAAGAGAATTAACACTGCTAAAGCAAACACGCCACCACATGAGTGTGTGAGTCTGCTGTTAGTGCTCAGAATAGGATCTATATGAAGGATCCATATTTGTTCATATCAGTCCTATTAATACACAAACCAAGACCATGTATTGACTATATTGATGTCTTGGGGATCAATCTTCCTGCTGGAGCTCACGTGTGGCTAAGGCCATAAAGCTATAACAAAATATTGCTTCAAAAATATTAAATATTAATTCTGCTGCTACTGCTGTTTTCCCCCTCCTGACCTCCAGTATTATATTTGCTTCGTCTTTCACTTGACTGATAGCGGCTCTTATCTGGAACTTCCTGGCTTCGTCCTGCTGTCACACTCTGCCCGCTGATGTTATGAGGTGGATAAAGTGGTTAAATGTTTGTCATTCCTGAACTATCACACACACAGGATACAGCGGCGAGACTCATGACCTCTTTATCCATCACCCTTATACAACAGGAGGGGAGGAAATTGTGACTGTACACCCGGCCTCGCTCGGATAAAATTCAGTCTCCTGTCGACTCCAGCATTGATTTTCCACGGCAAGAAATGTAAAAGTGGTTCGATCATCCTGTGGATAAAGTGAGCAGCCAGCCTGTGTGTCTCCAAGGCTCCTCTGTCTTATCTTCCTGTCTCTCTGTCTCTCACATATACACACATTTATCAAGAAGCGGCCCGATGTCGTTGCATGTCTCTGATGAAGAAACATGGAGCCTGTCACACTTTAACTGTTGTTTTTGCTGCAGAACATCCTTCAAGGCCTCTTTCCATCCATCCATTTGGGGGAGAGAGAGAGAGAGAGAGAGAGAGAGAAATGGTGGAGAAAGTGCAGCTGAAATTCCTGGTTCCAGCACAGACAGGTGATCTGGTGAGCATAGATTTGATGAGTGGGCAAACAAGAGGGAGGGGGTGGGCTATATGGGGCAGACTGAGACTCAAATTTATCCAGCCTCCTGTATGGCATCACATAATTATTTGGTAGACAGCAAGCAAGAAAGAAAGGTAGGTAGCAAGGAAGGAAGAAAGGTAGGTAAAAAGCAAGCAAGAAAGATAGGTAGGTAGCAAAAAACAAAGACAGACAATCAGCAGGTGATTTGTGTAGTCTAGACATATTTGTGTGTTTCTTTCTGGATGATGGAGACTGCAGCAGAGACAGAGAGACAAGATCGGGAACCAGAGGAGGGATGATTTAGGGAAGAGTTCTGTCATCTGAAACCCTATAAGGGAGAAAGCTAGAGAGAAAGTGGTCACAGTGCGGCGCAGCTCATTACCACATGGGCATGTCGTCTGCCAGACATGTCAGTCCAGTCCAGACACACTTAAAACCATGCATGTGATGCAGTGTCTACATATTCATACGACTGAGCCATCAGAACTCTCAACCACCGTGGTGGTAGCAGCAGCAGCGACAGCAGAGATGAGGCTCTGCAAAGCTGCTGCATGCTGCCTGGTTACTGATGAGCTAGACTGACGTACTGTAGGTTACATTACCACACACACACACACACACACACACACATTTGTTTTTCTATCTACATGAGGAAACCTCAGAGACATAATGCATTCTCTAGCCCCTTACCCTAACCTTAACTATCACAAATAAATGCCTAATCCTAACCCTTTCCCTAAACCTAAACATAATTCTAAACCCAAAACCAGGTCTTAACCCTGAAAAAGCCCTTTAACCTAGTGGGGACCAGACCTTCTGTACAAGGTCAAAATGTCCCCATGCAGAGAGAGTTTGTAGGTTTTTGGTCCCCATGAGGATAGAAAAACATGGTTGGTTAATGCCTAACTCTCACCTTAAACTAACCACAAGTCAAACCTAAACTTAACAAGCTCCTCAGAAATTAGGTTCTGCCTCATTAGGACTAGGTTTTGGTCTCCAGGACAGCTTCCCTGACAAGGTCAGTGTTTATGCCAAAAAAGGTCCTATAGAGGGGACAAATACACAAGTGCGCACACACACACACACACACTGACACACTGAGCTCTGCCTCAGCTGCTGTGACAGTGTCATAACTCCTGTCTCTGGATAGAAAATGGGGTTGTATGTCAGCGGCTCAGCTGGGTGATGAGTCGGGGGAAAGAATGTCACATATGGTCGTCTGCCTCTGTGCGCTTCCCTCCAGAGGACATGTCCACTGTGACAAGCAGTGTGATGTCACTACTGCTCTGGACATGGACACAATCACAGCAGCAGAGACAGAATGAACTGAGCCGAGGGGATGAAAGGACATAAAAAAAATTAACATTAACATCAGGAAAATAGACCAAACAGAAGAGGAAAAAGACGATGACGATAGTGACAGTGAACGCAAGAGCAAGAGAGAGGTTGTGTATTTGTTCAAAAAATTCAAAGTTGTTTTCTAAAAAAACAACATTTCCATATGGATAAAATTTGACAGATTCTTTTCAACTTGTTCTCATGTGTTTGGGCCCTGAGGGAGTGTTTGTGTGTATACAGCACCAGTGCAGGGGCGGGTGGGTATGAGAAGTATTTTTTCCTATCAAATTGCTCAATGACCAGAAGTCAGAATTCTAACCTTTCCCCCCAGAATTCTGAGATGTAAGTCAGAATTCTGAATTTTTTTTAATCTTTTAAATTTTGTTTCCCAAAAGAATTATATATAGAGTCCCTAATCCGCTTCTGTACTTTTAACAGCCCGTTAATAATTCCTCCTCTGAGTAAAGGACCAGACCACAAACGGCACATGAGAAGAATAGAAGCCAAATTTCGCTGACTGCACCACCAGTTATCGCAGTGACGTTTGTTTCTTTCAGTCAGTCCACTCCTCCGTGTGTGATGTGACAGGCTGGTTCAGGCAGCCGGGGAAACTCTCAGCCTCTGTGTGCTTTGAGCTACTACTCAGTCAGGCACACAATCATCACCAGACAGCAAACCGCAGTCTTTCTATAGCTGTTAGCCCCGAGGACTGACTCACATTAATATTAATGTTAAGCTGTATTAGCATATTGTGCATAATATGATGAGAATAAAGTGTAATAGTCAATAAATAGACAGTAGGCCTTATTTAAATTACATTTACAGTTGTAATTATGGTATTTAACTATAGTGCTGCTGTGCCAGAACATTCCCACTGTCTCTTTTTGTGTCTGTTGTTGAACACTGTATTTGCAGTGATGTGTAATGATGTGCGTGTGAAGTGTTGTATGAATGTGTGTCAGTGTGTGCGGTGTATACTAAGCAGACTCTGCTCTTCATATTGCAGTGAGGTGAGCCAGGTTCACACACCTCGGGTGCTCAGCTCAGGTCTGCTGGAAGATAAGACCCCTACTGTATGTTCCCCTGCCAGAGGTCAAGGAACCTCCATTGTCTGTGCACAATGATCACCTTCACCACATCTACACCCACTTCATGCCCACGTGGCCCATATCGGAACACCCCGAGGGAATGTCAAGAGTGAGGGCTCCTCCAGCGGTTTAATTAGACAAGCCTGCCTGACATGCGGAAATATGGAGGGAGGGAAGCTGTGGAGAGACAGGGGGTGAGGTTCTTGGGATGGGGGTTGACTGTAATTGTAGGAGTCATTGTAGGGAGAGGGTTACTGTTGGAGATGTGGTGTGTACATCTGGAGGACTTAAAAAAATAAATAAATCTGAAATAGCTGAAATTCTAAGAGGAATCAGCCAGAATCATCACCATGTTGAACAAGATGTTACACCAATTTTTAAATATGGTCACTGGCTCACAGACCAATTTTTAGAATTTTTTTTTTCGAAAAAATTGTAACGATTACTTTTAAAGCTCTAGTAAGCAAGTCTAAATATATAAAAAAGATGTCCCTTACATTCAAACCACTCAGTATGTTTACATACAGTTTAATCAAGCTAAGGCCGTAGTCCGACTAAGAGAGGCAATCAGACAACTTGCAGAGTCTGCCTCCATAGGTGGGGCTGTATCTCTATAAGATAGTGTGTATTGAATCAGTTTCCTGCCAGCGAAGATGGCGCGATGGACGGTGAGATGGATCATGCTGTGGTTCTGTATGTTTCGTACCTGCTGCACATGATAGTTTATACATAGAGATTTGGGAGATTTGATGCATGCACAGAACTACAAGTTCAACTCCAGTCTGACATGACATAAAGAAAACCAAATTATTGTCTTTCATTAAAATCGGATTTTTAACATGCATGTAAACACACTGTGAAATGAGTTCAGCTCCACGCGACTTTCTCTCTCTGTTTCTCAGTATGATGGGGTTTTGTTTTTGTGTCTGTAGTGACACTGTGGTTGATCGTAAAAATTAAAGGTGACTGAGCCATCTATGTTTGGCCTCAGTGAAGCAAACACATTGTCTTCTCTTAAATTCACCTTTTTAAAACTAGCTTTTATTGATTTTATTGTTTGTTTTCAGAGTTTGTGCTTTGTAACTTGCCTTTGAAAAGTGCTATATAAATAAAGATACTACTATCATTATTAAAAACAGTCATATCTGTGCCATCCAACACTGACTCTCTAACCAAAGTGTGTTTTCAAAGCTTCAATTGATTCTAGAAAATATTTCCCCTTCGGTCAAGACTTTTACCAAGTTATATCTTAAACTCAAAAGTGTCTTGACTGTAAGCATTGACCCCTAAAACACATTGTTTGCCAACCTTCTAAAATTGATCCCTCTTCTTGCACAAAGCCCCGCTCTAATCAATAGTCATCGATGTGAATTAGGTAATAGCTGACATTACACAATGCTGGCAGAAACCAGTTCAGCTGACCTGAAAAGAAATGCTGTAGAAAGGCAGTTTTTGGTGGTTAAAAAACAGCTGAATTGTAGCAAACTTTAATTCACCCCTTAGTTGTTTCTTTCCTCATAGACAAGTGAAGCTATGTTGCACATTAAAATTAGACAAAACAAGACAGAAAACAGGACAATGTAGAACTAACACATTTGAAACAGCAACATAATTCAGGATTTTAAGCAAGATCGATGAGACTTTAAATTGAATAGTAAGAGGATACCTGATAGTGGATGACTGTTCCAGAGCTTTGAGGTTGCAACAGAAAGCATGTTTCTTCAGATAAAAGATAAACGGTGTGTTTATCTCTTATTGAGTCTTGTCACTGTCACCCTGCTGTGTCATCTCTGTAAGAACACCAAAATAAAAATCATATGTCATGATAAGGTTTTTTTTCTCCAAGATTCTTATTTTGTATGCTACTAAATCCCTCGCTGGAGTCAGGTGTTGACATACTACTGTCACCTAATGACACATGATGATGTCATGGAGATGGGGAGGTGCTGAAAAATTGGGAAAGAAAGTGTCATGTAAAAGTGCTACCAATTTTACAAAAACAGCAAACTTCACAATGGACCACAGTGTTTAGATTTCAGATTTAAACCAACATAACAATAATAATAATAATGCACAACATTAGACACTACTAAGTGTGATGTATAATGTATAACATTATCATTCAAGATTATTTATTGTCATGTACATAGATAGCATGAGGTAGAAAATAGATAATTCTCCATTCAACCACTTAAACACATATGATATGATACGATATGACTAAAAACATTCAACGGCATTTTCCTTTGTTGACTGTGATTAGTTGACCGCAGCTGGAGATAATTAGCTGAGTTAACCAGTGAGAGAAACACAGCTGAGGCCGATTAACCTGCCTAATATACAGTGAGAGGTCTCTGATTCCTTCTTCATTTTGGGTCTGAGTTGTCAGCGAGAAAATATCTCTAATGGTGTCTGGCTGTTTATTGGCCAGACTTTGAGTTTGGGTTGTTAATTGTAACTTTTGAGTCTTTCTGTCACTTTTAATAGACTTTTTGAACTGGGCTTTTTTGTTAGTTTCCTTGAATATTACCCCTACCATTTAGTGTTTGTTAAAAAGGTAAAGGTAACATATGTACAGTAATTAGTTAGTCCAGGTCTGTCTAGTACATGTAATCCAGTCTTTGACTTTTATCTTTCCAGCTCATTGTTATTTATTTTACCCCACTTTCTTCCATCATTGTGTGTGTGAATTTATTTTTATACCATCAACTTTGATCTGCTTCTCCTGAAACTGCTTCACCTTCAAAAGCCCTCCATAAATCTCTCGTGGATGGAAAAGGCAGGTCCGGAATATGAACGAGCATCCAGCGAGTGTGGACTGCAGTCAAGCATGGCAGCATGCTCGACTACTACAAACGCCTTTCATCTGTTTGCAGGAGCATGCATACTCTCAAAGACACCAGAGGATTTTACAAAGAAACATTGTTTGGTGTCTGTACTGGCTGCACTTCTTGAATGTTAATATGCTTCAGAGGTTGTATGTTTTTAAGAGGCACTGGAACATTGTGTGGTCAATAATAAACTCTGACTGCAGAACTTTTAATCCTCTTTCAGGTAATCATCAGACTAATAAGAGACTGTCACACTGGAGGATATTGAGGCAAGGTTTGTTGTTCAGTCATGACAGTATAAATTAATACACTAAATGGACTGAGTCCGACCAACTTTATCATTTTACTTCATTGTTTTATAGAAATGTTTTTATCTTTTTTGTGATAAATATTAAAAACCCCATTCCACCTTTCATCTTTTCTTATATCTGTCAGGACACAGCTCCTTCTACTAATACAAAGTCTGACAGGCTGTACACTGAGAGGTGTAATGCTGCCCTCTGCAGGAGAAAAGAGTTTTGTTGTTGAAAAAGAAAATATATGTATGTATGTTTGTGTTATGTTTAAATCATGTCAACGTAATGCAATAATGTCATACAACTGTAATAAATCTACAGTATTTGTATTTGTATGTTTATTCTGTAAAGGATTAACTCACCGAAGATGTCTGTTATTAAATCCAAGAATCACGAACTTTTAGTTACGAATAATACAGTTACTTCTTTGGGTCAATCTTGTCATGATTTTATGTTTTTGAAGTCAAGGTACGCCTAAAAACGCCACTCTGTCACTCATTTCCATCACTTTGTAACGAAGATGCCACCTTGTTGGCTTGTACTGCTATTTTAGACAGGCATTTAGATGTCCATGTGCCAAACAACCGGGGTCCTGAGAGCACACCGCCATATTGCAGGGAAGTGTAGTTTAAAATCCACTTACTCCCAATCATTTCCACACTAACTGCAACTCTAAGTACTACAATCCCGACAGAGCCTTGCTTGGTTCAGCTCGTGTCGGCGCACTTGCAGCGTCTTGTTGAAGCGTAGCCGTATCGTAGTGAGTTTGTTGACAATTGGAAAAACGGTAAGTTTAATTGTTGCAAACCACGTTTTAATGTGCTGTTTTTCATGACGTGTATATATCTGACACAAGAGAGTGTTTGAATGTTGTAGGGTTTAAGCTGGTTCTTGAAAAGGATTAGCCTTTTTTGATAAGTTGTTAGCTAACGTGAGGAGCTAGCTTGCACACACTGTTCACTACATTCATTCTGCAGCTAATGTATTTTGTCACTTCAGTTAGGACGAGCTAATCTGTAAGTATTCTGAAAGACTAGCACGAATCTCACTTCGATTATTTGTGAAATTGGACCATAAAAGCGGATGTTTAAGGGTATCTTGTGTTGTCAAAACTGCGTTGTACAATATTCAGCTTGAAACGGAAGGTCATTATAAACGGAATAAACTAGTTTATATATGCACACATTTCAGTTTTATAAAATTATTTTGCTCTCACAACTTGGTGTACACCAGGGCTGCAACAGCTTGATCTCGGAAATGTGCAAATGTTCACAAGTGCAATGTCAAAATTGAAAGATTTGCAATTATTTAAAAAATAAATAAATGTGACAGCGACAGCGTTATTATCGATTATTTCAGTGCTGGATGAATTCACCTGCCCAAAAATATTTTTAGCCCAATAATATGTAGGTAATCATGTTTATTGATACACATCATGATTTTGCCTTTTTCTTATGTGAATGTAATGTCTGAGATGCAAAAAAAATATTATTCTTATCATCTGTGAAACATATCACAACCATAATATTCTTTAATTGCACATGCACCTCAATACAGACATCTAATTGCACTTGTGTATCTTAATGCATAAATGGTCTGGTGACTTTAATCTGTAGTCTTCAATGTGTAACTTGAAAAACTTCAAATTGTGCCATAGCAGCGAAACTGTAGTGTTTTGGTAAAGAGAAACATTTGTGTTTGCAGATGGCTGCCGAAACAGACAAGAAGGATGCAGAATCCTCAGGGCCAAAAGACAGAGAGCGGAGACGCAGCCGTTCCCGAGATCGTAAAGTCCGCCACAGGTCTCGCGAAAGGAATCGCTCCAAATCTGCAGAACGGTAACTAAAACACAGACACCAAGACGTTTCTTATAAACTTCACTCACACATTTTGTAAATTTAAAATCTCATAGTCCTAAATGTCCCGTTGGTTGGGTATTAATGATCTGATTATTTCATATTTACAGGGACCGTCGCATGAAAGACAAGGACAGAGACAAAGATCGAGACCGAGATAAGGACAGAGAGCGGGGCCGTAAGGAGAGAGATGCTCATCGGCGTGATAAGGATCGGAGCAAGAGGTCCAGGTATGTGAATCTTGAGATGCACAGGTTTGTAAAGTGGAATTGAAACAGATGTGTAATTACTGAGTTTTAACAAGGAAGAAGTCCTTTGTTGTAATTTTTTTAACTGTTTTAGGTCATGATGTTTTTACCCTCAGACTCAAAACAGCTTATGATCATTGCCATTTTCTCAATCTATAAATATCATTCACATCAACATCCAGGTTGTAATAATAACAGGGAAAATGTTTAACATACTCTCCATCTTTCTCTTTTAAAGGAGTCTCTCCCCAAAGTCAAAGGATGCAAAGCTAAAGAGAGAGAGGGATATAAAAACAGAAGAGGAGGAAGATGAAAAGAAGAAGAAAGATAAGGTTTGAATTTGCCTTGACTGAATCTTTCATAGTGTAATTTCAGGTCCCATGTTGTTGTTTTGAGTCTTTAAACTGCATTGCTTCTTTTCAGGCCCAGCCCCTTTCATTAGAAGAGCTTCTGGCCAAAAAAAAAGCAGAAGAGGAAGCTGAGGCAAAGGTGAGACATAACCTGAGGAAAACATTTTGTTTTAATTTTAAAACTGTTATTTATGTTTTTCCTCACGTATGACTTTTTCCTTTTTTTCCTTTTCAGCCCAAATTTCTGTCCAAAGAAGAGCGAGAAGCCGAGGCATTGAAAAGGAGGGCACAACAAACAGAGGAGAGGAGGAGGTTGTTGGAAGAAGATAGGAAAAAGAGAAGAATGTTCCAGGACATGGGGAGAAAAATGATGGGTGTGTATCGGCGTCTGCTCTGTTGCAGACATTCTCCATTTTATTATACACGTTGACATGAAAATAGTCAATGACACTGTCTGTTACAGAGGACCCACAGGAAAGGGAGCGACGTGAGCGGAGAGAGCGAATGGAACGAGAGAACAATGGGAATGAAGATGATGAAGGAAGGCTAAAACTCAGAGAGGAGAAGGATAAAGGCAAAGAGCTTCAGGCCATCAAGGTTTGTCCTCCAAGAAAATGTTTAGTTGTGTAGTTTAGTACTTGAGCATTTAAAATTAAATGTGTAACTGATCTGTTAGTTGACCACTACATAATCGTAGAAGAAATACTATTACTATTAAACTATGTCTAACTGCATTTGGCTTTCCTTTGGATCTTTACAATTTCTAATCTTTACAGGAGCGTTATCTTGGTGGGCTCAAGAAACGTCGGCGAACTCGTCACCTGAATGACAGGAAGTTTGTGTTTGAGTGGGATGCTTCTGAAGACACATCAGTGGACTACAATCCAATGTGAGTCAGCAGCAGGCACACATTTAGTTAACTTCAATCATAGCAGGTTTTGGTTTGCTGGAATGTGTACGATGTGTCTAAAATGATATGATCTGTCCCCTAGTTACAAAGAAAAGCATCACGTGCAGCTGTATGGACGAGGCTTCATCGCTGGCATCGACTTGAAGCAGCAGAAGAGAGAGCAGTCACGTTTCTATGGCGACCTGATGGAGAAAAGGCGCACACTGGAAGAGAAGGAGCAGGAAGAGTGAGTAAATCATCAGCGAGGGGCATATTCATCTAATCCAAAAAATAAACATCAGAAATCTTAAAATGTGTAATTTGACTCAACAACTTCACCTCCACCCCCAAACTATCCAATCTTTCTGCTCCTCTCAGGACGAGACTGAAGAAGATGCGTAAGAAGGAGGCCAAGCAGCGCTGGGACGACAGACACTGGTCCCAGAAGAAACTGGACGAGATGACGGACAGAGACTGGCGAATCTTCAGAGAGGACTACAGCATCACAACTAAGGGAGGAAAAATCCCGAATCCCATCAGGAACTGGAAGGAGTACTCACTGCCAGCACATATTTTGGAGGTCATCGACAAATGTGGCTACAAGGTCAGATCACTGAATCATGTGGTGTTTTTGTTGTATAAAAAAAACCCATTTGATTATTTTTGTTATCTGTATATTTTTAATGTTAAATCCTGCACATAGTCCAGTTATGTTGCTGCTAAGTTGAATATAGAGCTGGTGATGATTTGGTAGAATGAAAGGAAAAAAAGAGTGGTAATGTAATTTCTTATGTAAAAACACTATTTTACAAAATTAAAGCACACCCCAAATGTCTTTGGTCAAGGTAACATAATTTGCTAATAGTTCATTTTTCTCTTTAAATGCAGGATCCAACACCTATTCAGAGGCAGGCCATTCCCATTGGCTTACAGAACCGTGACATCATCGGTGTGGCTGAGACTGGCAGTGGTAAAACTGCTGCTTTCCTGATTCCACTGCTTGTCTGGATTACTACTCTGCCAAAAATAGACAGGTAAAACCATCAAGTACTGACTGCTAATTTTGTCACGCTCCATTTTAATTTCAATGCTTTTTATTAATGCTTATATCTTCTTCCTTATGTAACAACTCATTTTATTCCCCCGTCGCTGCAGGATTGAAGACTCAGACCAGGGTCCTTATGCTGTGATCCTGGCTCCTACTCGTGAGTTGGCGCAGCAGATTGAAGAAGAGACTCTGAAGTTTGGTAAACCTCTCGGCATCCGTACAGTGGCTGTGATTGGAGGAATCTCCAGAGAGGACCAGGGCTTCCGTCTCAGGATGGGATGCGAGGTGAAACATTCAGCAATTACACTTGAGAAAAGCCACTAAAACAGTAACTACTTAATTTAACTAAAGGAGTACAGTTAGCACCTAGTGACCACAAAACTGTGAAAGCTGTGAAAAACTATACAGCGTGTAAAACAAAAGTCTCAGTTTGAAGTAATAATAATGAGCAAGGCATCCTCGTGTTTAGTGTTGGGAAATGGGAAATGTAGTTCCAAAATGTATGTGATCTTAAATACCAGAAAGAAAAAGAATATCATTGCTCATTTTCCTCATCTGACAGATTGTCATCGCGACCCCTGGTCGTTTGATTGACGTGCTGGAGAACAGATATCTGGTCCTGGGCCGCTGCACCTATGTGGTACTTGATGAGGCCGATCGTATGATTGACATGGGCTTCGAGCCAGATGTCCAAAAGATTCTCGAGTACATCCCAGTGACCAATCAGAAACCTGACACAGATGAAGCAGAGGACCCTGAGAAGATGAAGATGAACTTTGAATCAGGAAAACATAAATACAGACAAGTATGTTTATCAGTGTTTTTGCAAACATCTTGATTCTCCTGTACCCATTTTAGTTTTTTAACTGTGCATTTGCACCTTGCAGACGGTCATGTTCACAGCTACCATGCCTCCAGCTGTGGAGAGACTGGCCAGGAGCTACTTGAGACGTCCTGCGGTGGTGTACATAGGGTCTGCTGGCAAACCTCACGAGAGAGTCGAACAGAAGGTCCTGCTTATGTCAGAGGGAGAGAAGAGGTGAGACAGACACAAACCATAAACTCAAGAGAATTACGTTCTGATGAAAGCGACAAACTGAGTGTTTGTGGTGGTTTTTTGTCTGATGCAGGAAGAAGCTTCTGGAGGTGTTGTCCCGTGGCTTCGAGCCTCCCATCATTATCTTCGTCAACCAGAAGAAGGGTTGCGATGTGCTGGCCAAGTCTTTGGAGAAGATGGGGGTGAGTAACCGAAGCCTGGGCCACAGTGTTTCTCAAACCACCATCAGTGTTTTTACTGATTCTAGTCAAATGTACCTTAGTGATGGTTGATCTACTCAACGTGTTAGTAGTACTCTTAATCCTGTTTTAATGTGTCCTCCAACCTCAGTAAAATTAATTAAGTGTTGAACAAATGTTTAACTTTGACTGTCTCTTCCACATCGTCACAGTACAATGCCTGCACGCTGCACGGTGGCAAAGGCCAGGAGCAGAGAGAGTTTGCTCTCTCCAATCTCAAGGCTGGATCCAAAGATATTCTGGTGGCCACAGACGTTGCTGGTCGAGGTATTGATATCCAGGACGTCTCCATGGTCCTTAACTACGACATGGCTAAGAACATTGAAGGTAAGAGTACTACAAAAAAAAAACATACAGTACACAAAGTTGCAAATACGTGAATGTGCAGGCGACTGTATCGATCTAACTGCTATGAACTGATCGGTGGCCTGTTCTTAATGTTATGAAACATTATGGAGGTAATATGGTTATGGTTATGGTTTAATGGAGCTGCTGTGCTGCTGATTTCTTAATTGTGTTGCTTCAAACAGATGAAGAAGACTCTCACGAGACTCGCTACACTCACGACAATCAATATGCTTGCAAAACTAGTTAAAGATACAAGTTAAAAACGATTCACCTGAAACATGTAAAACATTGAATGAAAACATGGATGTCTCTGAAATGTTTTAGTTAATATATAAATATATAAAATAATATAGGATTCGCCAGTCTTTTATGAAGTATTTGTGACGGTGAGCAGTAATGGATTTAGCTTATTCTAAATCATGGTTAGTAAATTAATGTCTACATTGAACAAAATATTATATTCCATGGAATCAGAGTGAATGGTTCCAGAATAAAAACTGTCTTAGTGTCATTACCTCTCATTGTATCTAATCACAAATCAAAATATCCTCTACTATTTGATGATCCTCCTGTTTTCATAATTTCACCGTGGTAACAAAGCGCCCCCCTGGTCTCTTCTTGTCTTCCAGACTACATCCATCGTATCGGTCGTACTGGTCGTGCGGGTAAGAGTGGTGTGGCCATGACGTTCCTCACCAAAGAGGACTCGGCTGTGTTCTACGACCTGAAGCAGGCCATCCTCGAGAGCCCGGTCTCCACCTGCCCCCCAGAGCTGACCAACCACCCGGACGCTCAGCACAAACCTGGAACCATCCTGACCAAGAAGCGACGCGAGGAGACCATCTTTGCCTGATTTGCTGCGGCCGATTCAGACTCTTTTTGTCCCGTGTCGTATCCACACACAATCTGTCTGTCTCTGTTCTGCATCTTACATTTTGAAGTGATTTGTGCTCATGGTCTATTTCTCACCTTATTTCCCATTCTGTCAGACTGTTTGTGTCTGCAGACAGAAACACATCAGGTGCCACAGAATTGAACCCAGCAGTGAGATAAAAAGTCAGTTTTCATCATGTCTGTAAATGTGAGTATGTTTGCTCATTTCAGAGACTTGGATTACTTAACAGGACACTGATCGTCTACACTGTAAAATGGCTGCTCTCTATTAAATGTGATAAATACCAGCTGGGAGGCCACTGCACATGTGTAGTAAGTGCTAAAGTTTTGATTATGTTTTTTTGGAAACCATTACATCATTTGAGTTTGCTCACTGTTGATGAGACCAATGCCAGTGCTTTTACTTCAAATTCATCAGATGACTTAATTGCAGTTTGTTGTTTTAAATACATTTGTATGAAGTGAATATAACACATTTCTCTGATATTTGTTTCTTTTTCCTGAATGACCAAACCTGTGCATGACCCGAAATTCAAACAGCGTTTTTCTAATTTTAGATTTTGAGATTCCCATTTTCCTCAATTTATTCTTTTCAAGGTCCCAATTTGGGTCACAGCCAGTATTCTCATATAAACATATAAATATTATTAGTGCCACATCACAGGAAACAAATAGAATCAAAATCCATTAAGAAGACTGATTACTACAGGAATAGATGATCTATCCTGTTTGTTCTGCACCTGGGCAGATTCTATCTGTGCCCTGAAGGCACCAACAAGAAGTTGTCTCTCAGGATGATTCGGGTCGGCAGAGATGGTCTGATTTTTTTCCACTTTCAACTGTTTTCTATTCCAGCGATTTTTCTGCACAATTTCAGGATGTGATGCAAGTGAAAGTGACCGGTGCCAGCAGATGAACACCCAAGTAAGAACAGAACAGCTTAGGGCTGAACGATTTGATCAAATATCTTATCGCTGAATTGCATTACATGGTGCACGATATCAGACGGCATGGTACTTTTTTTTTACAACTCATTTTCTTTTGAAAAACATTTGAAATGATTACCGTGTGATATTTGTGCAGATCTGCGTTCTTGTCAGATTTGTATAGGTCAAGACGATAGTTGATCTAAAATTTTGACACATTTTGTTTTTAACAAATATTGCGATCATGAATTGAGATAAAATTTCAATTAATTGTTTAGCCCTACAACATTTTCACAAAAGTGGTGTTGAGGTTAGAACTGCGTGGTTTATGATTTAAAAAATGCATTCAAATCTACCTTTTTACAGACGACATTAGTCAGTGGGACACATTGGGGGGTTTTAATCCCCTGGGAACTAATGAAACACAAGAATGACACAAACAGTTAAAAGTACATAAAATGTGATGTTTATTTTTACTCTTTTTTTAGTCATATTTTTCCTCAGCATTGTAAATCTATTTTCAAATAGAAAGCATTCTATACAGCATCAGGCAGGAAATGTCGTACTTTTTACACATTTTGCTGTCTCTTCTGTTTAAATAGAGGGAAGAGGCGTGTCGGGTCACGCTAGCACGCTGTGGTCATCTGGTGGATACATCGTTATATTTAGTGCAGTTATTGCATTACAAAGCAACCATCCCTAAAACAAAGTAGTGCAATTCTTTTTTTCTTTTTTTTCTTTTCTACTCACATAAAAGAGGAAGTCCAGATGGTCTAAGGCGTTCAAAGTTTTTTTTTTTTCAATGTTCGGCTTAGTATTGCATACAGAATAAGACAGAGGAAATTAAATGATAACCTTTGTAAAAATTGTGCTTCATAAATTGAAAAACTTCCAACTGCTTCATCAGTTGCTAAATTGGTCCGCTTTGAAGAAACATACTCTGCCAAAATATAATGAAATAACTGGTGACGTGAGACATGCAGGGCTTTAAGAATTCACTCAATCCCTTTTCTTTTTTTTAAATACATAAAAAAAAAGAAATCATGGGCCTGATCTGGGGCAAATATCTAAGTGAGTGATTTTTAAAGTTACTCCAAAAAAGCATGTCCACCCAATATCATGGAAAAATGTTCTCTCAATATCCTGTGGCTAAATCAAGATGTGTGTTCAGATTCTTAGTAATAGTAGTGCTGTTAGTGGTGTGAGGAGTGAGTAGCCCCGAAGACAAGACTATCACTACAAGACGACGAGGAGAATCAGAATCAATGCATTTACTAAAATACTTAACCGTAAAAAGAAACAATCAGATTTCATGCAACACTTGCATAGATTTTTTTTTCTTTTCTTTTTTTTTTTTCCTCAAATCATGCTGATTTTTTTTTTTTTTTTTAATGTTTCCTCTTCAAAATATACAGAACACTAGATAGCAATACCTGTGAGACGTGGAAGCAGTAAAACCCCTAAAGCAGACCATGACAGTAATGACCCTGTTTGTGTGTGTGTGTGTGTGTGTGTATATTAATATATATAGATATAGATATATATCTATTTATATCTATATATATGTATTTATCGGCTCATGGACTAAAAATGGCGCAGGAACAGAACGGTGTTGTGCCACGGGGGTGCTACGAGTCTTCCAGGAGCACGACACCTTCTTTTTACATGAGGTTGAGCGAGAGATGAGTGTGCGGGACTCAACACCTGAGGATCTGCCTTGATTCAAACAAACAAACACAAAAACTGCAGTACACAAAATGAAAGACAAAAGAAGGGGAGGGGTGAGATTTTTAAGGGTAGGAAATGTGGATGCTACAATCAGTAACGTGCTACAATCGAATTACGGTTTGGGTTTGAGAGACCGGGGGTGGGGTGGTGCAAAAGGCATGCGAGCTTACAGTACATTCTCTGAAGCCTGGATCTGAAGAGCAGCCGCGGCTGCGTGTGCTTGAAATATAATATCAATGAGTCGACGTAAACAAGCAGTTTGGCAAATAATTCATCCCTCGAAAAGACAACATTCCCTTTCTCAGTTGTGTTAACATTCTTTTTTTTTTGTACATTTTCAGAGTGATTGTGCGACAGCAAAGACACGTGACTGTACTGTAAGTGACACTGACGCTGTACTGCAGCTTCATACGCTCACACTGTGTCTGCTTTACAGAATGACAAACTGTGTGTGTGTGTGCGTGCGTGCGTGTGTGCAAGTCTCCCCAAATGTCATTCGCCGTCTTCAGAGTAAAAAACTGACAACACATGGATGACGGCATTTTTTTTTTTTCTGAAACGCCAAAGAAGTCCGTAATAAACAAACAAACAAATCAATCAATAAGTAACGTAGCAATGGATCAAAACCAGGTGCCCATTCACTATATACATTGAAATCAAATGCATCACTATTCCCCAATAAATTGATTCAACGGTAGACATTCCTACATTGGTTAAATCTGGACAGATCATTCAGCTCCTGTTCTGACTTAATGTGCAAATAGTCTTAAAATAATTATACTCATGCAATAGTAAAGATAGTTAAAAGTCTTAGGAAGTTTAAGGCCAGTAAATGAGACATCGTACATTAGAGAAACCTTTTTTACGCAAAGCAGCTAAAGTTTGAGTTTGCGTAGAGCTGGTAGCCTGAAACCTTTCCACTGCAGAGGTGAGTAGCCCTGTTTGACTTTAATCTGGACGACTTGACCTCGAGGAGGTCACTACATCCCCTCAGTAGAGAGAGAAATTAAAAGTGGGAGTCTGGAAGAATGAGATTGTAAAATACTGAACGTCTACACTGTTTCATAAACTGTTTCTGATTCTTGTTTGTTTTTTTTTCCCTCTAAACGTTGTGTAGGGGACTGTTTTGGCTGACGGTGGGCTGTGGGTGATGTGGACGCTGAGGAGAGAGGCTGGGGCCACCTTGTTCCTCAGTAGGTGTCTCTGGGCCACGGGCGGCTGCGCTGGCGGTTATTCCTCTGGTTGTGACCTTGCTGAGCTTCGCGCTGGAGCAGCCTGTCCTGTGACTCGTGCCCGTTGGCACTGTGAGCACTCCCCGTGTGCCCACGGTGAGGCGGGTACATGTCCCTGTACGTGCGAGCATGGCAGGGAGAGGCATACTCATTTTCCTCCTCTTCTTCCTCCTCCTCTTCCTCCTCCTCCTCCTCCTCTTCCTCCTCCACCCCCCTGTGGCATGGGCTCCCCCTGCAGCCACGAGACAGGGAATCGCTGGCCTCATCGGACGGCATGAGACTGTCCTGCTCCAGGGGGGAGTGGGCCTCCTCGCCCGCCTCTTCCTCCTCGTCACCCTCCAAACCCACCGCCTCACAAGGCTGGGGCTGGTTCTTGTTCTGGAGGATTTGTTGCACCACAGGGGAAAAAACAACAACACAGCAAGAGTGAAACAAAGGAAGATGCTCTGAACCAGGACAACATCTCACAGTAAGTTTTTCTGCCACAGACGCACAGAGGGTGGACAAAACAAAGCTAACACTACATCAGGAAGGATTTTGAAGAGATGGTTCAAGTCGATCAATCTGGGAATGTTCTCTGTTATCCAGGTTCTGTTTGTTATTGTCAAGAGTGTAAATGTAGGCAACTGGACTTAGTGGCTTTAGTTGAAAACATTTCACTTCTCATCCAGCTGGTGGAAAAGTCCAGATATCTAAATTCCAACTGAACTCTTTCAAAATTTGTTTCAGTATCTCACTTCCTCACTCAGAGAACTGTGGTAAGAATTCCTTACCTTCCCTCCATCACTCATGACATAAAATGCTTCACACTGTCACTAAAACAAAACGCAGCTGTACTGATGAACACAGACAAAAGGGATTGTGCAAAGTAATATGGCAAAGGTTTTAATTCAGGGGTGTCTGATGATGTGAATATTTCAGGTCACTTCAGACTTCAGACAGTAACATTTACTTACAAATGCACTGTTTTATAAAAATTAAATTTTTATTGTCACAATGAACATAACCAAACCAAAAAAGAAAAGAAAGAAAAGAAAATGGCCTTTCTTTTACATCTGGAGTCAAATTAAATAATTAGAGGATAATATATCTCCTTAGCTAATAGGTACGTGACCAATTTTTCGTCCAAGTCCCTTCCTGGCCACAAATAATACATTATAAAGCCGAAGCTGCATACATACGGCAAATTCTTGCACACGTTCATAAATCTGAGCATGTATATAGAGTGGGATGCAGTATCTCAACATGCATAGGTGTAAATGATGTTGCTGTAATATGGCAGCCCCGTTGATGGTTGGCTGTTATTACATTTTGAGTCTCTTCAAAGTCCTCCAGTGAAGTGTTCACAGTGTTTTATCTGCATATATACACTAAATATATATATGTACAGACAGTGAACAGAAGAAATGCAGGTGAAACATTTGAATGGAGGGTTGGGGGTTCTTTGTTCTTTGCATTTATTTCCACTCAGTATATTAAAACTCTTTTAAAACTCATTCAAGGTAGCATTATGTGCCACTGTGAGCCGGGAAGCATCATTCACAAAGCATGCTGGGAAAAGGAAATAGAAAAGAAAACAGGTGAAACGGTGAAACATTTCATGATTCCCCAAACGCAATGTTCACCGTTACGGCGTTAAAATTAAAGCCGGAGCTGAAATGTGTCGTGAACGTTCTCCCAGGAAGCGTGTGGAGCAGCTTAGATTCACTTGAGACCATTAAACTAAAAAGGAAAGATGCAAGAAAAGAAAAGAAAAAAAGAAACACGTCTTTTTCCTGTGGTGAGATCTGAATGAATACAAATGCGGTTCATTCGCCGTCTCAGCCCCTTAGTCGTGTTCAAGTGAGTAAGAGTTGAGGGGTTGAGAGTACAAATGTGAATAAACCCTACTACTCACCCCGTTTTGTAAGCGGTCATTCAATTAATTCCTGTGTTTCAGAAAACTGCAAAAATGTCAAGCATGGATGAGTGACAGGACAAACAAGACAACCTGAGACAATCAGTATAAAAAATACAGGGGATCTGAGATGGAAGAGCTGCTCAGGACAGTGACGTGTAACATGTTCACAACAAGATTCTGACTTTAAAACAGTTAGCAACACAGTTCAGTAAAAACCCGAGGTGAATCTGAATAGTCTTTCCTTGGGGGATCAATACGCGCCACTGCGATTGATAATCTGACATGGTGACCATCGTGAAAGACAAAAATATTGTGTAGTCTGACCCCGGCATAGGTTTAGAATTGCTTTAAAATAAAAGTTGTTTGTTTATCGTAGCATTAGAATAAATCTCTCATGTTTACTTCAGGCAGGAGCCACCATCTTGAGCTGCAATATTTCTACAGCAGACCAAACGGACGTTGGTTTATGAAACTTTTTCACTATAAAGTTCTAAAATGTGATGTCACCGAACAATGCCGAACTGTAGATCAGTTAAAAAAAGACTTAAAAAAGCTAAAAACATGCATTAATCTCCAACATTTAGCAAGGGCATTTCTAAAATCTCAATATTTAACAGAGGAGTCTGGTGTAAATAGCGACAGTTCTGCTGATAGCCAGCGATCGTGAGTCGAATCACAACCCGTTCAGCCATATTTCAGTGATTCTGGTCAGGCAGGAAGTAGTGAACTAATCTTTTTAATTATCTGATCCTTATGATTCCGAACACCGAAACCAACAGCTTCTCTATCACTACTCACTATTTTGTGTTTGTGTCACGTATAAAACGACATCACGGAAGTTTCGTGCAGACGTGCTATGACGAGTCGAGATAAGAGCAGTGCTAGAACTGTATAATGGAAAAGCACCATCAGTGTTTTGAACATGGATGTCACTAAACTGCTTCCCCCACATGAACTTGAGGCATAAACCAACAAAAATAAAGAAGAAACGATAGAGGAAGTAAGAGAGAAGAGAGAATTCGAAGGACGTATTTCTATAACTCGCTCATTTCTTTTCGTCAATAATCACGGGACTATTCAGAAACACCCCTGCTCTCCTGCCTTTGAAAAACACATGAAGACAAACTCACCTGTAAGCTAGAGATGGCAGAGGGCGGGGTCATCAGACTCTGCTCCAGTAGGGGATTGAGGGGTGTGTTTCCAGGGAGGTGAGTGGCACGCCAGTAGATCTCCAGGTATTCAGCCAAGTGCTCGCAGGCGTCTTCCAGCTGGTTCTCATCCAGAATGACATCAAACATATCCTGCAGGTGCACAACGACAGACAAAATAAAACAAGATGCAGAGTCTGCAGCCGCAGTGGCTGCTCCGAGAGAGCCTCGACTACAACATGCTCACAAACATGAAGCTAATCTGCTGAAGAGATGGGACAATCTATCAATTCATCAAATAAATGATCAACTGAAAATCACCCTGAGACTATACAGTGTGATTAGACAGTGTGCTATTGCCAATAAGCCAATATTTATTAGTTTAATTACTTAAACTCCATTTGGTATTTTCCTTTTTTTTTAAATTAGGGCCCGAGCACGGATGCTAGGGGCCAAAACGGCTCCTGGCACGAAATCGTGTGAGTAACCTGTTGTTATCTTTCAGATTATTATTATTATTATTATCCATGGCTTTGCGGTCATTTTTGAGGAGATTAACGTGCATAAAATCTTTGGAAACTTTGCACAGAGGTCAGGTCTGGCGAAAATGCGATATGGGCATAGGGCTCTGACCTGTGCGTTGCTCAAGGGCTCTATAGTGCCACCTAAAGTGGAAACAGCCAAAATTCCACAGGGAGATGGTATAGCCCAAAACGAACAAAAAAGTTGGAACCGTTTTGAAATTTGTTCTAGTTATCTTTTGTTTTGTTCAATTTGACCTCATTTTGTAATCGGGCAACGCCAAAGGCACCTCAAGTTTTTTTTTTTTTTTATACCTGTAGGTACATTAGAATTCTAATTTTATTTTGCCAGGAAGATCCATGATGTCTTTAGTCAATGTGGACTAGAGCAGTGTTTCTCAATCCTGGTCCTCAGGGACCCACTGCCCTGCATGTTTTTGATGTTTCCCTGCTCCAACACACCTGACAGTGGCTCCCAGAGGACCAGGATTGGGAAACACTGGACCAGAACATGGATACAAGGGGTGGGTCGGGCCAGTTTTGGACAAAAAACGTTTTTTGAGTCAGGTGTGGTCACGACATGGTCATTTGTAGTTCTTTTCGTGAAACATATAAAATGAAGTTACTCAAAACTGCATTTTTTTTAATTGCTATATAGAAAAACCAGCATGCACATTTAATAAATAAGTGATAGTAAGTAGAATCTGACGTAGGGTTTCTGTTTTGAAGTGGGGTTTACTTTTGGAAACAGACACCTAGGATGTTGATGTTCTCCTTTTCTTTCCTCCACAACAACTCAAAATAAACCACGGAGGTTGGATTATGTAAATATTTATCAGCGGTTACAGTTCAACAAGAGTTGGTGCTTATTTAGTATATAACAGCTGTGTGTGAGTGGAAATAATCAGTTTCAAGAAGAGAAAACAAGGTTTTGAGTGCTGTAGTGAAAATTCCAAACCTTGGAGTTCTTATGGCATAAATTACATTGTTTTGTTTTATATTTGACAAGTAATCAAATATGTGTGTAAGTCAGTTTAGTCATATAAACCATTCAGATTGTACAAGTTAAATAGGCTTGAACATGCTTGTAAAAGAAGAAAATCTAACCCACTCCCCTCACTCACAGGAGGACACTGAGAGAGTTTGTCTGCAGCCATCAACTGCACGTTCAGGTGTTTGCTCTGAGACTTCCCCCTGGATTTTATGAGCCTCTGGAGCACCTGAGAGAAGGGAAAGATGACGTCAGAGATCGAGGAGGACGAGGCCGCCCTGGAGGTGACGCGCGGCTCGGTGAGTGAGTGAAGTAAAGCTACTGTACCTTTGGTGAGGAAACTTTAACGTAAACGATGATGGGCGCGAGGGAGGTTTTGGCGAGCTGAGCGGGATGGTTGATGGTGTCGGCGTCCAGGACCACCAGCTGTAGGGTTTTGGCGAGTTCAAATATCCTCTCAATCTCACTCTGAACCTCCGCTGCACACATTTGAAAAATTTGAAAACTTTAAGTGTGAGGTTTTCCACAGATATTTAGAGACATTCACTTTCAGGAGCTTAGAAAATCTCTAAGTCAAAGGTCCAATGAGGGTTTATTAGGCGAAATTGAATATACTACCCATGTGTTTAAGTGTATAGTAAGTTTGAGAAAACATGATGCATAAACCAACAAAAAAGAAGGAGGAATCAGCAGAGAGAGTGGAAGAAAGGAGAAAGTTGAGTTAAGAGAGTTGTGAAAGAGTATTTAAATTATTTTTGATATGGAAAGGCTTCAGTGTCCTGAGGTGATTTTTTTTTTTGACTGACGATCCAGGCAACACAGATACATAATTTTACTATTTTTTTTCAATAAAGTTGTATAAAAAGTGGGGAACAGATTAAACCAGGGGTCACCTTTCACTTCATCTCACTTGCATGTATCCATATGATCACTCAGTAAAATATTATTGATATCGTTTATAAAAAAACTGTGATAATCGTTAGGAGTAAGCACTGGAATTAATGTTTATACAATTGAATGCATAATATTCATCATTTAAATGTTAAATTGCATAAAATGTTAATATGGTAGTAGTCCTCCATATTATTCTCTACCCTTCAGGTAACTCTCGGTCTCAAAAGGGTTGGTGACAGTCTGTAACGTTTGGAGAAAACGCTTCAGTATTCATGGTAAAGATGGGAAAAAGAATAAAATGAAAATAAATTGCAGATGGGAATGTAGCCAGCAGGAGCCATATAGTGTGGTGAAATGATGCATTACCTAGGCTGGAACGAGTGTTGGATCTCTCCATTATGGGTCTTTTGTTGAGGACAGATCTCTTGGCTAAAGACAGGTCGGCAGTTACACGGGTGATTGAGATTCTACAAAAAGCCATAAAATGCACGGAGATAAATGTTTGGCCAGACATTTTTTACGAGATCATTTTTAAAGGCCTGAATTTACACAACTGCGGCGGCCGTTCTGTGAATTTCTCAGCTTTACTTACCTTCCCTCAAATCTGTGTTTCAGGAAGTCAAAGAGCGCTTTCTGCATCATATCTGTCACCTTGATTTGGAGGATAAGAAAAAGACAAACTGACAAAATCTGAAGTGTTCACTAACTTGAGCAAAGATATAGAGGAAACACTACATTTAGATTGCTAACAAAGCATGCAATGCTGCAGCGGTCAACTTCAACAATTCATTCTGCAGACACTGACCTCATAGCCCTTCAGCGATGGTCCCACGAGGACCACTGGCCTCATAGAGGGCACCACGTCGTAGGGAGGGACATGTTCCTGCCAGAAATAGGGGAAGACAATAGGTGAGGGACGAAGAACATAGAGAAAAAAGATGGGGTCAGGTTTGTTTGTTGTGAGAAACTCTGAAAGGACGTCTTTTTAAGACCAATTACATTTAAATATCCTGACTTTCATCACCATTTCATGTAATCATTTCCGAAAATCATGGAAAACCAACAGAAAGGTCCACAAATATTAAGTAAATAGAGTTTGCATAGCTGTATTTTACAAATATTCTTCCTAAGATGACATATATCTTTATTATAATAATAAAGTAACATGATTATTCAATTCAAAAAGGCTCATACTGTCTTCTTGGTAATATACTTGAGCTTGAGTTTCCTTCAGTCAGACAGAAAAATAACATTTTAGGGTCACATGACGTTACACATGTGTGACACATGTAACCGGATCTCCGGAAACGGAACAATCGACCCGGATGAGGGACCTCCCATCCTATAATCGCACACCTGGGACGCTGTCCTCGACAGGACGTCAGACAGCAGGGGGTGTAGTCGTCCCCCTGCTGTCTGACAAACCTGTATCAAACAGGAAGCAGGACACGGGCACATGTAACATCACGTGACCCCTCGGGGGAAGACCCCAGGAAGTGAAGTCCAAACATGTCAAGGTAATAAAGAAAAACAACGTATTTCTCTGTCTGACAGAATTAAACATATGCTCAAATATGATTAGTAGTTTTAATATGATTCATCTTTCATCTTACCTTCCTCGCTACTCGAGCAAACTACAGTAATAATAATATCTAAAATCATTTTAGATGTTTAACAAATGTATGTTTTTATCCCTTGAATTCAGTGATGGAATGTGTCCCACTGGTGTCTTGATAATGGCCCTTAAAGTCAACATCTATGCATTAAAAGAGGGTGCTGTTTTTTTTGTTACCTGTTTTTGCTTCTGTTTGGCTTGAAAAGACAAGAAAAAAAAGATTAAAGGACAGCAGTGGTGAAGTGAAGCAGCTGCTTTCTGCACCAGCAGATCTGTAATACTTACATTCACCTGCAGATGGCGGTGTGGTCCTCCAGCTGCCAGTCACCATGTCCCCTAAACTGGAGGAGTTACCTCCTGTTTTCCTGCGACAGGACAACACAAATGTGTCAAACCTGTGTGTTTGTGGTGGAGATGATGTCATGTGACAGTAACGTGTGGTCAAACGTGTGAACTGACCTCTGTTTCTGCTCCTGTTTGAGCCTCATGGCCTCCAGTCGCAGAGGGCTGGGGATGAACGTGATGTCTGCCCCCTCTTTAACGAGCCGGCCGATCCACCAGTCATTGTTGTACTTCTGTGAAGTCAGAGTCCAGCGCAACATCAGCTCAGCCTCTTTCATAAATCTGATTTGTTTAAATATATGCAGGAGGCGGTTGTCCTCCAGACAAGCACTCACTTCTTTGATGTGCAGGAAGTCTTTGGCATCAAAATTGACTGCAGCTCCTTGGACAGGACAGTCCTCATCCAGAGCTCCACAGTAACTCACATTTGTCTTTACTGCAAACGCTACAGGTTTGGACTGTGGATGACAATAGACACACAGAAATAACGAAACAGGCGGTCATTGATGGAAACTACAGTATAGATCACACATTGGCAACATAAGGTCCAGGGGCTGGATTCGGCCCACAAACCTGGCCCGTGACGTCCTCATAGGTTTAAATGTTGTGATATTAACAGCCTTGGAACTAAAGATGTTTTTAACCAAATTATGATATGATGAGATATGTGAGGAGACGATGCTCAGGAGTGCTATAACATTTTTACTGTAAATGCAGACCAAACATTTCAGCTTTGCACCTTCACATTAATACAGATTTCTCAAACTTGCCACTTTAAATCAACTTCTAATGACTTATTGCTGTATGTTTTTTGTATTATTCATTTTGCATCATAAAAACCTTTTTTATATTGTCAACGATATATCAGTCCATAGCAACAGAGGCACTTTTATTTTGAAATGCTGCAAAAACCACCACTCCTGAAGAGTTGCTTTTCCCCAAAACATTTAGATTTATTTTTCACTTGACTGGCCCAGTGTACACAGTGTATAAATGGCGGTCCATAACTGGATTCATAGTGGCCCAGTGAAATAATTGAAGAAATAACTAGAGAAACACTTTTCACTGTCCCTCAAAGACACCTACAGTAGATCTATCAGGTTTGATAGCACCAATAGTTCTTTTGTATTCAGTTAAAGGCACTGTTTGTGGGTCGTATGTGACCTATATTTATTTCTATAGGACAATTTCATTGCTAGTTCTTTTATTATTTTTTGAATGCACAATTTTTCATGTACATTTTATATTTGTCCTCACCTGCTGCTGCTTACTGGCTGCAGGAATTGCTGAGCCCAGCTAGATTTCTTGGGTTGGAAAATGCGGCCCAACTGAGTTTTGTTATCGAACAGTCCTGCTCTACAGTGTATCCAAGTATAAAAGTCAGTGGACACAGAAACGTACCTTAGCTCTGTCGAGCTGCAGTTGTGCCTGGCGTTCGGCTTCACGCCGATACGCCTCGCGGTCCTCCTCTGCTGACAGGTCTGAATCCGACGGTCTACTGGTGTACGAATCAGCTGACCCCTGTCAGGAGAGAGCCCACAGTGCATGTGGTCAGGTTATTATGTGTGATATATATATATATATACAGTATTGAATTATACTTTCTTGTTACTATGAGGTCAGTATTCACAGAAGCGCTGGTTTCCCTGTTCTTATTTCTGCTTTCATGTGTTCGCCGCTCTGCAGTGTGCGCCGCGTGTGCAGGTGTGCGCTGCACTGCTGCACTAACACGTCTCTGTATTCATGAGCACATTCATGTGTGTGCTTCTCCAACACAATGCGCTGCTCTCCCACACCAGCCATCTCCTGGCAGACCAAATATAGCACAAAGGCGGCAACTGCTTCCTCTTCTCTCCTGCTTGGCCCCAATCCATTCCATCATCCCCCACAGTGCAGCACATATACATCCTTTCTATCCCTGTTTATTCGCCGAGGGACGGCTCCTCATTAGCAAAATATATACGCCGGTTATCATTTTTCATTGTAAGTGGTTTAAGGACACGTTGCTCCCAGCAATGGTCGGCACATTACGCTGGGAGCTGAAGATAAAGCAAACAAAGACCGAGGCATTTTACACAAATGTCCAAAAAGAAAGACCGAAAAAAAGGGTGGAAATCACTTGTATATTTGCTGCCGCAACAAGAATCCTGTGACGCTTTTCCCAAATATCTGTCTCATACTGAATTGAATCATAGGTGACTTATTCAAGTAGTTGACGGAGTCAAAATGAGTCATGTCCTTTGAAAGAGCAAAACTGCCACACTGTCACAGGTTCTAGACGCCTTCTCAAATAATAAATATTAAACTAAATATATTTGCAATGTTCGTTTTTGCTGAGGAACAAGAACTAGAACTCACCACAGAACCTCGGGGATGATAATGAAAACATTAGCCATATCATAAAAATAAATCTGTTAACTGAAAGGAGTAAGAATATAAGAATTATCATCAATTAATTGAGAAAACGCTGATATTCTTTTAATGGATTTTATGCTCATTCCTGTTTAAAAATTAAGAACATAGTGTTCTGTAGACACTGTGTGTGTGTGTACTTTTTTTTATTTCATCTTAACTTTTTAATTTGTCTGTTTCATTTTATCTTAACCTTTGTGTGTTTGATTTATCTTCTTAGTGACCTTGAGTATTTGAAAGGCACGTCATCATCATTATTATAATTAATATTATTATTTACTTGTATTATGTACCATGTCAGGGCTAGTTGTCCTCATGCAGACCAAAACCTGCTCCTCATGAGGCAGAACCTAATTTCTGAGGAACTGGTTTAAGTTGGAGCTAAGATTTGAATTGTAGTAAAGTGAAACCCTCAGTGCTCACACGGCACAGATCAGTGCCACAGGTGCACTCTTGGTAAAGAGGGTGTGTGTTTAGAGGTGACATCTTCTCACATATATGTCTCACATATATGTCTCTTTTATATCGTTCTTTTATATTGTTAGGGTTTTTTTTTCTTCTTAATCGTGAATAGCGATAATTAGATAACAAAATAGACAGTTTTCCTTTTATTTTAGCTCAGAAAAATAAGCCAAGAGAACTCTCATATTCTCATATTTCACAAATTCTATCTGATTTAAAAAAAAAAAACCTTGAGTACTTTTTGCTCAGGTGTGTTTATCCGTTAGTGCTCACGTGGCACAGATCAGTGCCGCAGGTGCACCCATGGTAAATGGGAATAATACACAACTCCTTATATGGACATCCTGAGGTGGTATGTTTATAGGTCACATATTCAGGCTTTAAAAAAATGCAATGTTTTTTCTTCGTATGTGTTGCTGAGTCAAACGTGTGATTCATTTTATATCGCATTTTTAGTTGTGATATAATATAGCAATAATTGTGCAGAAGTCACAAAATAGACTGTTTTATTTTTGTTATTTCCAAATTTCACAAATTCAATCCAATTGAGTACTTTTTGCTCAGGTGTTTTTGTATAGTTATAATTGTGAGTTGGTGAAAATGAAAAAAAAAAGTTTCATCAGATTGCCTAGGTTGTGCTGAAAAAAAGCATATAAGACACTCTATATTGTACAGTCTTATAGCCTCTATATATACTGTGTTTTGACACAGTAATGGAAAAAAGCAGCCTAAATGCTCTAAATTGACTGGTTATAGTTTTGGTTACTGCTTTGTAGGCCGGCCAAAATGAATGAAAGTCAATGTAGTGTCCTACCTACAGCTGCACACATGTGTGAGTGTGTGTGTGTGTGTGTGTGTGTGTGTTCCCCTATATTTGGTATCCGTTAGGCTTTGCTAAAGGAACTTAGTCCTGAATCTGTCAGTCAAGAGAACGGCTGCAGCAAAAAAAACAATTCAAATCAGGCAGAGGGGGGAGAGAGAGAGAGAGAGAGAGAGGAGGAAACAATGTGACAGGAGACAAACATGAAATGAAGAAGGGACAAATGGAACACACCAGTGACACGACTGAAATGAACGCTGGACACGGGTCTTACAGAAACGAAGCAACCATGTTAAGAAACTATATAACGGCACATAACACAGTCATCTCTTTGGTTTTCCTGTGCTCCAGAGTGCAGGGACTCAGTCCACGGTCATCCATCTTTTGCCAACGTATACAAATGGATCCTCTAGAGGACCAATTAGCACCACAAAAATACTGGTGGTGGTGGGGAGGGGGAGGATGGAGAAATGCCTGAACATGAAAAACAACCAGCACCATTTGTCTTTCTCTGCACTTCAGAATGTACGCGTATAATAATATAGAATACAAATATGAATCCACAGCAGAGAAGCAGCAAGCGAGCAGCTACTCTTGTTTCTTTCGTGTGTGTGTGTGTGTGTTAGATAACTAGATTTTTTAGCAGGTCTGCAAGGCAACACTGCGCCAGAGCCAGGGATGCACCGAGAGAAAAGACAGACAGATCGACGGATAGATAGATGTTTACAAGAATGTAAAGTGACTGATGGATGCTCAGAGCAACGAGAGAGGTATAAACTATTTATATGACGAGATAAAGCAACGCTGTCTCAAGGGGAAGATGAGATTAGAGCATAATAAAATGCTATGAAAGAGTGGAGTGAGACCCAGATATCCATCCTTGTCGTAGATGTGGGAGGGTGGAGGGTGGAAGGTGAGGAAGCACCGTGGCCGTGATAGACAAAAGACACAAAGATAGCAGAGATGAAGCCAGAGTTGCATACCTGGCTGATTTAGACTGAAAAGTGGATTAAATATGGTAGTGGGAGGAGGAGGAGGAGGAGGAGGAGGGGGAAGGTGTTACTACGTCAGCAAGCTGTTCAATGATGTCAGAGCACAGACTGCTGCCTCCTCTGTCATTCATTCATTCATTATTAATGGGTTTTTTTAAGACTCGAGGCTGTGGACCTGCGCTGCACATGCTCCTGTTTAAATCCGATAAAAATGAAAACATTGTTGTGTCTACAAAACCTGCATTTCTTTACTTTCTCTTTTTTTGCTGGTTTTGCAGTACAGAGTAACAGTCTCTGTTTTCTTTTTCACTGCTAATGTCCCTGTCTGGAGGCTAAATTTAACTTCCTTTTCTGCTTGTGTGATTCTTTTTTTTTTTTTTACACACTGCAACAGGGGCCAACAGGGAATGGTGTCATCCAACAAGTCTAATCCTCCAGGGGACCGAGTGGTCCAACAGTAGGACTGAGCGATTTCGAATAAATATCTAATTACAAATATTTTGACTGAAATTGCGATATGAGATTGAATGGTTATTTTTTTCCATAATTATACTCATTTTCATTTGGATAACAGGAAAAACATTTTTTTTTCTGTTTTCTTCGGCCTGTAGAATATCATATGTAATATATAATCTAAAATGGTCATTTCACACACATTTTGCCTTTAAGAAATATTGTGCATCCTGCGATTGTAATTTTACGGAACCCCGGACATGACATGGGAAAAAAAATCTGATTTGTTGCCATGAAATACTAATTTGTGGACACGCAATATTGTACGAAATACTAATTCTTTAGTACTAATTCGTTCCCACAAAATAGGTCAAACGTAGGCACGGAATGCTAATTCGTTGTCTATATCATAATACTTGATTATGTTTAACGGGGCGATGTCCTGATATATGCATGGACTATATATACATGGACTTTTACACTGCCAGTGGTGTCAGAAGACTAAATAAAGATGGCTTAATAGCAACAAGAAACAAAAAAATGCAAACCAAACAAGAGCCTGGGTCATATGAGGTTAAAGACTCAAATTTATCATTGTAAAGTGGAACTTTTAATGAAGTTTCTCATGCAAGTAAGGCAGATTTATAATGTGCTTGTAGAGAATAAATGCATAAGTGCCATTCAACCTGTTTCTAACTGATCCAAATAACTGTCGTCAAATTTCCTGTCTTCTCTAAGCCCGTCCAATAAAAGGAAAAATGCCATAAAAACAAAGACGAGACAAGACTTGGAAGGAAGGAAGTCATTCTTCATCTTGCACATGAAAAGTGACAAACAGCAAACAACAGAAGGTCAGCTCTTTTTTTTTCTCACTTTCACACAACTGTGCGGTCACTATGTGAAGAAAAACACTGTTGCTTTCAGAAAACAAACCAATGTTGGACGAGGGACAGGGCTGTGGAAGATGTCGAACCATCTGACAAACACAAAGCATACGTATTGGCCTCTGAGTCACAGCACTCACAGTATGACAGTGACAATGCTTTGGCATTGAACAATATGTAGTGAGTAACTTGCTATTATAAATTATTGTCCATTAAATTCACGCTATTGGCAAATGAGTTCTTAAAATGCTGATAAAGCCCATTTAGCTCCATGAAAACTCTCCCTGTGTCAGAGTCCTGCCCGGTAACTGCGATTAAATACACACAGTGTCATACTATCATGCTTCGTTTTTTTTTACTCGCACATTTTCTATACGAATTTCAGTTAACCACGGCCGGTGATAAGAAACATTTAAAAGATAAATAGATAAACTTCACGCGCACTCACAAAATATGACAAAACCTTTAAGAGGTCAAAATTAGAAGTAAAAAGTATGACAATGGCTTTCAAAATACAGTAAAAGAGTTAATAAGAGTGATTTATGTTATACGGCACATCTTAAAAGTAGTTTTATTATGAAAAAGAAGTATATTTTTGTCACCACCCACAGCCAGTCTTGTATAAAGTACTTTAAGTAATACGATATTTTCTGGTAAGATACTTGTACCCAAGTATCACTTTAAAGGCATATTTCACTGTTGGAAAGATGAATGTCTATTAAAACTGGGTCATCTATGTAGTAGAACTGTGAAATAATATTTGAAGCCAGTGCCTTCTTGGCCGAGAAAGGCAGGAAAAAAACAACAACAACTCCCAGCATGCACTGTGCTCGCTGCCCCGTGAGACTCTCAATGTCTCCAGCTTCAAAGCAGACGGCACTAGTTGTGTAAACACACAAATCCCTGTGAGGAATTAAATATATAATAAATATAAAAATACAGGCAGTGGTTGCCAGTCAGCTTCTGGTCAGTTTCTAGTTTTCACCGAAATGCAGGTCTTTCCACTTGCAGCCATATCAGTTTGAAAACTACATTGGATCATTGTCTGTGTTAGCGCGAGTCAGCGTAGGGCAACATGTATACAACTCTTTTACTTTTACAAAATACTTCTGCTATTCTAGCAATACAAAGCCACATGCAAGTAAAAGTCTTAAAGTGTATGACATTTACTGTCCTGAAGCTCAGTGGTAGGGCAAGTTGTCTTTCAAATGGAAGGGTGTGGATTCAATTTCTGGCTCTGCTAGTCTAGATGTGTCCTTGAGCAAGACACTTAACCCCATGTTGCAGCTTGTGAATGGGTATGAAAGATGTGTGGGGGTGGAGTGGCTCAGTGGTTAAGACCCTACCTTGTGTACCAAAGACATCATGGTCGCAAGTTCGATTCCACCCCTGGCTAATTGTACTTGATTCCATTGTAAGTCGCTTTGGATAAAAGCGTCTGCTAAATGACATGTAATGTAATGTGTGAATGGGTGAATGACAAAACAGTAGTGTAAATACTATCGCTATAAAATACAGACCATAATACCCACTCTTCTTCTTCTTCTGATTTGATAGTAACCAGTATCAAAGATAGTTTGAGGAAATGTAGTGGAGTAAAAGTTGCTAGAAATATAAATAATAAAGTAAAATACAGATACGTGAATTTTGTTCTTTAGTGTTTGTACTTTGTTACATTACAACACTGCCTGCAGCGTTTAGGTCATTTTCGCCCGTGCTCGAACTCTTACACTGTCTTTTTTTTTGGGTCACTCGTCAAGTCCCAGTACTCGACTCTGTTCTTCTCGGTATAACAGTGTTCGTGAATCAGAGTCGTGTCACACCCAGTGACATTCCCGCACAACACATGAGGGAGTCATTTGTTTTACGTCAACAGCGATGAAGGCGAGGATGAAGCACGACAGCAAACGTAGCACCAGCAACGTGAGACACTGAGAGTATTGCTGCAAAACGGCAAGAAGCGTTCAAGAAAAGCTTCAGAAGAAGATTGTATACTTGTTAAAGAGCATGGATGTTCAACAGTTTGACAACATACAGTAGAGTCTTCTAGCAAATAGGGTAGCGGATCTACCACCTGAGAAATTACTGAGCTCTCTAAGTAACACCATTATCACCGACGTTAAAATACAGTGGCGTAAATAGGTCGAATAGTATTTCTCCTTGGGAACCACGGTGCTAAGGGATTCAAAACCAGTTCCAACTGTTATTTTTAGAGTGGGATTTTCGATCTAAAGCTGCAACAAATTTGAAAAATCTGTGGACAAAGCAGCTGTTTTCAGTGTTGCCAAACTGAATTATTTATCACCAGACTCCCTTTAATCTCACTGAATGCTGATTGATGTGCGACATAAATTCTTTGTCTTCTTTCTCTTCTTTTTTTTGAAGACACTGTCCAAATTAATACCACCAGAGGAGGCTCACGTACCACAGTTTGAGAACCATGGATTTAGACATTATGTGAGGTAGAGGTGCTACTGTAGCAGTGTTTTTGGTAATTACTCAGAATTCCCCAGGGAGGCGACGGAGGTTACCGTGCATTAAAGAGTGAACCGATGACGGCGCAACATCAATAATTACAAATTCAACCAAGTGTCATCCATCCATCCATCTGTCCATCCGCCCATGTCGACACCTTGGACATGTCACCAGGACAGTTTGTAGAGACAAACAACCATTCACACTCACATTCACACCTACAATTAAGTCAGAATCTCCGGTTAATGTAATGTCTGTGGACTGAGGGAGGAGTAATAATAACAATACATACCTGGACACTTCATGTCTCAGTGTGTAAATTGTATGATTGAATAAATGGATTAGAAACACACTTTCTTTCTTTGAAGTTATGTAAAAACAAAAAAAAAATGCAGGGAAGGCACTGCTAAAAATCTAATTTCTCTGGCTTTATTTGCAGGAAAGAGATTCTGCACAACAGCAGAATATATTATTCAGGAGGCTAAAACACCTTTTCCTCAGAGGGGGGGAAAAAACTGCACGCTCCAGTGATTTGAAAATCCAGTCGCCACATATCCAATTTCAAAAAGTGTTCGATTAACTGCACGGGTCATAATTCAATGTCAGCACATGCACATAAGGAGCTCTCTCTCTCTCATACACAATTCGATAAATAAATCGCTCTCCGGCTACTGCAACAACAAACGTCCCAGACTGGCTGGGCAGGACCGGCCACGACACACGGGATCAATCGCAGCAGCAGATTTACAGACGTGTGGAGACGTCACACGCGGGACGGTGCCAATCAGAAAGTAAAGGACAGGTGAAGGAAGGAGAGAGAGGGGAAGCACGGAGGGTGGAGGACATGAGGGGAGTTTTCAGACCGGTAGAAGGAGACGCAGACTGTGCTGGGAGTCATTTGTACTTACTTGGTGAATGTGATGCTGCTGCTGCTGCTGTTGCTGGTCCCTTCCTCTTTGTAATGCTGTGAAATGCAGACACACTGCCGTGCTGTGCTGTGCTGTGCTGTGCTCCGTCCCCTAACCAGGGATGACCTGCACTGAAGCAGGCTGCTTCGTCTCTCTTCTTCACCCCACCTTAGACCATCACATCACTTCACATCCCATGCACGAACAACAACAACAAACGCAGGTGTTTGCGTCACTTCATCAGGGCCGCCTTTTTCTAAATTTAAACCACAAATTGTCCGTTCACTCAAGACAATCCAACGAGCGCAGCACGAGAGGGGCAAGTGCCCCCGTTTCGATCACACGCGTGTATCTACAAATCGAGAGCTCCTACTTGTATAGATTCACACGCCATACATCCACACTTATGGCAGCAGCAGCAGCAGCACGCTGCTTATTGTATCCTGCTGCAGAAATGAGTCATACTCCACTGCTCCTCCATAGACACCCCACCCCTATCACAGACAAGGAACTATCTGCCGTGTCTCTTAAAAATGTAACTCCTCTCTGCAGGAAACACCGAGTCATGTGAGGAGGTTGTGAAATGACTGAAATGAGGCTGAATAAAAAAAAGGTGAACAACACATCATGAAAACACCACATCATGTCATAGGCCTCCAAAATCAAAGCGTCATGAATGTTTAATGCCGTGCAACATTAGGATAAGTAATGTCCCCTCATAGAGAATGTGTCTGCTCGCCTCACGCTGCTCCACATTCTCCCCTCATGCTGGAACAGTGCAGTATTCAGGTATTTTCAATCATGTTTGCAGGCCAGAAAAGGAGTTTCATGGAGACCTTATCAATACAAATGTGTTAATTCTTTCTGTTTAACTACTTCATTCCCAATTTAGATTCACATTTAAAGAAAAACATACATATTTTATGATTATTTTGTTATGATTCTGTCATTTGTTGGCCAGGACCCAGTTGTTAAAGACATTTTTTTTTCTTATTGGGACTTTCCACCCCTCTCTGCATGGAGTTTGCATGTTCTCCCCGTGTGTGCATGGGTTTTCTCCAGGCTTTACCATGCAGACCTGATGACTCATTTTTATTGGCTCTCTCATTAAGTGTGCAGCTCACTAAATAATAATAACAATAATAATAATAATAGTAGTCATAATAATAATAATAAAAACAAAAAAAACAATATAAGGTTAAGTCTACTAGTTACTACAACATTATCCAATGATTATTAAAGTTGTATTTAAAATTCTTCCCACTCTGACTAACAGACTAAAACCACAGACAAGGTTATCGAGTAAATTAAATAATAAACTCAAGTACTTTTATAGTACTTTATATTATAAGTATTTCCATTTTCTGCCTCTTTTTTACATTTGGTCTCCTACAAATTCACAAACATTTTACTCAACAATATTTAGCTGATAAATGTCTTACTTTGTATGAACAAGTATAATCAGCAAATAAAGTGCAACGTGTTATTGTTGTTATAAGGTAATATAAATCTTTATTGATCCCTTTATTGATTTTCAAACCACCCAGCAGTGAAGTAACATGCCGGTGCCACCTAATTGTGATCGAATAATATAACAGTTATAACGTGAAGTTGTGAACATGTTTAAGGAGCTTTAATATGAAGGAATAATTATGTTATTTTGAAATGTGGCATGTGTAACGTTCGAAATGTTTAAGTTCTATGTTGGAGCCAGATGATTTTTTTCACCCCAATGTTCAACCATTGTATTCTTTTCTGATGTTCTCAGCTCTGGATGAATAAGTCAAAGCTGAGGGAGCGGATCAAGGAGACACTGTGTGATCTTTAGGAGGAGGAACGTTCTGTCCTCTTTGATGTATATGGAGGAAGCTCCAGAACCTCGGGGATCTGGTGGTTTGGTTTTGGACTGAGCTTCATCAAACTTTTCAACTCCCTTTTTTTCCCCCTACAGGAGTCAAAGTCTCTCGAAATGAGTCAGAATGCAGCGTCAGAAACGACACGTGGAGGTGAAACCCAAACCACTTTGATTATTATACACCGTGTATTCTTTTTTTCCCCCTTCCACTCACACAGATTGTCTTAAATAACACTTCCTCCCGAGTCTTCTGAGGCACGAGCATGACCTAAAAACATTAATTAAAAATGGGATTTTCATGGAACACACAAGTCCACTTTCAAGCGTGTTGCTGCCCTCTACTGCCCAAGAGGGTAACTGCAACTTGTCAGACAGCTCAGTGGGTGAAGATGCAGATTAGAAACCTTAATGAACTGGATTCCAGTGGAATAAATGGGTTGTTTTTTGTATTAGATATTATTGGCGGATAGTCTACCAACAACAGAATATGTCTGGGCAATAATCCAGCACATGTATGCAGTGGATGGATAAGGGAGAGGTTTGTACCTGACGTTTGATGAAGCTGGATGTTGTGTCAGACGACGTGCTTCCATCTGAGCGTTTGAAGCGGCTCTTGCGTTTAGGCAACTTCCTGGGCAGCTGTGATCAAAGAGAGACATAATGATGAGAGAGAAAAGCACAGTGAGGTACGTGTGTGTAAGGTAGGGGAAGTGTGTGTGTGAGGGAGTATGTGTGCTTGTGTAAACCTAAATATAAGATAACATTCAACAAAACAAATGTATCTACATTTATAGCAGGTTCTTCACCAAACATGAGGTATGATCTACATTCTAATAGCAGTATCACAGTTAAAAGCTGTATACATCCTATATTATTGTATGTTGATATTGCTGATGATGATGACGATTATGGAGCAAATTGAAATTAGAAACAAAGGAATCACAATCAATTACATTATTTTGTTTTTTTTTTAAATGACATCATTTAGCTTTACTTTGGTTATATTTCCATGTATTGTTTGTTTTCTTCTCATTTTTGGTACAAACATTGTAATGTGCGCTTGCATATACTGTTGATATTATAAGATTTGTCTTCTTCCTGCTCCATTGTTTTTGGATATTACATTGTTATTGTTGGTTATTGTTATTTTTCGTCAGAAACATTTGTTTCATATGTTTAATGAAATAAACTTGACAGACAAATGATCTATATCATGTGAGGAAGGTAAGAGGGAAGGGTCCTCAATCCATTGCTCTTCCCTTAAGTCCAAGTTCTCTTTTTCAGATTTCTTCCTTCTCTCTGGTAGATAAAAACCCACATTTTGACAAAATGCAGTACATTTTTTACATTTTCAGTAAGATTTGTGTTCATAACCAGCTCTAACTTTGCTGTAATCACAGATGAGTGGAGCTGCACCTGCTGGTCAGTGTTCAGAGGCCTCCTCCTCCTCCTCCTCCTCACACAAAAGCATGGATGTTGCAGTGAAAAGCTTTAAGGCTACAGGTGAGTTGTCTCTCACACCTTTAAACACAACAGTCACATGAGGTGACTGCTGTTTACTGCTCTCTGAGTGTGAGTGAACAGTGTTGCATTAAACAAATAAATAAATGAAAGCATCAACACACAGTGATGCACAAAAAAAAGGCCTGATGTGAAGAAAACAGGAAAATGCACCCAGATTTTCTGTTTCACTGTGTCCCTGAACGCAACACTGTATCATCGCACCAATGGCGTTTTTCCCCCCTGTTTTTCCCCCTCATTGATCAAACGCCGATTTGCAGTTTCAAAGAAGGCGGGGGTGTTAATAATAATAACAATAATAATAATAAAAATAACAATAATAATAATAATAATGATGATAATAATGATAAAATATAAATAAATGAATGACAAAAAAGTAGCCTGGTACCAAAACGCGACGTTTCGAATGCAACAAGAGCCGGAGGAGACGCTGTCTGACTGTGTTCCACTCACACTCCTCTCTGTGACTGATGAAATGACACAAGTGTGGACATTTTCTTTTTTTTACCTGGAAATAGTGCGACTGAGAGCCGGTTTCCATGGCAGACAGAGGGTCTACGACAGGCGATTTGGACATTTTGACTTGCACCATCTATTGAGAGCGCAGGGAGGCGGGATGCACACAGACATGGGTTCACACTGGAGGAGGAAACAAGCGACGCCAAATACATCTATATCCAGAAAAATGATAAAGATACTAAAAAAAAAAAAAGAGAGAGGATAAATGAAAGAGGAAGCGGCAATGAAGGCGATTAAAATCCACGTTCACGTCATGAGGAGGTGCTATAATATAAATCAAAAAATTAAAATTAAAAAATAATAATAATAAAAGCGCGTGTTATATCGGAGAAGATGTGAGGCGGCAGGAAAAACAGCGGAGCGATAATAAACCGTTAAGACTGAAGCGTCATCGCTCGAGCAACAGTACAGGTCTGTACTAAGTGTATGTTTGTGTGGGGGGGTGTCAGGGATGGTTTAACCGGCAATAAATAAAACCACCTGGTCACACTGACATTTTAACCAAACACTTCTGTATTTTTGCATTTATTTCTCTTAATATACTAATATACACATGATATTTGTGGATGTTGGGATTCATAATGTCGAAGTAGAGGAGCTGGTGAGACCATGTTCTGATCAGCACAGCCGTATTCATCTCCTATAGGGGCTCTGGGGCAAAAGTGTGTTGGTCGGCCCCCATTGTGTAAGCATTTCCAATGTTGTGTATAAAAATAGAAAATTAAATGTCTTTCTGTTACCGACCTACCTACCTACCTTTACTGGTGTAGTACTCGAGACCGGTCTCGGTCTCAAGATAAATCAATAAATTGCCTGTGCATTTTTGGATTAACTTGTTAATATCATTACTGTGATTTTGCGTAAATCGTATTGCTTCGGGTACAACCAAAAACTTGACTCATTTATCATTTGAAACTCATCTATAATAAAATGTGGTTACCTGAACCACAAAGACTTTTTGTGCATAAATACTTCCAAAAGAAAACACAGCACAACGTGTAAATTATGCAAAGCGACGCTAACGGAGACGGCTGGGACCACGTCCAACTTTTACTCTCTTGGTCTTGTCTCGGTCTTGACCCCTCAAAGTCTTGGTCTTGCCTTGGTCTCGATACACTGTGGTCTTGGTCCCGACTTGGTCTTGGTTTAGGTGGTCTTGACTACAACACTACCTACCTTTCCTACCGCTCTCAACGGGTTTGGTCCGAAAAAATCTGCAAATGAGGAAACACATTTCTTGCAGTTTGTAAATCATGTGTGTTGAAGAGTAATTCTGGCTGCCTGCTTAAAGGGAAAATGTACAACAGTATGTAAAGTACCGCCTGTTAACTGCGCAGCCTACCATTTATTTCTGTCTTCCTTTATGTCGCCTACCTACCTACTTTCTTTCTTTCCGTCTTTCTGTCTTTCTTTCTGTTACCTACCTACAGCCTTTCTTTCTGTTACCTATACTTACCTACCTACCTACCTACCGTTAAGACAGTTCCTCCAATCGTCATGCAGATCGTCCCCTTGTTCTAAGCACACGTTTAGTATTGAAATGTAAATACAACACAGTACATATTTGACGTTGACATTCTAGAGGCAGCTGAGCTTCACTTGTTGTCTTTGAGCTTAGAGAAATGCTAAGCTCTCTAAGACTTAAGAACATTCTCAAATGTTCATATCCCATCTGTTTTATAATGAAACGTTAAAAGCTGCTTTAAATCCCTCTTGTGATCGTAGCACTAAAGTTGTTTTTTGTTTTTTGTTTTTTTTTCATAGGCCTGGTAGCTTGTTTCTCTCCCAAGACATGACATGGCAGATTTGCAGTTAATTATTTCCCCGCATTAGAACACTGTATGTGAAATATTTAGATAAATAGTCATATAGAATAATAATAAAAAAAAACTCCCACTGAATTTCATAGAAAATTTTATTAGAACTACAATCAAATATGTGTCCTGCTCAGATAGGTTCATCAGTTAGAAATGATCTGATTAGGAAAGTAAATTGTAGATTTACTGAGGGCCCAAGAATGTTTTATTTGCTCCAGGGTCATTTTCAGAGGTTATTCAGAGGTTTGTTTAAAACAAAACAAAACTATGAATTCTAAAGAGGATTAAAAACAAAGGTTCAACACCTTTGTTTTCAATCCTCCGTGTTGTGCGTTTACATTTCCTCTGCGTTATCCCTGAAGGACTCACTCTCTCATGCTGGAGATCACACAGTTGTGTTTGACAGGCTGAGCTGAGCTCGCTGCAGACGCCAATTCACCACTAGAGGGCGTGCCGAGTTACTGAAAGTGGGAACATGAGAGAGAGTGGTGTGAGCAGCGGCGCGCCTGAGCTGAGCCGAGCTGAGTCAAATCTGCCACAGTGACACACCACAAAAACGGAACTTTGTGTGTTTCCATTTCAGAATTAAAGCTTTTAAGAAAAAGTCAAGCCGTGAACAACGTACAGTGGCGATATTTTTTTAAGCGTTACAACCAATATAAAACGATTTAATTTAATATCATAAATCATAATTGTGTTAAGGGGCTTTACTGTCTGCCTAGCACACAACTAAACCTTACAAAACCGTTGTTTTGTTTGTTTGTTTTGTCTTGTTATGGTTTTGTTTAGTTTTATCTTAATTGTTGGTCATGGCTTTGCAGGTTTTTTTTATTAATTGAATTGAATTGAATTGAATTGAATTGAATTGAATTTTATTATTTATCTATTTTTCTTTCTTAGTGGGAGAGAAGGGATAATGGGTAATTATGGTTCTACATCTGTTCTGCCTTATTTTAAAGTTTTTGTTGTGGTCAACACACCTTGAGTAGTGTGAACATTTTACCACCTGACAATAGAAACCTGCATGCTTGGTATTTTTAATGTACTGCCATATGTGACCATAAAACATTTAACCAATTAATTGAAACATATTCATTTATGAACATCAACAGACAAATACACAGTATAACCAATGAGTAAATAATCCAATGTATTTTAAAAACACAGCACTGGCTACCATAGTTTTTAAAACCCCACTGTGTTTATAGCTGCATTTCACACATGGTATTTTTGTTGCACTGAATACTTTTACATTAAATATTTAAAGTACATTTCCTGGTTAAAGTGTATACAAACAATAGTACTGTGTATTAGTACTTGAGTAACATTTTCAAAACAGGTGCTTAAATATAAAGATATTATTTGAAAACTGTTTTGTTTATGTTTCTCAGTCAGATTCTCAGTCATCCAGTTTTTCTGTTAGATTGCTTTCCAGTTGCCTTTATTCTAGCACTTCAAGACTTTATGTACCAATCTTTTCATCTATCATTATTATTTGACTTCAAATCACACTAAGAAAACATATGTATTTTATATATTCAGTTTAGGCCTTACACAACAGACTTTTAAGAAAGAAGAAATCTCTGGCAGAACCGGACTGAAGAGAGTCTGAAAGGAGAGGGACACAATACTACCACCACCTCTACTACTACTACTACCACTACTACTACTACTACTACTACCACTAATACCACTACTACCACCACCACTACTTATACTACCACTACTACTAGGATTACTACCACTACTACTACTAATGATAAAATAATAATAATCATCATCACATCTGGAGCTTGAAATTATTGGGTTTTATTTAAATGATTGGCACTTTAATTTTGAAAAAGGTAACCGGAAGTGATGCGTCTGTCTTCCCCTTCAGTCTTGACTGTGGTGCTCGGAGCTGAGAGAGGGTCAGGGGGAGGAGAGGCAAGGGAGTGGAGCGAGAAGACGACAAGAGAAGATCAGCCACAGGGTGACCAAATTAGGCGCACCATCCTCGGACAGTGAGGCCGCTGAATGCTCCTCCACCCTGACAGCTCCACCCGACGACCACCGCGCGGAGGAGGCATCATCCCGATCCTGAACGCTGGCGATTGTCCTGTCGGGGGAACAGCGCGAGAAGATGGTCACGGTGAGTCCACGTCTTTCTCCATGTAAACTGACGCTGACACACACACACACACACACACACATACACACACAGCAAGCCCACATATAATAACAACAACAGTGATAATAATAATAATAATGATAGCTAATGTGTCTCACATGAAGCGCCCGCTCTACCACTTGTCTGTCAATACTCTCCATTTCTGCTGCTGCTGCTGGAGTGAATGACATAGCTGGCGACAGTTGCTGTAAGGCCTACGCACACACATACACACGCGCGCACACACGCGCACACACACACACACACACGAAAAACAGTCAGTAAATGTCCAATATTAACATTACACGTGTGTGAGGCATGAGATAATGAGACTGAGCTGCATCACGTGTGTTCTGCTGTTAACACAAACATATGTCCAGTTCTATATGTGTATAGTTCTATATATATATATATATATACATATGTGTGTGTGTGTGTTGTTTTAAATGAGTGTTAGTCCTCCACTCATTTACTGACAGATGCTGAGGAATGTGCAGCAGCACCAACATGTTTATATTCTGTGTGTGTGTGTGTGTGTGTGTTTATTTGTCCATGTTTGTCTGTCAGTGCACTATAATCCTGCGCGCTACTGCTTTGCTGCGGGCTGAACATTTGGATAAATAAATAAATGAATAAACACACTCACATACATGAAACACACACACACATAGGGAGATAGATAGGTGTGTGCATGTGAATGTGTGTGTGTGTGTGTTAAGTTGAGCTACCGGACGAATGGCTTCATGGTTCCCGCTATGGCTGTCACACAGGCCACAGTGTTATGTAACAAGAAGCCTACGCTGTTTGAATGCCCCGCTCCTATCCCCTCTCTCTCACACACACACACGCGCGGACACCCACACGTGCACGCGCGGCATGCATGCCTTCCTGTGCATGGCTTTCATACAGCGGATCACAAACACATCATCATCATCATCAAGAAGAAAGAAAGAAAACAGATGGAATGCAGGGTATATATATATATATATATATATATATATATATATATATATATATATATATATATTAAGCATTGTGATTGCATGATCTATGTATGCATCTGTATCGTGTCAATGACGGGAGAGAGAGGACATGTCTGGCCTCCGTGAGTGGTTGTGCAGTACAGTATAATGCTGCTGTTTGCGCCTGTAACAATGTAACAGAGTGTGTGTGGATGACTGTCCGGTTGAAAATGTCTTCTGCGAACAGTCAGAGAGTCAGAGTCACCCCCGCCTTCCATTCCCTGCCTTCCCCGCCTCCCCCCTCTCTCTCACTGTGTGTGTGTGTGTGTGTGTGTAGGCACCAGGCAAACACGCACCAAACGCGACTGTGGCAACGCTTGCAAAAAGGGTACAAGCGCAAGTCGACCTTGTGCAGGGGAGTGAGGGACGCAGCAGCGGCAGCCGGTGAGGTGGAGGGGAGGCGTGTGTGTGAGTGTGAGAGAGAGGGAGGAGGTGGAGGAGGAGGAGGAGGTGTGGTGTTCTCCTTGAATGTGGTCGATCCGCTGCCAGCTGCTGGGAGGAGGGACACAGCCCGGACGGATACGTGCCAGAAAAGGGCGCATGTATGCACGCACGCACGGACGCAGGCAGGCGGGCTGGCTGGCGAGATATAGCGACGAAATGCTATTTTTTTGCTGCAGTAACTCAGCATGACTTTCTGGTGAAAGTGCCGGTCGAGGAGGAGGCAGCGGCTGCAGCAGCAGCAGAAGCGGTGGCTGCGTTTGCGTATCTGCGTGTGCGCACTGTGCGGATCTCAGAGCGTCTGGAGGCCTGGTCAGTGCTTAGACCAGATGATGGCAGTGGCTGCTGAGGCTGCAGACTCTACTGTGCGTGTGTGTGTGTTCATAATTCATTCAGGACATAGATGATCTCTCCACCGAGCTGTTATTACATCTGCTATTGACTAAGTGCTTTAAGGATGTTATATCGTGACATCACAGCAGATATAAATAACATAGAAAGGTGATCAGGTCAACATAAAGATGCATCTGGCCCACTTTAAAGGGACAGTTCGGGTTTCCAGGTTTTTCCATGAACCAGCCTTGGTGCATGGACGCCGATAACGTGACTAACACAGGACTTACACAATGAAACTGTTAGTTTGCATGATTCCATCAGTAAATTCAAATGATGTTATGTTGTGACTTCGGGGTTAGCAATGCTTTGTTTGGATTTATCCAAATGACACAACATTACCACAAGAGGTAAAGAGATAAAAACAGCAGCTCCAAGGTCTCATTAAGCAAAAAATCAACACATTTTCTCTCTGGACTTGGATGCAGTAGAGTGACTGGACTGCAGACTTCAGTTTCTTGAAGAGCAAGTCAGAGATCGCAAACACAAAAGAGTCGGAGTAAGTGAAATTGCAAAGAAAAAGTGTTTTTTCAAACAAATGAAATGCAATCATTTTAAATCATTCATTTGATATTTTACTATTTTTTGATTTTGCGGTTCATTTTTGTTTGATCAGTTCATAAAGTGTTGTTTGCCTCTTCGTGAAAAGATATTGACACAAATCTAATTCCCGGACCAAGACCAGTAACTAGTAATGTCTCAGCAGCGATGGGTTTAATCTAATGCAAAAAGAGCTGCAGATCCTGTCATGGTGTATATATTATTACTGTGTGGATATTTGTCTTGACAGTGTTCCTGTTGTCCAGCAGCATTTATCTGTGTTTGTTCCCCATCTTTTATGATTGTACGTGATGATAAACAGAGCCACAGTTAAGAAAAGGTGTCCTTTTTTTATCTTCGGCCACAGCTGCCTCCAAAACGCTGATATTTTGTGTTTGTGCCAGAGCTCATGGTCGCGCACAAGGGTCAAACCGACCAAGTTCTGGTTCACCTTTAAAGAAGTGCTGTCCCGGTCTTTGTGCCCCATAGATTTGAAAGCCTCTTGTTTTACCTGTAGCTTTTTATACATGAGACAAAATCTCAAGTGTGTGCCTGGTTATCCAGGAAATTAGATTAATGTGCATTTAGCAGAAAATTCGATGCATTTTATATCCGGTAAAATCTGTGACGAAGGAGTGCTTTGTGAAGTCTGAATGCAGCTGGGAATGCTGAGTCCTCTGCCTTTCACTCTGTCTCCATTTGTAGTCTATGGGGAAAAAATGGCACAATGTAAAATATTTCAAAAATAGGAAATATTGGACAATAATTGCAATAATAATTGTGGGAGTTTAGCAACCAAAAAGGGATGGAAGAATATGAAGTTTTATTAACGATAATAAACAATAGGAAAAGATTGGGAATGCTGACTCAACAATAAGTCACTGAATGTGACACGGGCCTGTTTACTAACACGAGTCTTAGCACTGACACAAGCTGTCAACTTTATTTCCATGCATTAATGTGTCTCATCTGATGTATCTGGCTTTTCCTGTTTGTCACTTTTCACAATTTTTACTGTGCATTTGTCCTGTAGACCCAGCAGAAGCCGTGGAGATAGAGGCCTGGCAGCAGTGACGAGTCTTCACATTAACTGTGGTCCCCGATTCCTGGCTCTGGCACAAACATCTGGAGCTTTTGTGAAGTGACTGGCACTTCCCGCCCCACCCCGCCCCAACTCCAGTCACTACCACCCTGCAGCCCTGCAGTGTGGCCTCCACACACACCCCTCCTCACTACTACAGAATTTTGTCCAGGGGGATAAATGAGTGAACCGGCAGCAAGAAAAAGGGCGGGGACATGTACCAGAACCCCAACAGGTAAATGTACAATCGCAGATTGATAGAGGAGGAAGTGTTCTTGTTGTGTCTCTCACCTGTACTCACAGTTTCTCTGTCTGCCCTCTTAGAATGTCCTGGTTCAGTGGTTTCCTAGTTGCCAGGGTGGACGACCGAAAGACTGCGTGGGGGGAGCGCAATGGCAAGAAATCCAAACGGAAGGGAGGCTCATCTCTCTGCAACCCGCGTTACATGAGCTGTCTGCGGGACCCGGATGCTATGGAACCCCCCTCCGGAGCCCCCCTCCACCAGCATCACCGCGGAGGGGTGGCAGGGGCTGCGGGAGGCGGGGGCAACTTTGGCGTCCGCTGCGGCTGGCAAGAGGACCACTACGGCAAAAGGGGCATGCCTCACGGGGAAGGGGTGGGGTTGAAATCGGTTAACTTGGGCTTTGAGGACGGGGAGCTGAAAGGAAGGAAAGCGGGGTGTAATGGAGGAAGTGGCGACATGGGTGACGAGGGCCCCAACGGCGCAGCAGGGGTGGTGACGGCTGCGGACTGCTGGCACAGGGTGGTGCGGGTGTTCCAGTCCAAGAAGTTCCAGTCCCGCAAACTGGAACGCTTATACCAGCGTTACTTCTTCAGGCTGAACCAGAGCTCCCTCACCATGCTCATGGGGGTCCTTGTGATCGTGTGCGGCATCATGCTGACCTTCCACTGTGTCCACGCCGCCCCTCACGTGGCCTACGCATCGGCACTCTCCGTGGCGATGGCCCTCTTCATGGCTCTCATGGTGGTTTGCAACCGCAACGGCTTCCACCAGGACTACATGTGGATGGTCAGTTACCTGGTGATCGGCGTCTTGGTGTCGGTGCAGGTGTTTGGGGTGCTCATGGTGGCACCCAGGAGTGCTTCAGAGGGCATATGGTGGTCAGTGTTCTTCATCTACATCATCTACACGCTGCTGCCGGTGAGGATGAGGGCGGCGGTGCTGAGTGGAGCGGTGCTGTCCATCATCCACGTGGTCACGACATGGCAGATTAACCAGGAAGACGAGTTCCTCTGGAAACAGGTGAGAGATTCTCTTTGTTTGTTTTGGCGCCAGTGGTACTTTTGTTTCAACTTTCTTTCATGAAGACGTCTACACTGCAATTCTTTCTGATTAATCAAGTTTATGGATCAACTTTTCCTCACTTTGAACATGTTGATCCTTTGATGAGTCCAACAGCACGGATGCATGTTGTGGAGCCAAGTTTTGCTCAGGTTCTAAAGATTTTATTTGGATGATCTGGCGTGATGAGAGTTGAAGAGACTGTTCTATATTTGGAAAAAATATCACAGTGGCTTTGTCCAGCTAGTAATTCTGTCATGCAAAGATCAAGTTGTGCTTGTCTCATTCTGCCAATAGTCAAGTGAAAGTTTATTTGCAGTATATTGTACTTTTGAAGCGACCATAGTGGGCCAAAGTATGGAACATGATTAAACTATAGGATTAAAACATAGGAACAAATATGCATCTAAAGAGAATAAATAGAGAAAACAAAAAGCAATAAAAATAACTTTAACATCATAGATCTTGAGCAGATGAAATCAGGTCTGAAGCTCACTTTGAATTGAGAGGACGTGTGTTGATATAAATGTCAGTGACTCTCTCAGTAAAAGTCCATCCTTCTATCTTCAAACTGGATCTTGCAGAAGCATCAGGTTGGTTGACGTCAGTGCTTTTGATGGCGCATTCAGCCAAAGAATATTTGAATATAACAGAAAAACAAACCACCTCTTCAGGGTTCAGTTGTATTCAGGTTATATTAACATGTGGCTATATTGGCAACATTGCAAAAATGGTAAACACAGCATGGACACATTGACACAAGGAGCTACTGTTTTTGGCTGAGACAGTGTGGACGGTGTAGCTTACAGTTGTCCATATACATTTCCAGGGAGAGCATTTGCATGGCTGTGTTGTTGAATCCTGGTTCAACTGAGGGCCTTTCTGTGTGGAGTTTGCATGTTTTCCTCATGTGCGCGTGGGTTTCCTCTTGATTCTCCTGTTTCCTCCCACAGTCCAAAAACATGCAATCATATGTGCATGTGAATGTGACAGTGAATGGTTGTTCATCCCTGCGATGACTTGTCCAGATTGTTCCCCAGCTCTATGTCAGCTGGGAGTGGCTTCAGTTTGCCACGACCGTCATGTTGAGGATAAAGCGGTGGACAATGAACATAATAATAATAAAAATCTGCTGTTTTTCATCAGCTTGTTGCTCTCTGTCAAAGCTACTTGTTTCTTTTAGAGCTGAAGTTAGCCGTCTGCTGCTGGAAATTGGGTCAAAGAGTATGGATGAGCTGACGCAACACTCAGTGTCAATACTGGTCCAAACCCCAGTGGATTAGCTGTATCAGAAAAATCCTTCATATCACATAAATGCTTTACTAAACACAGACTTCTAAAGTGTAAAGTGTTAAATCATGACGTGGGCTGTTTATTTCTTCTTTATGAGGCAGAATATTTGTCACATTATGTTTTTGAAATGGCTGGAATCTGTGTCAAACATCAAAAGTGGTACGAGCCATCCCTGAAGGTTTGCTGCGGTGCATCATGAGAAGAGACACCTTTGACAAATATTAACTAACTATAACTATATTAACTATATTAACTTAACTGCTCTAAATAGGATTCAGCTTCACATTCCTGCCAACTATTAATTCATTAACAAACGGTGTCTGGACCAATATTAATACTGCCAATAATACATGCGTCTCAAATGAACTCATATCTAACACAGTGACGTACATAGTGGAGATTTGTTCATGGGGGAGACACAATACAATATCTGAGGACACTGTTGCGCTTCAGTTTCCTAAAACAAAAATAATGACAATAATAGTTAAAAAAAAATCAACTTTGCACTGATGAAAGGATTAATCGAATATTGATTGATAACGAAATACATTTTTTTGATAATTGATTAATTGGTTAATTAAGTTCTTTAATTTTTTTTGTTTCTTATATGTGAATATCTTCTGCTTTCTTTGTTCCATATGAACTCAAAACATATTTATTCAGAATGACTTAAAATTCAGTAGCATGCCAACACATTTTTCTAATTTTATTGATTCTTATTTTATTATGCTTTTGTGGATTTTATTACTTATTTTAAAAGTTTATCCTTTCCGTTTTATGTGAAGCAAAAGTGCTATGTAAATAAACATTAATTGACTGATTAATCGATTCTTGGTTGCAGCATTCGTTTGAAGCCACTGTAAGATTAAAGTAGGTAAAATCAGCGTAATAACTGGTCACATGATCATGTCTCATCCTGTATTTAAACTGATATTTATGATACCATGTGAAGTGGCTGCACAGCTGGTGCTGTGTACGTACACACAGTGTATATTTATCTATATATATCTCTATATATATAGAGAGAGATGTAAATATGCATGCATGCCACCGTGTTGTATCTGCATGTTTATATTTACTCTGAAGAGTCCTGCTGAAGGTCAGTGGGCTGCCCCGACTCGGCTGGACCGCTCTGTGTGTGTGTGTGTGTGTGTGTGTGTGTTTGTGTGCTGTTGTGGGACAGTGGGAGAATACCATGATATAAAGCGGTATCACTCAGGTCTCTGTGCTCTCACACAAGGGACGCTTTGTACTTTCTCCAAGGGTGGGGTGATGGCCGGGCCCAGTATGGTAGCTGCCTGCTCTCTGTGCAGCCGGAGCTGCTTTTTTACAACTGTTCATATCCTTGGGGAGAAGTTTTAATGGCGAGACCATTACAAGAAAACAATAAGGGGATATAGAGCCAAACGCTGTGAGCAATCAGAGACATGTTCTCACGTGCGTTCGCTGGATTTCTGACAATGTTGTGATTGTTTGTTGTACACATGTGGAGGGAAGTACAGGAGAGAGTACAAGGTTTGGGGAATCGTGGGAAGTCGCTAACATCCATGAATGATATACCAGAGTACAATCCATCACGACATTGTTTGCCGTCGTTTAACTGAATGAATGTCATGAGATAGCTGCAGCAGCGGCAAGGCTGTTTATTCCCGAGCTCGTCAGCGTGCAAAGTGTGACACGGTGATACGGCGTCATTAATCACTGCTTTACGCTTGTGTACAACTATTTCCTCTTTCTGCAGTAACTCATTAACCTCACTGGGTTTCTGTGGGTGACTACGGATATCGTCGGATTTTATGTGGTGGTTTACGGATAATGCTATGTTATACTTTAGTGCTGCAGGCAGTGTTGTAATGTAGCAGAGGATCTGTACTTTTCCTCCACTGCATTTCCTTTAACTATCTTTGTTGCTCGTTACGAGGAGAAGAGTTGGTTATGGTCTGTATTTATACTTTACACTATAGTTTTGTCACTCACACATCGTTCATACCCATTCACACGCTGCAACATTGGGTCGTGTCTTGCTCAAGGACACACATAGACTAGCAGGCAGCCAGGAATTTAACCCTCAGCCTTCCAGTTGAGAGACAACTCGCCCTACCACTGAGCCACTTTGGCTCAATCCTAACTTCTCACTTTTTTAATACTTTTACTTCTAAATCTTAAGTACAGTTTACATCAGAAAATGACTTTTGATACTTAAGTGCAGTAAATGTTATATACTTTAAGACCTTTACTTAAGTAATAATATAAAAATAGTGGCATTTTCTGGTCAGATACTTGTACTTTTACTCAAGTATCCCTTTAAGGTACGAGACTGGCTGCAGGTATAAAGTTGTGAATACATCTGTACAGCTGTGTTCAGTTTGAAATTGTATTGCTGACTGGGACAGTAATGTTGGATTTATACTCATTGCACTTATAAAATGTCTTGAGTGAGAGAAAGTGTGTATTTTGGACATTTGTAAGTTGCTTCATGCCCCAGTATCATTTTTCAACTGTCAGACCAAAACATAATCTCCCTGTTGCTCTCTTGATTGTTTCACTGGACACCTCCTTTCTTGTCCTCCTCCGTTATATCAAGGACTCCATGAAATCCATCATTTACATACTGTATAAACCCATGTTTATCAAGTTTATTGTCATTTTTTGGCAAAGAAAGTCTTTCATTCATTGTCAAGCGCTTTATCCTCCACATGAGGGTCGTGTGGGGCGCCGGAGCCAATCCCAGCTGATATAGGCGGAAAGACAAAAGATGAACGCTCACACTCACACCTACAGTCAAACAGTGTCCAATTAACCTCTGCATGTTTTTGGAATGTGGGAGGAAACTATAGTAACCAGAGGAAATCCACACACACACACACACACACAGGGAGAACATGCAAACTGCACACATAAAGGCCAAAACTGGGATGTGAACCGGCAACCTTCTTGCTATGCGGCAACAGTGCTGGCCACGTGTTCCGCCGCTTGGCACCTCAAAGAAGAAAATGAATGAGTTATCGTCGATACTTTTTTTTGGTCATTGACAAATCAATCAGCGAGTAAGTAGAGTGGAGCTATTTGTGCGTCACAGTCTCTGTTTGTGTTTCCCTTTTTTATTTTAAACTCAAGGTTTGCAGAGGAATATAAATGACCCACATATGAAGTTCACACATGAAAGATGTGGTCACTGCCTCAAGCTGTTTGGCTTCTCCCCCACCCCCCCAGCCCCCAACCCCGACTTTCCTGCCTCAGAAAGTAGAGCAAAGGGTCAGAGATCAAAGTCAGTGTTGCTACTTTTGGGTCAGCAGCACAGCGACAAACTCCAAACCACGGGAGAGCGGCAGCCGCAGTAAAGATCATTTAAAGTCTAACAATCCAGTTTCTCAAGGAAAAAAAAACACAGTTATTTATCCGAGTTATGACCGTTCAGCTCTTTTGTAATGAAAGGATTCTATATGCCGCGTTTAAAACAGTTGTGTGGATGTTTCCTGAAGTTGTCGATCAAATCCGCTCATGATGTTTAAAAACATGATTATCACGAGACGGTTGTTTCTGAAGTTGTATTGTTCTTGTGGTGTTTTGTGTTTTTATTTTTGGTACGCGTGTTTTTGCAGGTGCGTTTAGCAGAATCTGATGTACTGTACTTGTTTCCACGTATTTGACGTTCGCTGTTCTAGCCTTACCAGCCGCAGTGGTTTCTTATGTTTTGGATACACACACACACACAGACACACACAGGGCCTTGCTCTGCTGTTTCTTCTCATTTTTTGTTTTGCCAGTGTCTCTGATCCTCGGACTCCTCAGCTGAAATCAATTAGCTGCAGCAGTAGAGCACACACATGTGCGTGATCCACCCAGTGACCCATCAACACACACACACACACACACACACACACACACCACATCCCATCCTTTGTTCTGGTTAAGGCCTTCTCTCTTGAATGTTTGTTTGAATTGAATCTATTGTCCTGCATCTTACGCGCCTGTTTAAGTATGAATGTTGTCACGATTTATACATGTTTTATACATGTTCGCTTCACACCGATCTGTGCTGATAATGTTCTTCAATGGAAAACTATTGGATTTAGTCTCGGACACGTCTTAAAGCTGTACATTCTTGACTGCGGCAAGTATTTGCTTTATGTCCCCAACAATGGCGAGCATTGTTGTGTGGATGTTGTTGACACAAGGACTGTGAGAGGTCGAAGACTGGTTCCTAAAAATATCCAGCCCGTGGCGTTTTCATGTTAACTGTTGCGTCACATGGAACAGTCTTATCAGAGCCTGCGTCAGAGCACCAGGCAGGTTCATCTGTCCCCATCGTTTCTCTGCATTTATACATGCTGGACCTGGACTTTCACAATCTCACAAGCCACACACACACATAAACACAGGCTCACGCATCCCTATCCCTTTAAGTACTCTTATAGTCTTGGACAGCTTAACCAAAGTGTTATCCCTAACTTTAACCATAACCAGCAGATGCCTAACCCTAACCTGACCACAATTCAAATCTTAAGTCTAAATCTTAATTCTGCCTCAGTAGGATCAGGTTTTGGTCTGACTGAGGACTACTGGTCCTGACAAGGTCAGTGTTTATGCCAGAAGAAGGTCCTTAAGTGGTAACAAACACAGATTTAAGCCACTTATGAAAGACCTTTTAAGCTTATGATATCTTAAAAATATGATCGCTATGTTCGCCAGTAGACGACTTTTCTGTAAACTGCTCACTGCCCGCACCAAAGTCCGTAGAGAAAACCAGTAACTGCTGTGTCCCTGCGATATAAAAACACTGTTTTTACTCTATGAGCTTTGGTGCAGGAGAGTGAGCGGTCTACAAACAGGAAAGGCTTATAAAAATGAGTGAACACAATTGTAGACTTAAGCAGGTGTAGATTTTATGAGGTATTTTTATTAGGTGCAAGTTTTATTAGTGGCTCAATTTTTTTTTGTTTCCTTTTTTACCTGCTGGCGGCCATTTTATCATCTAAGACCGAGTCTCTGACTCCTTGGTGGTTTCATGGTGGTGCAAGCAATTCAAAGTCAGTACCTCATTTAAATCTGAACTGAATCTCTTCATCTATTTAAACTGCATAGACTGACCAAACTTCCAAACCGTAACTCTTCAGTGCAGATGCATGCGTATGCTTCTGCACACGCCAGGGACCGTTTTATTGTTATTTCATCGAAAAAAAGTGTTCTTTCTTTCAAAAGATACCAATATAAAGATCACATAATTTCTACTTTTAAAAGTAGAAATGTAAAACACAGGTTTTCCCTTCGACGTGATGGCGAACCACGAGCATACGACTGCTGAGCTGTCACATAGGCCATGTAATAGCCTGGACAATGACACATTGTTTGATTGACACACATAGAGACAAACCACATACATGCTGCTTTAACAGTTTATTATTGTTAAAAGGTCGTCAGAACGTGATAAACGTCGGTGTAAAATCAGGAATGTTTTAGTGTTTTGACGTGCGACTTGAAACGGGGAAAGACAAACTAGAACGAGACAACCTAATCCCTCAAAAGCCCTTTCAGACTGCCAAATTGTCCTTATAAACATAGAATAACACAATACACTACACAAAGGTGAAGGGGCTGCTCATGTAGTTTATTTATGGACCTGGATGATTTAAAAAAAAAAGTAATCTTTGTTACTAAAAGCAGACCCTGGTGCATTCTGTGATGATTTGTGGTCTTTGACCACAGCAGAGACAATGGTCTAACCCCTAAAAGCCCATTAAACAACACGGAGGACAGATTTGGCCTTTACGTGGGCTCCGGGTCAGGAGACCGCCAATGTGTTTCACTGGTCTCCATGTCAAGCTCCCACTAAGTGTTTAAAGTGTTCTGTATTAAGATAGAGGGGAAAAGACGCTGCTGCGATGCACTCAGACAAACGGACATTTCCTGTTTTATTTCTAATTTCCAGGATGTTATAAAGACATTGCATATACTTGCACTGTATCAGCTGTTCACTGATTAACCTTATGTGCCCGACGCTGCGAGAAACTCTGATCCCAGCATCAGGTGGTGACGATCGCCTGTGCCAAAGCACCAGCTATAGAATAAGACACCAAGTGTAAGGTAAAGGGAGGAGGCAGTGAGGTGAAAATCCGATATTCTCCCCACGCAGACCTTCCACTGCCTCCTTGATAAATAATTTGTGTGATTAACGCGGCGGCAGCATTTTAACAAGGATACCTGTCACATGTACACTTTGCTCCCGACCGTGATGAGCACTGACTGATCGGATCACACACACCTTTAGTCATGTTTAACCTGTCTTTTTCTTTATTGTGACAGTGTTGTCAGTATGTTTGCGTAAAAATCGGATTGAAAAATGCTCTGCATATGGAAACACACTTCTTACCCCCAGTGAATACCTGGAAATAATAGAACATCATAAACGTAATTAAAAAACAATACAACAGCAGGTCAAGGTTTTAGAGGAAAGAATAAAATAGCACAATCGTGTTGAGGCAGACGCTCTTCATTCAATAAATCAATTTCCCGCTAGTGTGTTTACACTGCGTGTCAAAAGTCTGATTTTAGTCGGACTGTGACAATAGTTCGGCTTTCTTAATGTCATGTAAACACGTTAGTCCGACTAAAATCAAGCTAGTCTTAGTCGGACTAACATACCAGGATAAAGCGATTCATAGTTGGACTATTCCTGCATGTAGACGGACTGGAGTCGGACTTGGCGTTCTGCGCATGCGGTCTTTGCCTTTTACATCAGATGTTTTAAAATAAACGTTCTGCTTTTTTATTGGATGTTTTATAATTTTTTTCCTCTGCATTCTTTTAAATCACGTTGAAAATCAAGAAGATGACAATAATAATTATATTGTAGCATTAAAAATATCATTTTGGTTGAAGAGCTTCTACATACTGGTGATAAAAAATGATTTTGATAATTACCAATGACATTGGGTGGTGTATATCTAGCTATATATATCTTTTTCTATATACAGTATCTATCTATCTATTGATATATATATATAGATATATGTATACATATATCTATATATATGAAATGTGAAAGGATGAGGGTTAAATGGATACAGGCAGTCAATATTTGGATCAATAAGAGCACCGGAAAAGGTTGCAGTCAGTAAAGCATCACTTCTGAGAACGATGGGGAACAAACAACATTGCTACAGTGTGTGTGTGTGTGCGTCTTCTTCCCTCAGTGCCTGTGTTCAGTTAGACCCCGCCGTTGTCATGGAAACAACTACAACTCAAGCAGCCGAGACCCAGTTCAGCTTGCTGGTGTACAGTTTGGTAACCATTGCTTCGAGTAAGAGAAAAGACAAGAAAAGAAAATCAGGTCAAAACTGATTACAGTGGTTTCCTTCTCCACTCAAGCTCCAGTTTTGGTTCTGGAGGAGGGAGGGGTCCTTCCCTCCTCCAGAACCGTCTTTGTCGAGATGAGTCCCTCATTAAATGGGGTGATGAAAGAGGAGAGGTCATACGTGTGGAGGTGGGGGGGAAGGGAAGCACAGGATGTTGTTTGCCAGTTGTTAGGTTCATGGACGTTTATCTGTGGTCACTCACGGTGACTGTGCATGTTTGGAGAGATTCACACGACTTCAAGACAGTTAAATAACTGCCCTTGTTTTCTTCTGCTATTCATTTATGTAAGTTAGTTTCTTTCGCTGGCAAAGATAATTGCTTTTTATTGCTTATTGCAGCATTTTTTTTGTTGCTATAATAGGCTCTTTTTTCCCCCCCGTTCTTTTAACACAGCAGTTATTGCTGAACCTGTTGTCAGTCCACAGCGTGTGAAGCCTAGCAGCCTTGCAGGGGGGCCCATGTGTTCCCAAAGAACTTGATAATATTGTGAAAATAACTCCTTAATTTTCCCTCAAACCTCCCTCTTTTTTATGCAGCTTCTACTTTTCAATGCCAAAATATGCTTTAATAGTCACACTATCTCCACAGAACTCACACCGGCCTGGTTGCCAACACAAATGTGTGTGGTCTGGAGTAGTTTTTGTTTTTAGTGTTGAGGGTTCTGTCTCCCAAGAAACAGGGAGGAAAAGGGAAAACTGACTTATAGTGGCAAAAAAAATGCTATTTTTCTAAAGGTTCCTATGGTTTTGCTCGCCGCTACTGAAGGGGCAAATGTTTGATGTACAGATGCACAAAAAGAAAAAAGGGAAAGGTTTGTAAAGAAAATGGGGGCAACGTGATTTAAGAATCCTTTCAGTACTACTTAAACCATGTGTCGGACCAGTAAAATAATAGCATAATAACCTATAAACAACAGGATCTCCACATTTTCCCCTTTGTTTTATATTTAATGACAAAATTGAAATTTTGAATTCTTGAGAAAAATAAATGCAATTTCAACATTATTATGCACAAGTTACACAAAACATTAAGTCACAGGTGTCTGGAACTGACAAATGTAGTTTTTCACATTATGAGCAGGCAGTTTTGGCCCGCAGGCCGTATGTTTAACACCCCCTGATTTAACCCTGACACTGAGCGCGCTTTGCATTACCGCAATTACGCAACGGTTCGTGCCATCGGAAACAAATTGCAAAGGTTTCTGAAAGCTGAGAATCAAAGCCAACATGTGGTTATTACGGTAATTTCACTCGTGCTGTTGCAGGAAGCCAGCAAATCTAGAGTTCGAAAAACACCTGTACATAGTTTCCATTCTTTTGGCCTGTTTTTGCACATTGAGACTCAAACAAATGTTATTTTAAATATGTTTTCTAGTGTTCAAATTTCAAGTTTAACACGCAAAAATCTGGTATGTGTACAACTACAGTGTTTTTCTTCATTTTAAATTGTTAATACACTATTTTAACATGCAGTAAATTGTACATAACTGCAAAAAAGTAGATTAATGTATACTCGCATGTATATGTTTGAAGATGAGAAAGAGAGACAGAAAAGTAGTTATTGCATTCATCCCAACAGTAGTCACGACTGTCGCTGTGTTCAGTGTTTTTATTTCCCCCAAAGAAAATGTTTGTTGCAATGAAAAATGTTCCTGAAATAAATTTCACTTTGGGGAGCAGAAACTATTACAGCTTATTTGAAGCATTTCCTGCTATGATAGATTATATCAGCCGCCCATTTTCTTTTATGATTCATGCCATGCATTAGTTAGTTATTCAGTTGGGCTCATACACACTATTCTTCTTAAATACACAAGAAATACATCACTAATTGACAAACTCCTGCTCCTAATGGAGTCTTGAGTAAACTGCGTTTATTATTATGAATGACCACATTACAGAAAAATAAACGTGTTGATGTCTTATTGAAACACATATTTCTCTGTAAATGAGGTCTGGAGTGACAATAAATTAAAGTGTGATTAATTGACAATTGAGTTACAGTGTTATAATGTGTGAATATGGCGATTTTAGACACAGCAAAACAAATACAATCAGATCTTTTTCTAATGAAGAAATGAATTTATAAGATTAATGAGCGGCTTTGTGGTCTCTTTGTACTTTGTAAACATCCATGATGTTTCAACTTCCGGTTATATTTCCCGTAATATTCATATTCCCCTGCTGCGTGTGCATGATTTTAACATGAAATTATGAAACTATTTTGTAAATTCAGGCTATTTACGTTCACGTCTTATACAAATGATTTCATTCACGGTGGCTTATTACCACTTTTCCACGTCTAAAATCTAAATGTCACAGTGTTGAGCAGGGGTCTCGGGGGCCACTGAGTGTCTAGTTTGGCCAGTCGGGGGCTGGTCAAGTGAAAAAATCTTACTCCAACTCTTTGTGAAACATATAAACATTATTATATATATGACGATGTTTCACATAATTCTAAAATAAAAGTGTTTTGTTTTGTTATGGGGCGATTTGTATGATGCATAATGAATCTATTATTAAAAAAAACATACAGAAATAACTGTGGTGGGCCGAATGAAATTGACTGGGGGGCTGCATGTGGCCCACGGGACGCAACTTTGAGACCTCTGGTCTTGAGTATCTACCAATACCAACATTAGTTTGTCTTTTTCATCTTTTGTGCCAAAATAAATGCATGCAAACTCAGTCTGACCCAGAATGTGTATATTAACTTGATATATTTTGTTTTCCTGTATCCGGTTCACGAGAGAGTAAAAGGATTTCCGTGGTGTGTGTGTGAATGTGAACGTTCTGTATTTTACCAAAAGCTTTAGATAATGAATGAATGAATGAATGAATGTTTTGTTTACATTGTGCTGCTTCTTTTTCATTTTGTTGGATGTTGTTCCTGGAAAACCATTTCCTTAGAAAGGACAAAACTGCCCTGCTGTTCACCCAATCCCTCGTCTTTAGACATGACAAAAGTGACACGGGCGGGTTATTGTGTCTCCACAGATTAAAGGATTATTATTAAGGATTATTTAACATTTACCAGGTTGAGACACAAGTGTGTATGTGTGTCCGCTCACAGAGCATCTCTCACCTTTTAGTGTATAGTCAGTGTATAGTGAAGACGAAAACAGAGTGACAGACAGTGTGAGCAGCCATGACTTGACTCTTTATCTGCTGATGCGGTTCTGGTCATTCCAGATAAGAGCTGTGTGTAGACACGACGCTCAGGCTGAGTACACAACACACAGCAGCAGCTGCCTGACACACACACACACACACACTCTGTAACAAAGGCTGAAAGTGAGAGTGCGCAGGAAATGAAAGAATATGTAAACAAAAAGCCAACACTCACAGTGAAAGTTAGACGTGAGAGACTCTTGTTGTGTGTTTTGCGACAAGTGAAAGTGTCGTCATCGTGTTTTTGGTTTTCCAGAGTGTGTTTTACACGGCCTGATGTAACGCAGATGTTCTAAGGAGTTTCCAGATGTTCCTCAAAGGCCGGGGCTAAGCTCTCGTTGGCTCGAGTTCAACAGCCAAATTGTGATCAGTCACCGCTCTCCCTCTGGAGAATTCTAGAATCAGCGGCTCTCTCTCTCTCTCTCTCTAAAGACGTTTACTGGACGCCGCGGCTTCGTGCTTTATTCCATGTCAGCAGGAAATAGTGTTCATGTTGTGTTTACGCGCAGTGACCTCGACAGTCTACGAAAGCTGCGGGTCGTGTGAAATTAAGCAGGATCAGTCAGTCAATCGACAGATTGTCTAACTCCTCCCACAAACTGTGCAACTAACAGCAATCATATTTTTAATGCAAAAATACAATTGTTATTGTAATCCATTCATTTTCAAATGGACTGTTTTACAAAAGAAACAAACAGTAAAGCACATTTTTATTTCTTGATTAAGATAATTATAATTATAATTATTTACTTGCTTTCCTGAACAACTTTTTGAAAGTATTTATCTTTTATCGTTTTTACGACGGGTAATGTATTTGTTAAGAACTCTATGTTATTGATTTATCATGTTTTTGTCCAATACTGTAGTAGGTAAAACAATTATTTTATGCTTATATTATATATATTCAGGTGAATTGTTAACCGCTTCCGACTACTTAATGTCCTGTAAGAAAATGAGACATTAACCCCTTCCTGGTAATCTGTGTGGTTTGCGTTTCCACCGCACCACAAAGTTACGGAAAACGACGCTTGTTTCTCATCGTCCATCCCCTTGTCGTACGTCCTTTTCTCCATATTATTGAAATGACTGATAGCGAAATGAATACGTTCTTCTTGCCACATCTTATTTTAAAGGTCTTGCAGCTGCACTGTCTTAATCAGTGTTCTTCAGCACACAGCCCCGCCCCTCTGGAGTTCCTGGTAATCTAAGAAAGTCCCTAGTCATGAGTAGGTTCTTCTTTTGGTGGTCTTGTTTGGGGTCTAGAGAAAGGTTTTCGACGGGGACGCGCCAAGGTCTTTCATGGTAAATGAGTCAAGTCTGTGCGGTGGAAGCGGAGCTAATGAAAGACAGTTTAATCAAATGAACGTCCTAGATTTAGCGTTATCATCCACAAATCATCATACAACATCATACAGAACAAATACCCAGCAAACTCAAGTTCCATTTACACAATAGTCATCATTTGGTGTTGTATTTGAATGCAGATCACAGATTAAATGGATGGATGAATGGATGAATATAATACAGTGCAGTACAGCGACTGATCTTGACTTCTAATATGACTTTAATATTACTTGAATGTTGTCGCTCTACAGTGTTTGGTTGCTGCGCTCTGTCCCACGTCTGCCTTCACATAACGTTTCCACAGGAATGTCGACTCTTGACATTCAGGAATAGATTTAAAAATCATAGATTCTTATGAAAATGGATTCAAATGACAGTAATGAAAACTAGAATTTGTACTAACAGCTTGAAACAGCCATGCAAAGACTATGAAAGTAGCAGCCGACATTAAACCTGTTCTAAAAGTTGATCCACTCAGCGACATTCAGGGGGTGGGAGCTTGTGATGAGTTTTTTTCTACATGGTGGTTGTTATTGTTTTTTCGCCCACTCTTAAAAAAAACTCCAACTGTTGTTGACTGCTAAAACTGTCAAGTTGAAAACAAGTCAAGCCACAAATCCAGTATGCTCTTGATGCTCTCAATTAGACAAAGTCCTGAGTCTCTCTCTCCCTCCTAGTCCTCAGCAGGTCCCCACGCTGCTGCACCCTGTCTGAACCTGGGTGGGGGACTGAGTGCAGGTCTTTGGAGCGAGCCTGTGGAATGTGGGTGATAGTTGCTAAGTGAAAGCTGCGCTGCCATCTCTGATAATTCACAGCCTCCGTGGGTGTGAGTCTCGGGCCAACACTAAGCAGAACCTTTCACAAGACTGAGAGAGAGACGGAGGGAGGGAGATGCTTCATCGACACTGAGTTGAAGTGATGATGACAATGATTGTATATACATATACTGTATATACAGTATATGTATATGCACTGTATATACTGTATATGTACTGTATATACTGTGTGTGTATATATGAACAAAGTGAACATAATACCCACATACAGTGATACACCTACACCAAGTACAACCACAAATATTGGACTACCTAAAGCAGAGGTCTCTGCAACTTAATATCAAGTTATAATGAGTTATTTTAAAAACATTTTCAGAAGCAAATTACTGGATGTAAAATGTCAATTAAATCATGTGAGTGATGCTGGTGTAAGTGACACCAGTGTACACTGATCATAAATGAGTCAGACTGAGTCTGAATAGATGAAGTGGTGCATCAAAAATACCAGTTGCCAGGGGAAAAAATGCTACGCTCTCTCCTTGACCTGCTGGTTTGTTTTGTGCCGCCGCATGAACATACATTCATTCACATGCTAACCTTCCTGTGAGTGTTGTGAAGTGAGATGGAGAGCCGGGCAGGATGGGGGCGATTAAAGGACGAGCCACTGTGTGTGAATAATACGGCAACAAGGTGATATTATAGTAATGCTTTTGTAACAGGGAGGTCATATTTTGGTATCAGAATACATACAAGCCCTGTATGTGTTTTCAGTTGCATTAGTTTGGACACAGAGATACTACTAGAGCTGCATGATATGGTCAGAAAATTGTATTTTGACAGGTAATGAGATGGGATGTTATTCATAATTGGAACAACTTACGGCTGAAGACCGGGGGCTTTTATTCTGAAAATAACACTTTTAATCGGTATAAACGATGTCTGACCTCCTGTCCTGCCCGTCATCCGGCAATTCTGGCAAAAATAGAACACATGCATTCAGTGAAATCCCCATGTTAAACACACAGGGATATACAATACATCCAATAATTTATAGTTATCTAAAGGTTAATTCAAAATTTCACATTTTTCAAAGCCACTTTTTTTACGTGTAATAAATTCAATTTTTTATCAAGTCACTGAGTTTGATTTCAATTTTGACCCCAAATAATCTGGATTAATCAGTTTTTTCCATAATCGAGTAGCCCTAAGGAAGACTCATCATTTTTGCATCTTAACTGTCATTTTCATGATGAAATGTATCAAAATCATGATTTTTAATTTTAGTCTGTCAACTAATCACATAATTACAATGTCTTTTGATATTAATATTCATTTACTAATTGTATATTAAATTAAAAACGTAAGGTTTGGGTTAAAAAAGTATAAAGAAATCCAAGAAGACCAGTGTAAATCCACTGTTTATGCAAAAATATGGATTATATCTGCTCAAAATGCGCTCTGATTCACTGATTTGTGTCCGTCCTGTAGGTCTCTTATAGTCCACAGTGTCCTACGTTCCTCTCTCCTCTTAAAACTCTGGCCCAGACTGAAAAGGGGCCTGATGGCCTTAAAAGTCGATGTTTATAGACTCACTGTCAGGACCACAGACTTCCTGCTTGAGTTAATAGCAGGTCTACTAAATCCATCGTAAAGGAGAAAAGAAATTATAAATAGAGATTCAGAATATTCCATTAGCACCCCGACTGTCTTGGTCTGCTGGTCCACTGTGGAGATGGTCACCATAGTGATGAGTGACAGGCAGTGCTCACCACACTACTAATACTATCTTGGATTTACTTTTATTTTTTTCTTCTTCTTGAAATGAAGTATCTCATGGTTAAATGGGACTGAAATTCTTACTCACAGTGCCAACTTAGCAGCTGCCAAGTAGCAGGACTGCAAAATAAATAAAAACATGGTGTGCATAACAGTAACAAAGTATAAACATTTTCTTAATACAAAATATACATTGCTTGACAAAAATTATAGTTATTTACTTAAATATTTAAGTAAATATTTGCAGAAAAAATTAGTTTTAGTGGTTGAATGTTATGCTTGACTAATTTTGACTCAAATTTGGGCATAAAAAGGTGAATTCAGTTTGTTACAGGTTTTTGAATTTTTTTTTAAGTTATTTATGTTTTCTCGTTTTTTATGACAGGTGGTCTAATAAATCTGTTAAGCACTGTATATAAACAAGTTAGGTTTTGTTTATTAAATATGTTTTAGTGAAACATTTATTGGCGCATGCTGCAGCTGAATATCTGCCCCCTCACTCACAGAATATAATGTAGCCTGCACTTCAAACTCAAAAGACGTTTAGTTTGTTCACTTGAGTAGAGCTGATATAAATTCTCATTCTGTGGTAATGAAAAACAACAGTTCATACAATCAGTTGAATGTACACTTCTAATACTAATGATTTTTTCAATTTCTGCCAAATAGCTTCACCTAAATTTTACACACTGGACCTTTAATATCATCATTTCTATATCAGCTTGTGATGTGATTATGCCGTGGAGAATGTTTGTCGTGAACTACAGTACATTTTAATCTCTGTTGTGCTGAATGGCCAATATTACTGTTCTGTCTATATCAGAGCATTTCTTACATAACGGCATTTGATATCCAGGGATTAGGCTGAGGTCGTTTCCACAGAGTGGCTGGTTGGCTGCTATGTCAACCATCAACACCCAGAGATATACAGTCTACTTTAACGGCAGAAAAAAAATGATTTCTTGTGACAGGATGTTGAATTCCTGGTTCATTTTAGTCTTTACAAACTGAACACAACCCCTATAATAGGCCGTAATCACACTGGTTACCCAGTAATGGACACCACCTGGCAAAGGACAGTGCAGTGAACAGAATAGAATAGAATGCATAGGGACATAATAGGGACAACTGAGTATAATAACACACTAGAACTACATGCTAAAACTACACAATAACACACTAGAACTACATGCTAAAACTACACTATAACACACTAGAACTACATGCTAAAACTACACAATAACACACTAGAACTACAAGCTAAAACTACACTATAACACAAAAGAACTGCATGCTAAAACTACACTATAACATACTAGTACTACATGCTAAAACTACTCTCTAACACACTAGTACTACATGCTAAAACTACACTATAACACACTAAAACTACATGCTAAAACTACACTATAACATACTAGAACTACATGCTAGAGCTACACTATAACACACTATAACTTCATGCTAGAGCTACACTATAACATACTTGTTCTACATGCTAAAACTACTCTCTAACACATTAGAACTACATGCTAGAATTACACTATAACATACTAAAGCTACACTATAACACACTAGAACAATATGCTAAAACTACACTATAATGTACTAGAACTACATGCTAAAACTACACTATAACATACTAAAGCTACACTATAACACACTAGAACAATATGTTAAAACTACACTATAATGTACTAGAACTACATGCTAAAACTACACTATAATGTACTAGGACTACATGCTAAAACTACACCATAACTACATGCTAAAACTACACTATAACAACATGCTAAAACTACACTATAACATACTAGTACTACATGCTAAAACTACTCTCTAACACACTAGAACTACATGCTAAAACTACACTATAACATACAAGAACTACATGCTAAAACTACACAATAACATGCTAAAACTACACAATAACACACTAGAACTACATGCTAAACTAGCCTATAACACATTAGAACTACACCACAAAAACTACACTACTAAAACACCCCTTACAAGTAAATAAAGCTAAAAAAATTAAAGGGTACAGCTTTGTTTATCTTCTAGCCAGCACTTAACCTTTGTTGTGAACAGTTTCACATCTGATATTAATTTGATTTCAGTTGGCAGTGTGTTCCCGAGTCGACAGCCCTTAATGGAGAATGTGTGATTATGACAAAGCTGGACTCAATGGCACAGGAAAGGCAGACGGTATATAATACATGATGAGTTGTGATAAATGAGGGTGTGGTTGAGCACAGAGGGCACATGCAGGTGCCACAGTCTTACACCGGGAGTGTGGCAGCATGCATAGGTGAAAGCAGGTGAGGGCTGTGCCACTGAGCTCTTTAAGTGCCCGAGTCCTGTTGCGTAAACAGGGGACATTTTACTGTGTGCTCTGTAAACCCACCAGCCTTTGCCCTTTTGAGAAAAGCAAGCAATTAGTTTGCGCCTGTGAGCTCAGACACATGGAGTGTGACATGCATGTTGAGTGAACCTCAACACATGAATACTGAGAGCAGCCACAGCTGATCACATGTGGAGAGAAAACACACACACATTTGCGCAGCGTTTGTACTAGTGAGCACACCTCATAGACATGATGTGTTCCTTAGCCCTTTGCAATAACCTTAACCATCAACCCTAACCCTAAAACAAGGTCTTAACCCTGAAAAAGTCATTTTAAGGGGTGACAGAAGGTGAGGACCAGCCATAATGTCCTCACTTCCTATGTTTTATATGTTTGATTGGTCCTCACAAAGATATCCATACAATAACACACACACATGCATGCGTACACACACACACACACACACAACACTAACAGGAGATACTCACCTACTGTACAAACCCTGACCTTAACCACACCACAAACTTAACTTAATTCCTCATAAATGTGGTTTTTCCACATTAGGGGACCAGGTTTTGGTCCCCATGTGGACTACTGGTCTTGACGAGGTCAGTGTTTAATAGAAGCACACGCACACACACACACACACACACACACACACACAATGCTCCAGGTTTCACTTTTGTCTCACGGCTATTTTTGCTTGAACAGTGAGAGTAATGTAAACAGAGCTGAGCGCTCTGAGCCATCTGCCTAATGTCACTGTGGCCTATATCTGTCCTATCTGTCTGTCTGTCCTGCTGTCTGCGTGCCTGTCTGTCTGTCTTGCTCTTGATGTTCTCATATTGTTTTTTCCTTCCTCATCTTCCTGCTTCTTACCACTTATTTCCTTCCTTCCCTCAACATCTGTCAATTTCTCTGATTCATCTGCGTTCATCTGCGTTGTCCATTACTGAGGTGTGTTTTTTCTTTTTTTTGTTCAGCCACACCCCTCGTTTGCCTTCTTTTTATGCTCATCTGCTCGTTACCCATCTGTCTCTATTATTGTGTCTACAATACCTTTGGTTCACCTTTATCCTTTACTGCAAGTACAAAGGACTCAAGGATTTTAAGTATTTTATTTAGTGTTTAAATGTATTTATTTTTTTTAAATCACCATTTAAAGTGCATGAAAGGTTTTTGAAGTCCATATTAAGAAAGCAAAGCAGCTTTAATGAGTGGATCTTAATTAGGAATCAGATGAATGAAAAAGAACATTTGTTCATGAAGTTAATTTTTGGATTTATTTTATTATTTCAAATCAAAAGTGATTCTGTGAGAGGAGAGAAGCAGCAAGATTACTCCTCAACGTCTCCCAGCAGTGCTGCAGCATTATTTCTTTCTTTATTTATTCATTTATTTCACTTCCTGTTGAAGCCATTGATCCACAGTCCCTTTCCCTAAGTCACATTGTTTTCCAGTCTGGTCTGTTGAGCTGCATTCACCACACAACAATCATTAGCTGTTTTGATCCCACACCCAGAGCGCAGAGCAGCAGCTCCACACACACACTCCCCGTGTAAACAACGTGGTGCACTGCATGTGAGGCGATTAAAAACAACAACGTGATTTAAAAAACAACAACAGGTTATGCCCGGCCTTTGCCAAAAACACAATGACAGCAGCCACTGCTGTTGCCCTCTGATGGACAGTCAAGAAAATACACGCTTCACTTTGCAGAGCCTGTAGATGACACTTGTATGTGATTTTTTTTTTTTTTCATTATTTTGATACAGATTTAGACAGCTTTACCAGGGGAAACTGCAAAAGCAAAGGAAGCGTGAGGTGATCTATGGACAAAACACAGAGATGAGATTCTCAGTAAGACAAATGGATCATAATAATGAAACGTGCCACATGAGCTGCGCAGATACTTTGACTTTTCTTCCACATTAGATACAATAATGCTCCAAAATGTGTTGCAGATTTTAGGATTATATTCTGAGATATAAACTGGATCCACATGTTAGCCACCAACAAAATAATAGCATGTTTCATTATAATAGTAATCATTGCTCATCAAATAAAAATATGTATACTATTTATTAAATATATGATAGTTCTGCACTAAAAGGAGGTTTTATTGTGTATCTTTTCAGGAATCTGGGCTTCCTCCTTGTCCACAAGTTGCCTGTAGAGTCACGTGTGTCACTTCCAGGCTGTAAACAGCAGCAGCTCTTTAAGGAAGTGGCCCTATTGTGGGGTCAGAAGCACTTCCACAATGCAGTTGGAGAATGTTTTTTTTGTACATTGGATGTTTTTTCTCTGACACATTAAAACACAGACAACAGACTCACACACAGTAGAAATTATTAGACGGTCAGCGAACTATGAGGAGCAAAGTGGTCCCACAAACAGAACTGTTTCCTGTCAGAGGAAATGTTTTGTGTGTGTGTGTGTGTCATTTATAAGCATAGATTAGCTACAAATACTGTGCAGCTGCAAGTAAACGTTGCTTCCTTTTTGTCTTCCTGTAAAAATGTGCAGATGCATTTTGATCCCGGAGAGCAGTGACATAAATATAGAAGATAAACAAACAATCTATTTAAAGTCTGATTTGTACTTTTAGCCTTTATTGTCCTCGTCTGCTGTGGACACCGCAGCAGTGGAGACAACGCTGACAACTTCCTGGGGCCCCAGGAACAACTGATCACAATATGGCACTTCTCCACGACACAGTTCCAGCACGTCCTGGCTCGACTCTACTTGCTTTTTTGCTTTTCCATTAGTAATAGTATTTGGTACCTGGTGCTTTTTTAGTACCTGTCTCCAACATTTAGCAAAAATATGTCTAAAATGTTAATATTTAACAGAGGAGTCTGTTGTATTTAGTTTAGTTTAGTGACTGTGTCAGACGGAGAAATCTTTTTAATTAAGTCACTAGTTGCTATTACTATAGCAGGTACTCTATTAATGGAAAACCACACCAAACCAAGTAGAGTCGAGCCGAGTCGTGCTGGAACTGCATAGTGGAAAAGCCACAGCATTAAAAATTATGTGTAAAGATTAATGACATTTGATGGTCAGACTGCAACAAAAGGAGGAGTCCTACACTCATCCCCAGGAAACTACGGTGGCCTTCATATACCAGAAGGCCGCCACAATTAACTTATTATAAGTGCTTTTAATCCTGATACGCAATTATGCCCATATACAAGGCTTATTTTAAAGCTATGAGAACTAAACAAGTATTATTTTAAAGCATTTATATAGTTATACAAACATACTTGTGGCTACTGTATTCAGTTTCTGCTAGCAGTGATCACACATTGCTGTATATCTATTGTCTGTCTTCTCATCTTATGATTGCCTATGTTGTTTTTTCTCACCCCCCTGTTCAGGTGAGTGCTAATGTTCTGATCTTCCTCTGCACCAACATCATTGGAATCTGCACCCACTACCCTGCTGAGGTTTCCCAGAGACAAGCCTTTCAGGAGACCAGAGGATACATCCAGGCCAGACTGCATCTGCAGAGGGAGAACCAGCAGCAGGTATGTTTGAACTCATGTCAAAGCTGTAACTGTAGTTCAGCTGTAGTCAAGTGTGGTTGTAGGGCTCAACAATAAATTCAAATCTTATCAAAATCGCAGTATGGCAAACTGCAAGATGCGCTATATTTTTGAAAGGCAACATGCTTGTCAAATTACCATTTGAGATTAAGTCAATACACTTGTCACGACACAAACAAAACTTTTTAAGAAGCAAACAACAAATAAAAAAATCTATATATTTTATTTGTTTAAATTTAAATTTTATTGTTTGAAAGTGCACTTGTTCTTTGCGCTCTGTGATTTGTGAGGGAGCGCAAAGAACAAGTGAGGGAGTTCAAACAAGTGAGGGAGTGCAAACAACAAGTGAGGGAGTGCAAAAAACAAATGAGGGAGTTCAAACAAGTGAGGGAGCACAAACAACAAGTGAGGGAGTGTAAAGAACAAGTAAGGGGGTTCAAACTAGTGAGGGAGCACAAACAACAAGTGAGGGAGTTCAAACAAGTGAGGGAGGTCAAACAAGTGAGGGAGTGCAAAGAACAAGTGAGGGAGTTCAAACAAGTGAGGGAGCACAAACAACAAGTGAGGGAGTTCAAACAAGTAAGGAAGTTCAAACAAGTGAGGGAGTTCAAACAAGTGAGGGAGCACAAACAATAAGTGAGGGAGGTCAAACAAGTGAGGGAGTGCAAAGAACAAATGAGGGAGTTCAAACAAGTGAGGGAGTTCAAACAAGTGAGGGAGCACAAACAACAAGTGAGGGAGTTCAAGCAAGTGAGGGAGTTCAAAAGTTCAAACATGAGGGAGTTCAAACAAGTGAGGAGCACAAACAATAAGTGAGGGAGGTCAAACAAGTGAGGGAGTGCAAAGAACAAATAAGGAGTTCAAACAAGTGAGGGAGCACAAACAACAAGTGAGGGAGTTCAAACGTGAGGGAGTTCAAACAAGTGAGGGAGCACAAACACCAAGTGAGGGAGTTCAAACAAGTGAGGGAGTGCAAAGAACAAGTGAGGGAGTGCAAAGAACAAGTGAGGGAGTTCAAACAAGTGAGGGAGCGCAAACAACAAGTGTATTTTCAAACATTAAAATACAATAGTTGTATTGTTTGAAAATATTGACACAAATCTGAATCATAAGTATTGTACTGACCTACAGAAAACACATCTTATTCTATCTTTGTTTCACACAGATCTGCACGAATATTACACAGTAATCATTTTAAATAAGTTATTCAGATGAAACTGAGAATAATTATGTCAAACTTACCATTCCCTCTCATGTCGCAAATCATAGCGCAATCATTTCAGTCAAAATGAGATATTTATATAAAATGTGTTCAACCCTATGTGGTTGTTTGTGGTATTGACATAATTTAGCAGCTCTTACCTTTGCTGCTGTCACTGATCACATACACACGGCTGAATGAAAGAAAAACAGGTTTTGCCACCAAACAAAAGGCTCGCCTGATTAAATATACGCCTGCTTAACCCTACGACGCGTTATAGACGTCAGTACATGGCTGCAGTGCTCCTGCATATTGACGTATTTCTGTTAAAATGAATTACGAGGAGTGAGTTTATTAACTGACATTTGGGGACACGCTGCTGCTGCTACCATCAGTAGATTTTCTTAACTGAGCGAGTTAAAAATGCTCAGCTACTTCTTCATGTGTTTATAAAACTGAAAAGCAGTTTGTTTTGAATTTTTTTACTGAATTACCAGATTGTGAGACTGTGTGTGCACTTAAAAAGGATTGATTTTTTTATTCAAAAACAAACTGGATTCCACTCAAACAATTGTATTCCATTCCAAATCTCAGTCTTCAGACATTCAGACATAAAATGCCTCTTCGCTGTTTTTCATAAAGCAGGTGTTTATGTTAAAAACCTTTGAAATAGAAAATTAAAAAAATGTGCAATTTGCTTAATGCAAATGAAAAATCAACTTTCCAATAATCAAAAGATGCTCAAGATGTTAACATCAAGCAATATTGATTTTTGATAATATCCATTTTTAATTTATTTGTTTTGTGTCAAATAAAATTCCATGCCAAACAATTTATTGTATTTTAAAATAATATTTGTCTTATCTTATATATCTTGTGTCATGGATCACCTGTGAGTATTTACACAGCAGAGAGACTCAAACATGAGCAATAAATAACAAACACGCGCAAATCTGCATCAGCAAGCGTCCAGTCACTTTGAATCCGTCCAGATTTTAAATGCTGCTGCTTCTTATTATTTAGTTATTATTTTATATTTTTATATACTATATTTTTTTATATACTATTAGATTTTTTGACATTTGTAATGTTTTCTGTCGATTTTATGTGAATTTAATGAACAATAAAGTAGTCTGAAGTCTGATCATCAGGGAACTACCTTCATCTGAAAACGAATAATTGCCATTTTCAAAGTAGAAATTTGTCTCCTCTTTTATGTCCCTTTCTCTTATTATGAAGCTATTGATATGTTATTATTGTAATATTACAGTTATTATTGTCCATATTATTTACTAAAGTGTTACCTTCAACTGTAACATTAATATCTATCAAGCAGCATCTGTCATGTGGGTTTTTGTGGTGTATAGAAAAAGAAATTAAATAAATAAATAACTGAATAATTGGAAATCATTCTTAATGTGAGAGTGATTTTTCTTCCTGGAGTCATTTGACCTCTTGATCACGTGATTTGGGTCACACTTCATGTTGCTCGACTCCTGCAGTTTAATTGAATCCCTTCACGGCAGAAGAACGAGTTTTCTCCTAATAAACGGAACAATGCGACGGTGTTGTGTTAGATAGTGTTGTGTAGCAGGTGTCCGTTTACTGACGACGACGACACTCGTCAGAGGATTCACTTCATTGTTGCTTTCAGTCTTTTCTTTTCATGTCACACGTTGCCTCATTGTTTCACTGTTGTCTCAACATCTGTTCCGGTCACAGATGCTCGGCAGCTGTGCGGAAACTATGCACTGATTTTACTTTATGTAACAGCCTTAATATGGACATACATATGAAATATGGACTCTCATTCAAGCTCAGACTTGTCGTCACATGATTGCAAGAAGGCACACGTTTGTCTGATTTGTACAGAGACAGAGAGATAATGTTGTCATTGACACCATCTGCCTTTTTTTGTTTCTTCTTCCCTGTGTTTTCCAGGAACGTCTGTTGCTGTCAGTGTTGCCAAGGCATGTTGCCATGGAGATGAAGGCTGACATCAATGCCAAGAAGGAAGACATGATGTTTCATAAGATCTATATCCAGAAGCACGACAATGTCAGGTCAGCAGGGAGGGGACGCTCTTTATTCACGGCTTCATTTTTTTAATCACCTTTATTTTCTTCCCTATGGCCCTATGAGTTATAACCTATTCTATATCTGACCTGTTTTACAGTATAAAAGAATATTAGGACCACATGGTTTATGGTTTCTTATATTCCAGATACATATTATGGCTGTAATAATAAGTTCAAGCACTGATTATTTTTTAACCATTTAACAGCGAGCGTATCACAGACAAAACGTTTGTAATTACTGTAATTACGCGTCTGTTTGTGTTATCGGGAAAATTCCAACAGTTTCTGAAAGCTGACAAATTTCACATCAAGGCCAACGTGTGGTTATTACGGTAATTTCCCTCACGCTGTTGCAGGAAGCCAGCGAATCAGCGTCTTTGTCGCCAGAGAGGGAAAAAGTAGGAAAAACGCCTGCATATAGTTTCCGTTTTTTTCACGCAAAATCTATGTGTTCGCGTACAACTACATTGTAGGTTTTGTTTTTCTTCATTTTAAATTGCTTATACACTATTTTAACATGCAGTAAATTGTAAATAACTGCCAGGTATTGAAAGTTATTCTGGAAAAAATGGGCAAAAGCACTTTTTGCCCATTTGACCAGGACATTTTCTGGTCAAAGGGTTAAGAACCTAAGTATTATCTGTTCATTCCTATTTTATTTTACAGGGTTAGGGTTTTAAGTCCTGTTCACCTGTCATAGGACAGAGTGTCTTTTATTAGTTTTAATTCATTTTTTATTAGTAATTCCTTTGCAGCTGAAGTGCTCATTCAATTAAACCAATGTACAGCATACATGTACATTAAATGCACCACCTTGAGTCCATCTACAATATGGCAGGTCAAAAACAATAAAAACAATTTTTGTTTGTCAGTGACGTCTACAGTACATTTAAATAAGAATACACTGTAAAATAGCTGAAACTAATGCACTCATTCATTAATGAAAAGTTGTTTATTCATTTATGATTAAAGTTATTAATCACCTTGCAAAACAACAATATCTACTTTTCTTATTGTTTTATAGTTTGTCGTCCAGGCTAAATAACGTCCCGTGCACTTTATGGCGTCCAATCATCCAAACGTTATGTCAACAAGCACGCGCTTATTTTGTCGTGTAAACTTCCTGTTATCTTTAGGAAGTGGCCCGGTCGGTGTTTTATCGCGTAGCTTGACATCTGCTGCTCGCGATCACCTTCCACCTAATTTTTCTTTTCTTTTTTTTTAGCAAATATTTGAGTAGTTTTATAATCTGACAAACAGTGTGAAGGACTGATAGAGCTGTAGCCTCAGGAGAGACTTTGACAAACACTGACTTCTCTTTTTTTTCTTTCCTTTTTTCCCCTCGCATAACAGCACTAACTGCATACAGTAGCTCTGGGATCAGTTCCATTTATATTATTATTAATATTTATCTCATGCATTAATCACTCTCCACTCTCAGCTGTCACATGACACGGATAATGTTTGTTTACTTTACTGTGCAGCTGTTAATGGAGACAAAACATCCACAGCACAAGTTTTTCTGTCTAATAACAAAACATGGTTGCACACATGAAAACATGGTGGTCTTGACTCTGATATTAAACCCTGACTCGAGACAAGACTAGAACTATCTTGACCCTTCCTATCTTTGTGATCTGCTCCCCACAGTCACTAAGATCTGCAGCTCTTCTCAGTCCAAAAACAAAGCTGAAGCTGAGAGGAGTGCTCGTTTCCAGCTCCTCAATTGTGGAATGAGCTGCAGCTCTGCATCAAACAGGCCCCCACACTTCTTTGTTTTTATATTTTGCTTAAAAACAAGATTTATTGTCTTTGGCTTATAACCCAGAATGAGTTATGTCTTGTTAATCTTTTTTAGTCCTCTTATTGTGTTGATTTTGTATCTTGTGTACTGCGCTTTGGTCCAACCTATGGTTTCAAAATGTGCGTCATCAGTAAAATTGGATCGGGTTTGGACTAAAAAGGTAAAATCAGTAAAATTATAAAACTAAATAAATAAATACAATTAGTATGAAATGGTAGAATAAATGAGATGATATTATATTATATTAGTGCAGTGCCCAGGGTGGTTGTTGTTACTATTACACAGCAAAGGTTCAGTGACTTTTTTATTTGCATATGGTAGAAAGCAAAGACTAATACTGACATAATAGCATACCATAAATATGGAAAACTGAACCACATGGTTGCATAACAGTTGGTTGGTTGTCACCGGGATGCAGAGCTAGAGTTCAGTAGGGTGACAGCTGCAGGAAAGAAGCTTCCAACAGATATGCGAATAGCACTGACAGACACACACACACACACACATACAGACAGACGTTCCTGGAATTTACAGATAGATTTATGTAGAAATCCATTTCCCACGTCAGAGTATTAGGGCCCAAAAAAATAATACAGTTGTAATACTATGACATTTTGTATCATTATTTAATCTAATTTTAAAATTGAATTGCTCTGCGTTTCTCATCTTGTCGCAGCTTGCAGCTCTTTGCTCGATTAACAACGACGTTATTCTTTATTAGAGTCAAGTCGTAATATTACGAGAAAAAAAGTCTATGGAGTATATGGATGTGTTTATCTTAGAAATGTAAATTCAGCTGTGTAAATGATCAGGGCTGCTAATTTTAACTCATATTTATGTTTGTCGGGCCCCATGGGAGTGGAGTGGCTAGCACTGTTGCCTCACCGTGAGAAGGTCTCCCATTCGAATCCCAGTTCGGCCAAGGGCCTTTCAGTGTGTGTGTGTGTGCATGAGTTTTCTCCAGTATCCAGTAACATGCAGAGGTTCATTTTAATTGTGGTGACCTGTCCAGGGTGTGACTGCGCCTCTCACCCTATGTCCAGCTGTTTTGGCTGCAAAGGTTACACACTGCAGATTTAAGTGGTATTTTTTGTTTAACTTGTAAATGTAAACAGAAATGTTCTCCGCTAAAGATTCACCCACATTCATGCACAAAGACGCACAAAACATGCACACGTATACACACGTAGTGTCAGAAGAGGGGAGAGTGAGTTTGACTCACTCTTTGAGCTACTAATTAACATTAGGGAGGGGATATTTAATCACCAACAGCCAAGATAAGATAATCCCTGAAGATGCAGAACTTCAACACATATTCAATTAAATGTCCCCCACACACACACACACACACACTGACAAATCTCCTTCAGAAGATGTTAAGGTCAAATCTCCTGCCTCTGTCAAGGTCAGCAGCTCTGATAAAAACAAAAGTCAGCAGAAATACAGACACTGTGATAGTAAACCACTCGAGCTCTATTTAGTAACATTAGTAACATTAGTACAAGTTAGTATTCACACGTGGGTTACAGTGTTTCTCTGGACAAGGTGTGGATGATTTCATGATTTCAGTATCTGATTTCAACCCTCACTTCAAGCTGGTCAAGTCAGAATCACAGAATCACATCCACTGCCTGAAATGTCCTTTATATACATCTGTTTAAATTACTTGAAGCACTTAATTATTATTATTAAGAAAAATAATAATAATAATAATAATAATAATACTAACAAAAATTCCGTGACTAAAAATGCCATCCGTCCTAGGCCGGAACAAGTTGTCATATTCAAATCAAAACACAACTACCAAAATAAAAAAACGTGCAGTTGAACTGATCTATTTTCATTTGTGCTACTGTCATTGGAAAATTAGAAACTGTACTCATATCTCAAAGTTCTCCTCCTTGCAATAGAATGTTTTTTTTATAGTTTCTCAGCGTCTCACTCTGTGTCTTCCCACCTCTTGCTCTTGTGTCCACAGTATTCTGTTTGCAGACATCGAGGGTTTCACCAGCCTGGCCTCTCAGTGCACAGCTCAGGAGCTGGTCATGACGCTCAATGAACTCTTTGCCCGTTTTGATAAGCTGGCATCGGTAAGGAGACGCCGCGTCGTATGTATTTTTGTCAAAGGAATAGTTTCACATTTTTGAGAAAATCGCTTTAGCGGAGTGGACTGTGACCAAGTTTGCTGCAGACGCTGAACTTTTAAACATAAACAAACGTGCGATAGATTCAGCAGCTGAGTTAAAATAAGAGAAATAAATCAAAATGCCTGTTTTATTTGGATCGATTAAGATTACTGTTACAAATGTGACTGATTTATGTGAAATCAAACTGTTCCTTTAATTATTTTTAACATCACACACCTTCTCTTTAGGAGAACCACTGTCTTCGTATTAAAATCCTGGGCGATTGTTACTATTGTGTGTCCGGACTGCCTGAACCGCGGGCTGACCACGCCCACTGCTGTGTAGAGATGGGCGTGGACATGATCGAGGCCATCTCGTGAGTAGTGGCGGTGTTTGCTTTTTTTGTTGTTGTTTGTTGTGTTTAGTTTAATCGTCCTCCTTCACACTCACTGATCCTCTGGGTCGTTTGTTTGTTTGTTTGTTTGTTCGTTTGCAGGTTGGTGCGTGAAGTCACGGGCGTCAACGTGAACATGCGCGTCGGCATTCACAGCGGACGCGTGCACTGTGGCGTCCTGGGACTCAGGAAGTGGCAGTTTGATGTGTGGTCAAACGATGTCACGCTGGCCAATCACATGGAAGCAGGCGGCAAAGCAGGGTAAGGGGGGGAGAAAACACGGGGTCACATACGCTTGTAGAGGAACTATTTCTATGTCTTGTTTATGTCTGACAAAAGGTGACAAAATAAAAAATAAAATATTCGTATTCAAGGAGATTAAAGCTGTCAACTACCCATCAACTTTCTTTTGATTTGCTGCTCACTTGATCAATTCTAATCAGTGAGAAAGAAACATACGTATGTAGATAGTCTCAAACAGAGGACCCCTTTCTTTCCTAAGCATGTGAGGAAACTACGGTGGCCTTGGCTAACCACAAAAGATGTCAAACGTATTCTGTTGCAAAATACAAAAGGCAAAAAGGCAACATAAACCGTTATACACTTATAAAAACAATAACCCTTTCCTAAATGTTACAAATTGGACTTTTAAGTTTCTGTATAAAGTAGGTTTACTTGAAAATGCTTCCTAACTTCTGTAGTTGGGTTCTCTTCTCTCTATAATAGTGTAAGGTCTCTGCCTGAGATCATTTATATTGTGATATGGTGTTATATAAATAAATAGGATTTTATTTAGTTGTAATTTATGCTATTATGTTACATCTGTTTTTAAATCAGTATAGATAGATAGATAGATAGATAGATAGATAGATAGATAGATAGATAGATAGATAGCTAGATGTGTGCAACATTTACAATGACAACACATTTACATTTACATGTCGTCACATGTTTGAAAAGGAATAGGCAGAAGTATAAACCTATATGTACCGATGCCCCATTCCTATTACACACACCTCAATATATAGACTACTTTATCCCATCACCAAATATTTACATATTTACAGTCTTTTATACAAAGTTGTTAATGGTCTGAGTACACAACACAAGAATATTTCCATCACCGTCCTGGATTAACCTGCTGTTCTTCATCCTTATATTTATTTAAAATGTGTATTTTGTATATTCTTTTAAACGGATTTATGTTTTTTACTCTGCATTAATTCATCTGTTGTTAGACTGTTCCATATGTTCATAAAGGATGACTTTCATTCGACTAATCTTCATTAACCATTAGTCAAATAATCATAAATCAACATTCACAACAATAAGCTGAATTTCACACTATTGTCGAACGATGGGTAAACTTCTCTTTTGTTTTTTTGCCTGTGCAGGAGGATCCACATCACTAAGGCCACACTGCAGTATCTTAACGGAGACTATGAGGTGGAGCCCGGCTTTGGTGGCGAGAGGAATGCATACCTGAAGGAGAACAGCATCGAGACCTTTCTGGTCCTTGGATGCAGTCAGAAAAGGGTCAGTGCACAAAAAGCCTCACACACAGCTCAGTGCAACTGTAAAAGGTTTTCATTCTCATTTTATCGGCCTGGACGTGGAGGTTTGATGCTTTTGGTGTTTGGTGAAATAGCCCAAACTTTCAGGGGCTGTGTGGACGTGATTCCTCTGGCACAGTTTAGAGTTTAGAGACTATGCAAATGAATGAGGTGGCTTCATCGTTTTCATTCTGAAGAAGCAGCAGAAGCTGGTTAACGAGTTCTGTTTAGTGTTAATCATTGTGTATGAGTGTCGTGGTGAACGAGAACCTTTCTGTCATTCGTCGTGAGCAGAAGGAGGAGAAGGCGATGATGGCGAAGATACAGCGGACGAGAGCCAACTCTAACGAGGGGCTGATGCCACGCTGGGTCCCAGACAGGACCTTCTCCAGGACCAAAGACTCTAAGGTCTTCAGACAAATGGTGAGACTCAACATTAACACGCCCGAAAAAAAACAAAAAAACAGACTGCAGCGCGTCTGTGCAAGTGTTCATTTTCGTCCATTTGCTTTCTTCTTCAGGGGATCGATGAGACGTCCAGTAAAGACAAGTGAGTTCTGACACTTAATGCACTCATAAACGTGTGTTTGGAAACCGCTTCTCTCTTCATCTCCCATCTGATCTGTTTCTCCTTCTCCTCTCTGTGCAGCCGTGGCGTTCAGGAGGCCATGAACCCGGAGGACGAGGTGGATGAATTTCTCGGGCGAGCCATTGACGCCCGCAGCATTGACCAGCTAAGGAAAGACCACGTGAAGAAGTTCCTGCTCACCTTCCAGACTTCCAGCCTGGAGAAAAAGGTTCAGATGAAGACTTACATTTAATGTGCTTGCTTATCATTTCTGTATGCAGCTGCCCCTCCTGATGCTCCTCCTCTTTTCCCTGTGATAGTATTCTAAGAAAGTGGATGATCGTTTTGGAGGCTATGTTGCTTGTACTCTTCTCGTATTCTGCTTCATCTCCTTCATACAGATCGTCATTTTTCCACAGTAAGTACTAAGTGCACTCACCAAATAATCCCTAAATATTTGCTCAGTACCTTTACATGCACAGTTTAATCCAGCTAAGGCCGTAGTCTGACTAAGACAGGCAATCGGACAACTTGAGTCTGAGTATACATGCGGAGGAGAAAATCCATTTACTCGCGCTGTACGTCTGACTCCGCCTCTGTAGGTGGCGCTGTATTTCCCATATTTCACGCTAGTGCCTTATTGAATCAGTTTCCTGTTGACCTTTACGTCTCAGAAAAACACACAGCAAATGGTGAGATGGGGTGAAGTGGATCGGGCTTTGGTTCTGTATGTTTCCTACCTGCTGTACAAGTCTCTTCGTCAGTCCAAAAGTGGGTCTCTGTAGCTTTCGCTCTAGCTGACGCCATCGTGTTGTTTTCCGGCAACAGTACTGCAGGTTTTACTGAATTATTGTCTTAGTCCGACTAAAATCGGGCTTTTAAATGCACGGTTTTTGTTACAGCTGTGGCTTTGCTCATTAAATTTGGACCTAATCATTTTTTTTTTACATTTTTACCGTTTAGATTTTGGTCCCTAGTCACACAAAAATGGCTAAGTGAGTGAGGGGCATTCTATAAGTCAGTGCATTTACAAACATGTTAAAGTTTGGTTTCAGATCTCAGTCGGACTAACATACCTGGATAATTTGTTTCATAGTCCGATTACTCCTACATGTATACACTTAGTCGGACCAGAGTCGTTTCCAAAATCTCCTCCCTGGTCTTTGACCTGGAAATAGAAGGAGACGGCGTTTAAACTGCAGTACTGTTGCCGGAAAAGAACAAACAACATGATGGCGTCAGTGAGAGCGAAAGCTCTATATAAAACAACACGTTTGGACTGATGTACAGCGGGTTCGAAACATACAGAATCCACAGCATGATCCATCTCGCCATTTATATGTGTTTTTTTGTGACGTAAAGGTCAACAGGTTGTCTGGTTGTCTGTCTTAGTCGGACTACGGCCTTAGCTTGATTAAACTGTGCATGTGAACGTACTGACTGAAATCTAAACATATTAATTGTGTTATCACCTTTTACTGCGTACATGAAGCTGGATTTTCTGTTGATTTTCATGTTAATCTTTGTAGTGAGAGCAGTAAAGTGAACTTGAAACTATTTTCTAAGAGATGATGAAATCAAGAGTTTAAAAGCGTTTTTCTGCAAACTGTCAACCATAAACATAATAATCACTAAAGTCATGAGTAAATGAATTATTAACACGGTAACACCATTAACTATAGTTTATCAATTCTCCACAAATGGTATCTCACCTGTGCTCAATAATAAAGCTGCTGTCAGTGTAACAGTTGGGTTGAGATGTGTTTTTAATGCCGATCTATTCTAACAGCTGTCAACTGATCTGTGTCACGGGTGCTTTTTGAGTTTCTTACAACAATTTATCCAAGAATGAACTCCACAGTGAGGCAGTCCTCTCTGCTTGTGAGTTTAGGCTGTTTGTCAGTGAATGAACGTCCCTCCTTTATCAAATACACTCACGAAGTGAGATAGAGAGCGTGTCGGGAAATGACAATGTCGACTATGGACAGGAAGTGAGCCAAAAGAGGACTAAGTCTGCAACTGGAACTCGTTACATGCTGTATTATAAAGTAGTTAATCATAATAGACCTAAAAGGTAATGTAGAAGTGATAAAACCCACTGCAGCACACAAGGACTTCAAACACCAACACTTACAGGTGATGTTTACATAAATGTTAATGTTTGTCTAGAGGTTTATTCAAAAAAACTCCAAAGCTTCGGTATTGTTGTCATTGCTTTAGATTAACCAGTTTGACTGCGGCAGCTTTTATCCCAGACAACAGCTGATTTGTGAAACAGAAACAACATTCTTTGTTATAACTGCACTCACATGTTCTTTCCTGCAGCACCCCGGTCATGCTGGGAATCTACATCAGTATTTTCTTCATCCTCGCCAACATCCTCTTCATCTGTGCCATATACTCCTGCATTAAGGTTAGTGGAGCTCATTAAGACACGTAATGGTTTTGGTGTATTTACTGTATGAATAATATGCAACTCGTTCATCTTTGCTGTTTGTTGTCACATGAAGCTCTTTCCAGGTGCGATGCAGACTGTTTCCAAGAAGATTGTCCAGTCTCGCACCAACAGCACCCTTGTTGGTGTTTTTACCATCCTCCTCGTCTTCATCTCTGCCTTTGTTAATATGGTAATGATGCAAGTAAACGTGCGACACAAACACACAGACATCACTGGAAAATAACAAAACAAACGAGTACATTTTAATCGTCATCAGCGTTTCCCGATCTCCAAGTTTAAACTACATGATACATTTCTTCTTCTAACCAAACTGCATCACAACCAGCTGCTGGTAAAAGGTAGGACAGACAGACCAACAGACAGAAACATTGTTTCATCAACAAAATGAACAGACACTAGGTAATGACAGTAAATCTGTGTAATGCAGCTATACTGATGCTTAAAGCAACACTATACAACTGTTTTTTAACCTCAAGGGGGTTAGCAGGTAGGGATACAATGAGAAGTGTGTAGTATGTAACATCTGTTTGGGTTTTCTGGCAGAAATTAAAGATACTACCCATAAATATGTTTTATATAAGCGTATAATCAGTTTAAATAAAACAATCTTCTCTGTTTCTACATTAACCCAAATGGAAAAACCAGCCAGAGCAGAGTGAACATGAACATGGAAGAATGTTCCATTCCTGGAAAGCAAAAGCCACCATATAGTTTTCTGATGCACTTGGGAAATGAAAGAGGAATTTTTGGGTTTATTTCAAATCTGCAGTTTCACTGTTTATCAGTTGTCACTTATTTTGACACACTGGCCCGTTAAAGAAATGCAGCTGCTCAAACTGCCACAGTCATACAACACATTTACACGCACAGTATAATCAAGCTAAGGTCATAGTCCGACTAAGACTCGATTTATTGGTTAGTCTGACTCCGCCTCCATAGGTGGCGCTGTGTGTCGCTATAAGCTAGTGCATATTTAATCAGTTTCCTGTTGACCTTTACGTCACAGATATGTATTGAATTATCCAGATGTTAGTCCGACTAAGACTAGCTCGATTTTAGTCTTACTATATATCTCAGTCCGACTAAAATCAGACTTTTAACATGCATGTAAACGCCCTGAGTGATAACAAATTCAAGAGTAGTGCTGAACTGAGGGTCAGTCAGAAGGCTGTTACATAACAGACAGTGACAGTGAACATTAGAGGTGACTTAATGTCTTAACTTCACTGCTGTATGTTCGTCAACCGTCACTATGCCAGTAGATCATTGTTTAGGTGAAGCTCTATTTACGCCCGTGCACACGGAAACACAGAGGTTTACGCACACAGAGCTCCGTGAGTTTAAGTTGGATGTTCATACCATTCTGTCCTGAACACGTGTATGTGTGTGATTTTGCCGCAGTTTGCTTGTGACACTACAAGCTTGGCGACGTGCGTTGCAGAGAAGCTGAACACGTCTGCGGCGCTGGTGACGCCGTGTCTCATCCGCAGCTTGAATGTGTCAGTGGACGGGGGTCTCGAGAGTTGTCCCAGCCAGGGTCCGTCCTGCCCCTTTCCCGAAGTACGTTCATTTCTACTGTTCATCAGCGTTTTGCTGTTTTAAAAGTTTGTGTCTCGTGTGCAACCAGTGGAGCCACTTTGAAAAGACTAAAAAGTCACATTTGCATCTGTGTGTTGTTGTTTTTTTTCTGAGACGCGCTGATTAAACCTCTTTTGTGGTGTTGCCGTCTGCTGTCAGTATTTCAGCTACAGTGTGCTGCTGACGCTGCTGGCCTGCTCAGTGTTCCTGCAGATCAGCAGCATAGGGAAGCTGGCCCTCATGCTGCTCATCCAGCTCATCTTCCTGCTGCTGGTGGAGTGGCCACAAGTAGCACTTTTCGACAACGCGGACCTCTTTGTCACCTCCAATGCCATGTAAGTGTATATACAGTGTACTGTATATATGTTGTTTAAGTTAGATTGTACATAAAGCTTCATCCCAGTTCATTTCATGAAAGTTATTTAGGGTTTTTTGAGTATAAGTGTGTATGTGAATAATAAAACACAACCTCCAAATCGTGGTGTATTAATTCTAATTCCTGTTTATTTTGAATCTCTTCACAGTGATTTAAATGAAACTAGTGCTCAATGGTAAGATCTTATTACATTGTAATTTATATCACAACAATTATAATGCTCTATTTACCAAAGTGTGTTTTTTTTTTTTTTTTTGCACTTTTAGGTCCAGTTTCAATGAAACTACAAACCAGTGGTAAGAATACGTTCATTGATTCTACTCCATTTCTCTCATTTATCCAGTAATGCAAAGTAATAAAGTACATATACTTGAGTGCTGTTTGTAGTCATGATTCTTGTACTTTATTAATATTTTCCCTTAAGTTTTATTGCTTCCACTTCTTTCTTTCACTGCATTAGTTCAGGTGTTATTTTAGATAAAACTTTAAGTTTTCCACTGGCAACAGTTTATTTTGAATGTGACATTCTACAAAATGAGTACTTTCACTTAATGTACATTTGAAATTCTCAATGTGACAATTTTGTCCGAAAAAGACTCCTGCCACTGTTACTAATTCCGTAAATGTGCCTTTAATGACCATGTTGTCGTCTATTTGCAGCCCATTTGTTGTGACCAAAGTGTCCCTGAGGGTCATGACTCCAGTTATCCTCACAGTCTTTGTCCTGGCACTGTACTTGCACGCGCAGCAGGTCGAATCCACTGCACGCCTCGACTTCCTGTGGAAATTACAGGTATGTGCTTTGCCGCGCCACAAGAGGGCACCGTCGCACCACCAGACTAATGAAGGCTGCCTCACACAGATGTGGTTTTGTACTGTCACAGCTGAATATATATATCTAATAAAGACTCTTTGATCTCAGGCCACAGAGGAGAAAGAGGATATGGAGGAGCTGCAAGCGTACAATCGTCGCCTTCTCCACAACATCCTGCCTAAAGACGTAGCCGCCCACTTCCTGGCACGTGAGCGGCGCAATGACGAGCTGTACTACCAGTCCTGTGAGTGCGTGGCGGTCATGTTTGCCTCCATCAGCAATTTCTCAGAGTTCTACGTGGAGCTGGAGGCCAACAACGAGGGAGTGGAGTGTCTGCGGCTGCTCAATGAGATCATTGCCGACTTTGATGAGGTAAATTTTGTTGACGTGCATTTGTGAAGTAGCACCAGTCATTACTGGTGTGTAATAAGATTGGTTAAATGCAGACATAAATTCACTATGATCAATTTGTGTGTGTGTGTGAAAAAATAAGAAGTTCTCATTCTAATTGGTTCGGACCAGATGTGACTCAAGTCTGACTTAAGTTGCAGTTTTGAGGACATGAGACTTGCTTGGGTAATGTTGGTAAAACACTCGACTCAGACTTAAGTAAAACGACTCGACATTTTCTCAAATACTGAGGGGTTAACGTGACAATTTGTCTTTGAAACACGGAAAACATTGAGTGTCTGCTTTTGCAGTCTGGTGTACAAACCTGGCAACCGAGCGACACCAACACCACACACAGGTTAGGTGGTTGCTATTTAACGTCTTGGTGGGTCAAAAGCTGGTTATGATAAGCGCACGAAACGCGCTTATCATAGCATAATTTTTTTAGATTAATATTTCAAATGCATTTCCATGGTTTAATGTAGGCCTAATGTCAGTATTCTAAAATTTAAAGCCATGTAGGTTTTTTTTTTTCATTTTATTAATGTTAATTATGTGGGTTTTTTTTTATTATAAACAATTCAGTTGTATGGGAATATGAAGCAGTCCTTCCATATGTTTTTACTTCTGTTACATATAAAACTTATGCAGTTTAAAATTGCTGTCATTTTATATTTAAATTTGGAATATCTGGGAAATCACAGTCATGTAAGAAAACACTAAAGATTATCATAATACAGTATTATAGGGCTACAGGAGCCATATTCTTTTCTTTTGTTTTTTCCAGACAAGTTGATTTACTGATGTTATCGCGACATAAAAATGACCAGTACAGCTGTAACAGCTGAATCCAGGATCAGAATATCCAATCCACTTTGGTTGGTGCCAAGTTTTAATTTGATGTCATTTTTTTCATGTCTCAGATCATCAGTGAAGAGAAGTACAGGCAGCTGGAGAAGATCAAGACAATTGGCTCCACCTACATGGCGGCCTCGGGTCTCAACGACTCCACCTACGATAAGGAAGGCCGTAGCCATATTACAGCACTGGCCGACTACGCAATGAGACTAAGAGAACAGATGAAATACATTAACGAGCATTCTTTCAACAACTTCCAGATGAAGATAGGTACCGGAAAATGACTTAACTTAATATAATTAAAAAATAATACTTAATAAGTACTAACAACAATGCTTTTATTGATGCAATGAGATGTATCCTTTATTTTATCTTTGCTTCCCAGGGCTCAACATTGGACCTGTGGTAGCAGGGGTTATTGGGGCACGGAAGCCTCAATATGACATCTGGGGAAACACAGTCAATGTGGCGAGTCGTATGGACAGCACAGGTGTACCTGACTGCATACAGGTAAAGTTGTAATGTTTTATATGTTCAGTAAAAAACAATACAAGTTATTAGTACTAATGTTGATGCTGCTTCATTAACAAAAGGTCTGATACATAGTGGTGCAAGATAGCAGCCTTGTTCTAACGCCACAAAAGCTAAATTATCTTTATTTTATAGCAATTATACACTTGTGCAATGATAGTATATTTAATATCTGCCATTAAAACCTTCGCCTTATGTTCCACATATATGTGTTCTCGCTGTCTAGCAGATGCTAAAGTAAGTGGTGATTGTTCATTTATATAGCACATACAATAATAGAAATGTAGGTATAATTTAGGCAAATTTGTGACATTAGGCATATATGGAATCATCCCTTCGCCTAGAGCCCCAGGGCGCTGTCCTCTCCCATGCCCAAGCAAGGGACTCCTCTGCCGGACACAAGTGCCTCATGCACCCCTCCTCCCTGGAGCTCCAGGATTCTTTTTCTACTCTGCTAACACACGTGCCCCTATTAATATTGTTAATGCCATTATTACTGGATGTTGCGAAACTGAAATCTGCAAATAACTTCCACAATTGTGTCAAATGTAGTCTATTCTGATATATTAGCAGTAGGAGCAACCAATATACTGGTACGCATTTTTTTTCTTAGCACAATTTTCCTCAAATTTGGAGAATTTCCCGACATTAGCAGCCAAGACCTATGTGTTCTGCGATCCAACACAACCGGGTTTAGTTTACGCTCCGGCCACTAGATGGTGGCAAAGTGCTTCCAAGTTTGATCCTTGGTATGTGTGGAATATGTGTCAACCAGCAATATTGGGATACATACTGTACACCACCACCTGTGCAAGTTTAAAATGTAAATCTATAAATATACATTTTTGTTTGATTACATCTCAAAGTTGATCATTTTTTTTATTTAAAATGTGTGAATATGGGACATTTAACTTGAAATGTCTCTAAAACTGTACAGTTAAATGTCTGATTTACAGTATGCTAGTAGTTATAGATGTCCTGAACACAACCCAGTCAGAACTTATGTAAAATGTAAATTTTACTACGTCTCAAAGTTGATCATTTTTTTATTTAAAATGTGTGAATATGGCACATTTAACTTGAAATTTCCAACTTTGCCGCTCCCTATCTCGTACACCATGCGACATTAAGATAAACGTCCAATAACTCTAGCTCCTTGACCTGTCCACAATGACCTTATTTTTATTTTACAATTACAACATGTAAAATATGTAATATTTTGTCACCAATTTGACAATAAATCCTCAATGCAAAAGAAAAAGTGCTAGAAATCTTTTAAGTGGACATTTCAAATGTATGCAGCGTCCTGTAAATGTGCCTTCTGGTCTGCTCACAGGTGACCACAGACCTCCACCAGGTGCTTTCAAACAAAGGATATGTGCTGGAGTGTCGCGGCGTTGTTAAAGTCAAAGGTAAAGGGGAAATGACGACCTACTTCCTGAATGATGGACCGCCCAACAGTTAGCAGCGGCAGCAGCGGCGGCAGCAGCAGCGGCAGCAGCAGCAGATGCTGGGAGGATCCCCACTGCATGGACACTGCACCACTGAGTGAGGACTCACCGTGTGAGGCAATGGCTACAAAGCAGAGATGCCATCACTTGAATCCCAAGCAAAGAGGAAAGGAAAAACTTTCAAGACTCCAAAACAGAAAGTGTTTCTTGATGAGAGGAAAATGTTCTCGGGTTGCGTCTGCCATTTTGGGCTCACGTACACATGTTGAAGGACAAGTGTTTTTCCTCACGTCTAGCCTCTCTCTCAGGCTTTTTGAAAGATGCAAAGTCTGTTTATTTAAAACAACGCCTTTTAGCCTGTGTCAAAAGAAGATTACCGCTGTACATAAGGCTACTTTTTATTGTTTACTTTGTGTTTTGTTTATTTCTGTCATTATTTTTTTTCTCCCACATGAATTATCAACAGGTACTCATGTATCGTTTCTGAATTATTAATAATTTATTTTGGATCTCAGTGTTTTTGTGCAAAGAAAAAAGGTCCTTTTATGAAGAAGTGTGAACACGTACTGCACAAATATCCAGTTTATTACACGTTTAGGAGGTGTGTATGTACATGCATATTTGTGTGTGTATGAATATATATGTATAAACTGAAGGAGGAATATATCGACCAAAGACTAAAGTATTTACTAAAAGCAAGGCAAGACATGTTTTAAATGTTCTCGCTAACGTCAGCAATGACCACCGCCTCTGTTCTTTTAGACAGCAGGCCTGAACCTTTTGATTTTTTTTTTTATTCTTTTTTTTTTTTTTGCCAGGCTGCGACGGCTGCTTCATTAGTTTCATAACATATGTACAATTACTTTGTTTTGTCTGTCGATTAGGCATCAAAAAGCAAAACGATTAAAATGGAATCGTTTTGTATATATATACATATATATATATTGCCCACAATCTTTAGGAAAAGATGAGCAAGGATGTTTTTGGAGAGCGTTATATATGAAATGTATATTTTGAGAGTAGAAGTGGCTCCGGCGAGAATTCATGATCACTTCCTGTCAGATGAGTTCCTCCTAGAGCTCGAGCAGCCCGTGCACGGCGAGTTTCAGCCATAACAGTATGTCGTCAACAACAACAGCTCCTTCCCTTTCAGAGATGTATTTTTTTGGTCCGAATGGAAATGAAGGCACTCGGGTCATAGAGTTGTTCCAGAGCCATCGGGGGGGCTTGGGATGAATGGATGAATGGGTGTGGGAGGTTGGATCAGGGGGTTGGATTTCAGCGCAGTAGTCCCCAACAGCCCGATTCTTCTATGAAGAAGAAGAAAGAGATGAAGGGAAAAACAAAAAAACATCGAAACAAATATTGATTTTGACTGAATTACTGTGCTTTGTAATCCTGGATGGGGCATAACTATTTTCACTGTGAGGTTTTTATGATACAACAAAACTTGCTTTCTTGCCAAATCATAACCGCTTTGAAGCATGTCTGATTGTGGTATCTCAGTTTTTTTTTTTCAACTTTTGTTTTTGTTTTAATGTGAGGTATTTTTGTATCACTTCTGTATCCCATCATTTGTATATTCTTAATATTATTATTATTATGATGATTCTGATTATAATTATTATGCTTATTCTGATGATTTCATTCCAACGATAAGGATCAAAGACCAGCACGCTTTCTCTGTAAAAAATGCCAGTTAAGAAGCTCACGCTTACTGGTAGCAACTGATCAACTGCAGCCAACAAACTCTGCCATTCACTCCTATGAAACGTACAATACAGTATTTCAGCTGGCGGTAGGCGTGATCATGTATAGTAAGTAATAACCAGTAGCTGCCTTTGCAGCTGAAACCGGAGTGTACGTATGCAGACACACACATATAATATACAGATGATTCACTGTGCTTTTTTTAAAAAAACATTTATTTATGCCACAACTGCAGTATTGTAAATCTCAGTCAGACGTAAAGGTGACCTCTCCTTCCACACGTGAAGTTTCCCCTGGTTTGACACTGTGTGAGCAGGACAGGCAGCGTGAGTGGGGTCGACATGCATTTATTCATTACTCACTCAGTTTTGATTTGCCTTAAGTTAATAAAAAAAAAAAAAAAACAACATCCTAGAATAATACTAAAACAGGAAAGTGTGCCTGCTCGCTCTGTCTGGACTGCTGATGTTTGGACTGGGAGGACAAAAAAGAAAGAGAGATAAGGGCTTGTGGAATTATATTATTATTGCAGTGATTCTGAATCAAACTCCGGGAGAATCAGCCCTGACTTAAAGCTCAACAACGACAACAAAACACTTGATCATGTTTGTACCAAAGCCAGCACTCGCAGCCTTGTGCTATTTGGTCACTCCTGTGCAGCGGTATGATATTCGGCCTCGGGAATGGTGGGTGCACCAGAGTACAGTAATGTAAGGGAGATCACCAACTATCACGCCAACTGTGACCAATGAACGATGAGATTCATTTAAGCAAAGAGTTTATAGAATGGACTTGAGTTTATAAAAAATGTGCATTGTATGTATTCTATTTCTATTGGCTGTCCATAGACTTGTGTTGATTGTTAACTCTTGGGATGTTTTTTTTGGGGGGGGGCGGGGTGAAGCGAGGGGAGGAAGGTTGTCCCCCATACTACTGAAACAGTGTTTTTGCTCAGGCCTGATGCATCCTTTCCATATTTGTTTTTGTTTCATTTGTGTTTTCCTTCGGTTGGAGGAGTCGAGAGGAGGGGGAGTGTTCTGCAGAGATGAAGGACAAGAGGAGTTTGAGGACTATGACAAAGAGAAAAATAACATTTCCCCTTGAAGAAAAAAAAAATAAAAAAAATAAAATCAATGGCAGTTGATTTTTTCTTGTGGTCATATATTATTTTACTCATCATGTTACTCAACAGTTGGGAATCAGAACAAAACCTCAAGTATCGGTATCGATAAGCAGTATCAGTATCGATAAAATCTTACTACCATCCCTAGTGTGTAAACAGTGAAGTATTAAAAGTTACATCCGAGAGACAGTTAGCCTGTGTTTTCTGAAGCTCCCAGCAATCATCCATCCATCTTCTAGACCGCTTTGTCCTCCACGTTCACAGGGGGCGCTGGTGTCAGTCCTGGCTGACATAGGGCGAAAGGTGGGGTCACACCCTGGACAGGTCGCCAGGCCATCTCAGGGCGGAGTGTCCAGTTTTTGGAGGAGGAGTGGGAGGAAACTGAAGAACCTGAAAATCCACATGGGGAGAACATGCACACCAGTGGCAGGTGGTGATATATTTGTTTTTGTATTTTAATGAAAAGTGTGTGCATTCTCAGTACTACAGCGAGTAAGTCTGCGGTAAACATTTTCCTTGTTTTTTATAAATTATTTTTAGATGATTCTAAATCATGGGGCCAATCATGGCCCTCAGTCAGATTTTGTATGGCCTGCTGCTCCTGTTTTATAATGTATTATTTATGGCCGGGGGGGGGGCCATATTAATAATAATAAAATCTGGTGAGGAGTTGCGTTTTGAAACCAGAATTCAGGGTTTGCAACCCAGCTGTGGCCGACGGCTACAGCCATTTATCTTTTATTGTGTTATTTTGGTATTAGACTGTGATAGAAAGGCAGATATTTTTCATTGTTTCACTCCTGCATGGCTTACATTTGGTTACATAGCCATTTAAAAATGACAATTGTGACAATGAAAATAAAATTATTTTCATTGTCATTGACATTCAAAGAAAAACAATGAAAGACTAGTACCATCAGCGGTTCTGAACAGGTTCGAGCTCGAAACGAGTCCCTGTATTTTTTATTCTGCCGTGGGTGTTAACTGCAATATTTTCGAATATCTATATTTTTAAAGAAGAAAAAAATTCTACTGATATTTATTTTGTCATCATGAATTATAAATGAAACAGTTAAAAACAATGTGATGTGTTATATATATAGTATGTTACTTTGAAACCAATGATATTTAACAGTCTGCGGTTGGATTAAGCAGTGAGAGAGTTGAACATTTTGGTTTTATTAACAAATAATCTACCGCCGAGCCTTAAACCTTTTGTGTAAATTACTGGATTAACCATTAACCAGCAGGTTCCCTGCTTTTCTCTAATTAATCAGAGATTATGCAAAAATAAAAGCTTGAGTTCTGAAAACTGATCTGTTTTTTAAAAAAAAAAAAAGTTGAGGAAATACTGTATCTCAAACTGTTTGAAGGTCATCAACAGTGGATCTTAACTGGGCTGAGGGCGCCCTCTGCTGTTAGAGGAGAAGCTTTGGGTTTCAGGGGCAGTTGTTTCATTTAGTATGGTTGTGGTTTCTTTCTCTCAAGTGTGCACAACATTTAAAAAGGTGACTTTCTACAATTGATATAGTTTTGACTTCCAAGTAGTGCTCGACAGACTTCTAAAAACAGGCTGAAACACTGGTGTTTCATTTAAAGTTCTGTTTTATTTCACGTGTGTTTTGTGCTAAATGAGCAGATTTGAGATGTATTTTGCTGTTTGTTATGGTGAGCTGTGATTCAATTTGTTGTTTAATTTTTATTCCTTTCAATGCTAACATACGGGCGTTTCATTTCACAACATTTTCAACAATTTTCTGTTTTCATGTGTTCACAGAAGCCAGTGTCCGTGTCCACAAACCGGCAGCAAAACACACAGACTGGATTTCACTGACTGAACTGGATGTGATTTACCTGTGTGAGTAGACAGACTCATTTCTTGCTATTTTCTTTAGTTCTTTCTTTCCTTTCTGTCCTCCTTTCATCCCCTCTTTTGTCCTTTTCCCCTTCCTTCCAGATGTTGTTTCTGTCTACCATCGCTCCTTTCTTTTCATTCCTCATCCCTTCTTTCATTTCTTTCATTCTTTCATCCCTGCCTTCTTAACTTCTCTTCCAGTCCCTTTTTTTGATTCAATGAAGTTTTAGTGCAACCAGCAGGGGGCGTCACAGCCACTTCACCACATCAGCCTCAGTAACAGTGGTGCAGGTGGAGAAGCAGAATAAAAGGAGGAGTTTGAGGAACTTTTTTTTCTTACATTAGTAAACTGCTCTAATTTCTTTTTTGATTTGTTTTGTTTTTTACGTAAGTTTGAAAAGTTTATTATTTTTCATTTATAATTCACATTTCAAGTATTGTCTTGGTTGTCGTTCCTCCTTTTATGGACCAGGGTTTATGAACATAAGTTATTGTTTTTTTTGTCATTATTATGTAAAGCTAACTGCATTTTCTACTCTTTATTGCTTTGCATGAAATGTCATTTTTACTTTTAAGACTTTAATCTTTCTACATCTTTATAACCTTTTTACCTTGTTTAACTTTTATGTTTTGTTTCGTATTAGGGCCACATTGAGAAAAATAAATTCACAGGCGTCGAGAATAAAGTCTTAATTTAAATGATTAGAGTCATACATTTACGAGCATATAAAGTCCACTTTATTTAAAATAGAATCAGAGATACTTTTTTGTAGCAAAAATCTGACTTTGCATTGTTGCCATGGCAACACCGTTAAAAGATTTGTCAACATGTTCAGCAGGCATCATCTACCATGTGTTTTAAGTGTTTTCACCAATTTTGAGATCGGGAACCACCTGCCAATGATAGTTCGGGAGGCGGACACTCTCTCTGAATTTAAAGTTTTTGATACTCATCAAAAACAGGTGACTTTTTGGACTGTCCTGACATGATTAACATTTGTACCAACTTTTGTTTATGTACTGTATGTGAAACATTTAAAAAAAAAACAGTTGTTTTCCCATTTTGTTTAGCCCCTCCCACTTCCAATTTTCAACGCTTTTTCACCGAACAACTTTCACAGTTGTTTTAAACCAGGACTGATGCGGCTGCAAAAATTAAAAAAATACAACATGTGGAGTTAAGGTTTAGTTATAGCACATTTTAAAACAACAAAAGCTGGTCCAAAGTCCTTCATACTAGGGAATCAGATAATCGAATAATAAAATGATAAAACATGAGACTTGAACAGAAGGTGCGTATATAGAGACAGTCATCAGATTTGAAGCAGCCTCTGAAAATAAGATCCAAGAGAAAGTGGTTAACAGCAATTTACAGCGTATCATAAATCTATTGTAAAACGAAGAAACTGCACTAAGAAAACTTATGGCATTATTACAATATTCAAGACTGTTCCTGGTAATGATACAGTAGCTGTAAAAACACAAGCTTTTTATATCGTCTGTCAAACTGGTTTGAGCAGTCGTTACGTCTTAATGTCTAAGGAAGAGCACAGGTGGAGGAGTTTGTTTCTGAGCTTCAGCCAAGAAGAAGAGTAAGTACAACAATCTATTATTCTGCCTAAATATTGCAGGGAACTCAACTATTATCAAACATTATTATAGTTGGATGTCAACATGGATTTTGACCATTTTATCAAACACCTTGACATGTTTTATCCGGTGAGAAGTGTCTTGTAGAAATACTGTGTCTTGTACAATACTACATGTGTACAAGTTGTACACTTGTAGTATTGTACAACAATGCACAGATCTGTTATACGGTTGTACTCGGTGGTGGAAAGCAATGAATTACATTTACTTGCGTTTCTGTAATTTTTTTACTTAAGTATGTTTTTTTTTCAAATACTGTACTTCACTACATTTTAAATCACAAAAAAACAGGTGAATTAACCTTTGACACATTTTGACTGATACATTATGTGTTTACATATTTTATTTTGTCGGCACTTTAATTTGTAAAGGGTTGCCTTTAATTAAAAGCATTTTTATTTTTTGCAATACAAAGAACCCCAACCTTGTTAAAAAAAGTAACTAAGTAACTTTTACTCCATGTACATTTTAAATGAGCTGCTATTTTACTTTCACTTAAGTACATTTTACTTGAACTTAAGTAGAATTTTATCAAAATAGTGGTACTTTTACTTGAGTAGAATGTTTCTGTACTCTTTCCACCCCGGTTATACTGCATAATACACATAACTAAATGAATACATGTACGGTTTTAGCAAATTAATTTGTGTGTATCCACACTGTACCTTTCATTTTCATAATTTGCATCTATCAAAAATACATTCTGCATGTGTGTCTGTAGAGAAACGTTTTCCAAATGATTATAACATGTGTTATAAACATGCAGCACCTTAAGACTTTGCTTAAAAGTGAAGAAAAAGTAACAATTTCATTTGTGTGATGTATCTTTGGACCTTTCTCTTTGGAATCAAAGGTGCTGCTCCAGTCTCTGAAGTCCATCTTCCCATCTGCATATCATGTGTCGCAAACTCAGACGACCAGTGGTTGCAGTCTCCTGCTTTTTAATTTTCCTTTATTTATTGATGCAGTTAGCAGGTGTAGTGAGAGTGAGTGGACCAGTCTTACCTGTTGAGCCGTTCCTGCGTACATCAGGTTCAAAATGTTTACCTGGTTTTTACACCAAGGAGGAGCTGGAGCCTCACTTTCGCAGGCCTCCCCAAAATGCCAGTGCACCAGGAGCAAATGGCGAAGCCTTTGTTATGACACATAAACTGACTCTGGATGAAGAATATGAGAAGTTATTTGGGCTCAATAACAACCAGTTCTACCAGTTTGCCAGTGATCGTATCTCGCTGCATCGCGATCTTGGCCATGACACCCGGAACACAGAGTGAGGACAAGCATTGTTTTTTTATTTCTGTATGTAGACTCAGAAACATGATTCTGGAGAAGATATTAGTCCATGGGCCAGGGACCAACATTTCATTTGTCGGTACAGCTAAAGAGGACAAGACTTGGTCATAATCTTTGAAAAGGTCCATGTCTACAGTAGAGATGACATTTTAGCATGATCGACATTCCTGGGTGGCAACTGTGTCACAGTAACTACGTCAAGTGAAACAACCCTAAAGTAAATAGCAATGTCAGACGCTGGTGCATATCCTGGTTTAGGTTCATGGCCAGGGCATTTTTAAATGACTTATAATATTGTGTTTGATGTCATTTCAAAGAGAAGCTTATCATGGGCAGTTATTAACCTTAAATAATCCTTATTGACATGTATTTTTTTGTTGCGTTACCACACAACTATATAAAGAATAGTTTCTAAATGTGGTGAGGTTCATGTTTTAACAACTTCCCCCTTCTACTGTAATTTATGCCTCATATCAACATGTCACAATGGAATCGTATGGTGCATTTCCTGAATCTTTAAGAGTCCTGTGAGCACTACACTTTCTGACTTTTGTCTCTGATCTTAAAGGTCACAGAGATAAAATGCTAAATATATTTAACCCTTAGTGCTCACAGACACAGATCTGTGCCACAAGTGCACCCATGGTAAATTGCCGTGGGAATAATACACAACTCCTTATATGGACATATGTGGGATTTTATAGGTCACATATTCAGGTGTTAAAAAATGCAGGAGGGATTCCGTCTTCTTATGTGTTGTTGAGTCAACGTTATGATTAATTTTATATCGCATTTTTAGTAGTGATATAAAGTAGCAATAATTGTGCAGAAGTCACAAACATAGACCTTTTTTTTAGACCTTTTAGAAGTGAACTTTGAACTGTGATGTTATTACCAAATTTCACAAATTCAATCCGATTTTAAACATTTTGAGTACTTTTTGCTCAGGTGTGCTTATATAGTTGGTGAAAATTAAAGAAATGTTCAAAGTATGTACATCAGATTGCCTGTAGGTTGTGCTGAAGAGCTGAAGTGAACTGCATTGTTGTGTGAAAATATCCTTAATGAGGCGTAAATGAAAGTAAATAAGCTCCCCCTTAAAATGATGCCAAACACAATATTCTATAAGTCATTGAAAAATGTCCTGGTAATGAGATAAACCAGAATATTAACCATTAACCACTAACTTGGGTTGTTCAACATACCAAAATATTACAGAGGAACATGGTACCAAAACCTGGTCTGGCCCATGGCCTATATGTTATAAATGTGACGCCTGTTTGACTCTTGACAGTTGCCTGGAACAAAAGTTTTGGAGATGTCCTGGTCTCCCAAAAACGTCTGTGATCATCGTGTTCCATAATGAGGCCATGTCCACTCTGATGAGGACAGTCTACAGTGTCTTACACACAGCGCCTGCTGCTCTGCTCACAGAGATCCTACTGGTGGACGATGCCAGCACAGATGACAGTGAGTGCAGTGAAATTATTGTTATTATTATTATTATTTTGTGTGTGTATTTACAATCATCTGAATGTAAGAATTGTTTGAAGTTAATTAATATAATTAATAATTAATAGCCCTCTGTATGTCGCTCTGTATGTTATATATACTAGTATTATACCAATGCATACATGGATGTGTCACTGGAATTATTTTAACATGGAAAAGTCTAATTTGTACAATTTTCTTTATTGCTTTGTGCATTCTAAACTTAGTTCATAGAGTAACTTTGGAAAAACATCTGTACATAGTTGCCATTCTTTTGGTCTGTTTTTGCGCATTGAGACAAAAACTCAAACAAATGTTCTTTTAAATATGTTTTATACTGTTCAAATTTCAAATTGAACAGGCAAAATCTGGTGTTCATGTACAACTACTGTATAGTATTGTTTTTTTTTTTTAAATCTTCATTTTAAATTGTTAATACACTATTTTAACATGTAGTAAATTGTAAATAACTGCCAGATATTGAAAGTTATTCTGGAAAAATGGGCAAGAGCACTTTCATTCATTCATTCATTCATTCACTCACTCATTTTCTGGCCCTTTATGGTTAAAATAAGCAACAAAAGATTTGAAGGTGTGAAAGAGTTAACATTACATCACATTTCACATCACATAGTAACAGAACCAGAACGTTAAAGACAAATAAAGGAGTTGTCAGTAATATCAGAGCTAATTGTGTTTCCACTAAAGTCATAATAACAACAGTAATTAGTTTTCTTCAGATGACCTGAAGACTCTCCTGGATGAACACGTACAGCAGCTGAAGATAGTGCGCGTGTTACGACAGACACAGAGAAGAGGCTTGGTTGCTGCCAGACTGCTGGCAGCAAAGGCTGCACAAGGAGAGGTCCTCACCTTCATGGATCCCCACTGTAGGTATCCCATAATATTTTCATGCTTGGGTTTGATTGGTATGTGAGAAGGGAAAACACCACTGTATAATCACCTGCTATCAATAAAAAAGTCCTCTGATGTAAGTCGTACAGCAAGCAATTAACCATGCACAAATATTCATGTGTTCATAGGTGAATGCTTCAATGGATGGCTGGAGCCTCTTCTAGCACGTATATCGGAGCAGCGCAGCACTGTGGTCAGCCCACTCATCTCCGTCATTGACCAATACAATCTTAAGTTCCATAAGCCGTTCCTTCAGCTGCAGTATCACATTAGAGGGAATTTCGACTGGAACCTCACGTTTGGATGGGAGCGCATTCCTGAGGAAGAGAAGAAGAGGAGGAAGAACGAGACATATCCCATTAGGTAGTCACACACAATTCCATGTAAATGTCTTTACCTGAAAATCTAGTTATTAATGTTATGGGGTCCCCACAACATAAGGAATACCAGGCACACACATTGTATATAACTAACTAAGGTAATCCATTTCAGATCTGCTAAATTTGCTACTTTTATGAATGAAAGTTGAACATGAATGTGAATTCAGATCCATCTTAAATACACACAGTGGTTCTTCACAGTCATGCCAACGAAAAGTACACATTTAAGTAGTCGGTAATTGATGCAGATGACGTCAACTGCCATAAAACACCAAAGAAGAAAAAGAAGGGGCATGCCAATCATTCAATTCACATATTTGGATACCGTCAGCTTCTAAAGATATATCAACATTTTGGTTCCTCACAGTTCAGGCATTATGAGCCAGAGTGCTGTGAAAACATGCTATTATAAAATTGCAGAAAAGAACAACAGGAAACAAAGCAATAATAAAAAATAACTTAATTCACACTAACTTCTTCACAGTTCCTTAATGATGTGAAGGCTTTCTTTGTTTCTTTTGTTTTACCTACATCATTATTGATTTTTTTCTGACTTCATAGAACACCCACCTTCTCTGGAATTGTGTTCTCTATATCTAAATCATACTTTGAGGATATTGGGACTTATGACGACCAGATGTTCTGCGGCGGTGAGAATTTGGAATTGTCCTTCAGGGTAAGAGATTAAGTGTGTTTCATGATACAGTACACTACATGTTAGTACTGTACAAAATGGTAATAATCTTCTCTACTGCAGGTCTGGCTGTGTGGAGGTCAGCTAGAGATCATTCCCTGTTCTGTTGTCGGCCACATTTTCCGAGAAAACAGCCCCCACACCAGCTGTAATGAAACTATCGCCCGCAACCTAGTGCGTCTGGCTGAGGTCTGGCTGGATCACTACAAATGGGTCTTCTATCGTGAAAACAGAAATGCAGCTGCAGTTTTTCTAAAGGTTCGCCTTCACAAATGCGTCTTCCCAAACTGTTTGATGTTGAAATACACGGTACAGTGTCACATGTTTCTTTTGTGTGTGTGTTTTTCTCCAGAGGTCCTTTGGAGATGTTGGTGAACGTCATAAACTCAGGGAGAGATTAAAGTGCAGGAACTTTGCTTGGTACCTGCAGAACATTTACCCAGAGGCCAATGTCGCTCACATCCCGCCTCCCATCCATCAACTGGCCAACAACTTTACCAGCATTGGATAGTCTCTCGAATGTTTGCAGTTGTAAAACATGCAACTGCACTTTCATCCAAAGAGAGGTTGCAGACCCCTGCACTTGTTTAGTGCAGGGGTCTGTATAGTTCTACATGTAAAAAATGCATATATGTAAATATATATATAAGAAATATTGTCTTAAATTAGTCTCAAAATAAGAAAATAAGAGGACATGCAAGGTACATCTTTTGAAGAAGGTTAAACTCTGTTGGAACACATTTATATGTCATGCAGATTGTTTGCTGGCTCAATTTCTTTTCAATTATATCTACTTTTGGTGTGTTGTGAGAGCACAAACTGTTTCATTGTTTGTTTCAGGTTAATATTTCGGCAGTTTTCCACCATGATCCCAGCTCGCCTTGACTTGACTCGCCTCACCACGGCACGCCACAGCACTTTTTCCACGTTTTCCACTACAAAAATAGTACCTACTCAAAGTGGGCGGAGTCATCACTGCGCGGCTCGTTTTACACTCGACACACAGAAACACACAAACGAGTGACTGGTGACTTGTGAAGCAGTTGTTTTCAGTCTAATTGAATCATTAGAATCAGTTAATTAAAACTATTTGTTCAGTACTTCCTCCATGACCAGAGCACAGACTCCGTCTGACACAGTCACTGAACTGAAATACAGCGGCAGGGTTTGTGATGTCTCTAAATACACCAGACTCCTCTGTTAAATGTTGAGATTTTAGACATTTCCCTGGTAATTGTTGGAGATCAACCCATATTTTTAGGATTGTTAAGTAGTTTTTAACTTATCTACAATTCGGCATTGTTCGGCTTGATTCTTGTGTCGGACATCTCTTCCTGTGACGGCACCCAATCAGTGGCCAGCAGTCTGGTGATGTCACGCATAGTATCGCATCGGCTCGCTTGGAACCTCGCCAGAGCAGGTACTAGTACCAGGCACCGTGGCGAGGCGAGCCGGTGGATACACGCCATTAGATTATTGAGAGAGCTAAACCCACACAAATTTATATGATCTGTGTTCTCCACTTAACATATTTACTGGTTTTGTCTAACAAACACATTTTTGTGCAAACCCTTGAAAAGATATTCCTTCAACTGTGTAGCAACTCATATTGCAACACACGCTTCCTGGTTGCACGAGGAAATAATGCAATTTCAGTTTCCTCATTCTTGTCACTACTACGATACCTCTACATTTACTTGAAATTCAGTTAAGGGCAGAAAGTATGTGGTGTTTTATATCATTGTTTTCATACAAAACTACTTAAGAATGACGACAGTGTTTATCAATGTTTGAGGTATTCCATACGGTGGCCTGGAAGTGTAAACCATTATTATTATTACAAAACATGAAACACTAACAAATCCCATAAGAAATAATTCTTTCAGTTTCAAGAGGGTTCTATGCACATTGAATAATTTTTGTGAAATTATTCAATTTGTCCACAAACCAAAACGATTCAGCTTGAATGATTTCTTAGTTATATGGAGCAAAGAAACCAAATATTCACATTTAAGAAACTGAAAAATCACAGAAACTGGTTTTAATTATTTAGAAAACACTCAAACTGAATAATCGATTATCAAAATAGTTGAAGATTAATCGTTTCAGCCCTAGTGTAAACATACACAAATATCACTTAAGTGAAAACAAGTGAAAACAGCACTAAATTTGGCTGAATTGGTATGAGCGGTAAGATGAAGAGCCGTTTGAGGGCCTCTTCTCTTTGGCTCGGCTCTTCTCGATGAGCCGAGCCAAATGATCTCGCTCACTACAAAGAGCCGGAATGCCCATCACTACCACAGCCCTCTCACAGCCACAGTTACCTGTAAGACCTTCACAGCCCACTAGGAGGCCGCAGCCTATACTATGGGTTCACGTAAGCCACACCCTCTGGCAATGGACCGTGACGTCACTGAGTTCGACAGTGATGGGCACACAAGCGAGCGCTGGTGAGTTTCTCCCAAACCAATAAAATCCCTCAATTCTGCCGTGTCACTCTAACAGGGAAGTAGGCAAGTCTCGCACCCTCGGTAGCAGACTGCCTCCTCCTGCGTGAGTCAGCTCCGGACAGTGTGTGTGTATTTATCTGTCGCCGGTGCTTCAGTGAGGGTCTCTCTTCCTGCTTATCATCTCATTACCGGACTTGTGAGTAGCATCTGTCGTCGCCGCCGTTTACCGTGTCGGTTGTTTTTGTTTTTCTTTGAGCGTGGTGTAGCTTGTCACTCCCAAACTAACAGACTGCCTATCAACTACTGTTATCATAATATCTGCATGTGAAGCTAAGAGCGCATGACAGAGCGGTTTTATCCGCACACATAACCAGTGAAACTGTGTTCGTTCATTAACAACGCTGTGTCTAACTGGATGCCTCGAGCCAACATGGACGAATAGGAAATTATCGACGAGTTTTTAAATGTTAGCTTGTGTTGTGTTGTTAGCCCACGGTGCACGGCTTCACCGCGGTGTTGTGCAGCGAAGTTGAGCCCTCTAAATACGGGATTTGGTGGTGGAGGATTTGGCTAATATCATTACAGTTTGGTGCGTATACTGTTTTTCCTGGTATAAACAATGTGCTGTCAGGAGCAGTAGCCCTGATGCTCTGGTTGAAAGCTTTTTGGAGGTAAAATATTGTAAATTGTGGTTAAGGTTGTGGTCACCAGTATTCAGTGTCTATACAGCACTGAATATCACCATGTTCTTTAGGGACATCCTTTGGGACACTGTCATGTAGGGGCAATAGGGAACTTTTTAACTGCACCCTTTTTAGTTGGAAGGGCACCCACAGGAAACAACAGTTGCAACTGTATAGTGGAAAAGTGCCATTCAACTCCACACGTCTTTGGTCGCTTTCCATCACTGTAGTATAGTACCTCCTCATCGTCATACTACGGCTGCACAAAACTGCTGTGATGTCATTTTATGTGACAAACTATTGACCAGCCTAGCTGTTGATTTTGGTGTACTGAATCTTTAGAATCAATTTATTAAAATGTATAAGTTCAGTACTTTGTGCATTAACCAGAGCGGACACAGTCACTGAACTGAAACGGTAATAAATCGGTAAAAAGGTTTACCTGATAATGTCAATCAACCAGCAACTTTTCAAACAACCAATGATAGACCGATAGATAGAAAACTTTGTCCTGATTCAACAAAGTTACACCCAGATTACTGTGTATGAGCAACAAAACAAAGTATATCATTAATCATAACTTGGTGTTCTTAGATGTTGGGGGTTGGTGCTTTATGATGTTGCAATAACAAAAAAATTCAATTTTCTTACTGAAATGATAGGTCAGTTTATACAGAATATGCGCTACTGCATAAATATAATCTTATTTCTCCCTGGTCATTAAGTTAGAATGTGACATTTGATCAACCTTCACATTGATTTTGTAATTGTTTACATTCCTCTGGCCTCAAGTTTTTCAAAGATGTCATCATGAGAAGCCTGCATAGTCACCTAACCATGAACAACTAGAAGACAGTAATTAAATGAAACCATATGTCTTTTGCTTTGGCTAAAATGAAGTAACACTCAGAGAAAACTCAAACCTTTTACTTCTCAGAAGCATGCTCTTCCTTTTCTTTCATTGTTGGATGTTGAACAAGGAAGTGAAGAAGGAAATTGTGATGCTTTAACTTATTTACTTATTATTTGCCAGCTTACCATATTTCTTACAATAGCACTGAATGTTTAAGTTGAAGATTCTTTTAAGGTAAAAAGGAGAAAACAGGATTTTACTGATCTTTGTATGATTGGTAATCTCTGAAGGATGCTTTTATAAATGTTTTATAAAATGCTTTATGAAACACATGCTGTGAAGCGATCTCTGCCACCACTGTCTTGTGACAGGGATGTTAGTGAGCGCTGCAAATGTTTGCCATCCCTATTTTAAAACTGGATTTTCCGTTTATCTGCTCTTTTAGAGAAAATGAGCAACATCCCCCTCTCTCGCTCCGAGGTGTTTGGAGAGCTGAGGCAGGAGCTGTACGATGATGAGGAGTTTCATCAGACTGACGTTCACGTCTTCTTCATCATGGGAGCATCGGTGAGAGTCACAGTCTACAATCCACAAAATGGATTGAGTGCATGTTGACATATTTAAAACATCTGCAATAGTTTTACATGGTTAGTGAAGGAAATGTTGAAACTGATTTCATAGAGATTCCACAAACAAGCACAACTAATGATCTGAGCCTTTAAACGCCCAAAGATAAGACTTTATTAAACTTTGCCTATTTTGTTAATAGTTTATGGTACTTCTGACTGGAAGAATGTGCATCATACAGAATACTTTTTTGTTGAACAGCAGGTTTGCTTGACTATACAAATATGTATATGGACATTGGATTGGAAAAACCCCACCAATTGTACTCACTGAACATTTGTACATAATTTCTCTCTTAAAGGGATTTAATAAACCAAGAAATAAAAAAATAAAAAATCCTCAAAAGTTTAGTGTTTTTTTGAACATCCCTCCACTCTGCTTATTTTATTCAGCAGTAGCTTTTAGTAGCTGTGTCTGTTCTCCTGCTGCTGGTTTTTGCAGTGTCACTGGCTGTCAGCATTTTTCTTTCATGCGATACACCAGTCTGTGTGCAGCTTTTTGTTTGCGCCTGTTTTGTGTGAGTGTGTGTGTGTTGCTGCAGCGGTCGAATGTGTTGTCTTTTCAATTTTATTATAGATTGATTACTGTAACTCCACCCCGTTTTCCACACATGCACATTTACTTACTGCTTCTAAATTAATAGTAATTGTTATTCAAAATGTGTGATGAAAGAGTGCATCAAGTTAGATATTGTTGCTTTGCATATGAGCTCTAATGACTGAACTGAGAGAAATTTTGAGTGTCCACATAATCTTAAACAAAGGTGTTGCAGAACAAGTTTGTTTAAACAGAGATGACCATGTACAAGCCAGCAGTGTACTATTGTAAATTTAATTTATTTTGACTTCTTATTTCTGGGTATTCTCATACTTAATTTTAATGATGTTCATCTGAGTTAGCTGTTAGCTGGGGTGCCTTCTGACACTGACATACACATCAAATGGCATGTTGCCATGTACGTTGGTGTAGCCGGAAAAGCAGGCTATTGTTTATTGTGTTCCTCAGCATATTTAATTCAGCAGCAGGACACTGTTGGCTGATGTTAAGCACTTGCTTCCAGTGAGATTAGTGGAGTTGTGTGATTCTTAAAAAAGCAAAGCAGCCTGCTCACCTGCTGTCACACAGCGTGACCTGCAGTAATGCAGCGTCTTTTGCATTGTGGTGTATTATTACCACTTTTGCATAGTGCAGAAGTATTATGTATTCATAAATGTGTGCGTAAGCTTTTATTTAAGGTGAATAATTCTGGTTGTGTGTTTGTACTTTTAGGGGGATCTGGCTAAGAAGAAAATCTACCCAACTCTGTGGTGAGTAAACCTTTGACCTCACTTGAAAGGCTTTTACACGAATAGCACAGCAGTGGATGGTGAAAGATTATAATCTGAAGTAGAGCCGCTGCTGAAGGTGTAATGGACAGTAATGTCTTTCTCTCCCAGGTGGTTGTTCAGAGACGGCCTCCTCCCTGAGCAGACGTATTTTGTAGGATTTGCTCGCTCTAACATGACAGTAGATGCAATTCGAGCTGCTTGCTTGCCATACATGAAGGTGAGACTAAAGACTAGACAACATATTATAACTATGTACATTTAAAATGTTCAAAAGCAAAAAATGAAAAATGAAGAATAAACTACATAAGTATTGAAGTTATTTTCTTCTTGTTTGTGTGCAGTATTCATTTATGATTTGGTGGAGTAGCAGTGAGTGTCAAAGTAAAGTAAAATAATCTTGAATTAATGTGTTGACAGTTTATTATTATATTGAATTAGTCAATGTTTGCTGATTATAAACAAACGTTGAATGAGTCAATAAAAGCTCATAAAGCCTTTCCTGCTGCCCCCAGGTGGCAGGTTTTTTTTTTTTTCTTTTTTTTTACAAAATAGTTAAGTCATCACAAAATGATTTTATTCACACTATATTCACATATTCACTTATATTCCGCTCGATGTTTAACTGTTGCATGTTAAAAGAGCCAGTTAAATCAGCACATGCTTAAATGTTCTCATTCTTTGGCCCAGGTGACGGACACAGAGGCAGAGCGAGTGTCGGCCTTCTTCAGCAGAAACACGTACATCAGTGGGAAATACGATGACGCAAGTTCCTTCACTGACCTCAACACGCATGTCCTGTCTCTGCCTGGAGGACCCAAGGCAAACCGTCTCTTTTACCTGGCCCTGCCACCCACCGTCTACCACAATGTTACAGAAAACATTAAGCACCACTGTATGAGCACAAAGTCAGTGCACACCCTTTCTTCTTTGTTTTCCTCTCATGTATATATTCCTGTGTTACACTGTTTACTTATTCCACTCTGCAATGTTTCACTCTTCAGAAACATTTTTTTCTTCTCACGGTTTTGCATTTGTGTTATTTAGTGGGTGGAACCGGGTAATAGTAGAGAAGCCATTTGGACGAGACCTTCAGAGCTCTGAGGAGCTCTCGGCTCACCTCTCCTCCCTCTTCTCTGAAGACCAGATCTACCGCATAGATCACTATCTGGGCAAAGAAATGGTGCAGAATCTCATGGTGCTCAGGTAAGACAAATATCTTTGGAATAAGTTTGTGTCCGGTTTTCTTGCCTTTTATTGAATATGAGCACTATGAAAATGATTAGTTTTAAGTGGTATAAACAGGGAATAATGTAATGTAAATATAAGGATGATGCATTCATTTTTCAATCGAGATTACATCAAATTTGTTTGTGGTTATGGAAAGAGACTTGCATCAGTTATGTTGATTTTATGGGAAGCCGTTTAAGTAAGAATTATAATCAAACCATTATTTTTTTATGTTGATTCTGTATGTGGACAAAATAGATTATATTTGACTCTATATTGGTGTCTGTTGAGTCAGTTTCTGCTGGCTTGTTGTTTAGAACCCTGTTAATATAATGCACAGTAAAATAGAGACTGGGCTTCAGTGAAGAACATAAAAGAGTATAAATGTTTATTGATGTTGTCACGCACAGATGTCACTTGTGTAGCCCTTCCTGTTGAGCACAGAGCATTTATGTTTATGTTTGCTGCAGGTTTGGGAACCAGATTTTTGGGCCAATCTGGAACAGAGACAGTGTGGCCTGTGTCGTCCTCACCTTTAAAGAACCGTTTGGCACTCAGGGACGAGGGGGCTACTTTGATGATTTTGGCATCATCCGGTGAGGGGGCTGTGACATATTGTCTTTGTGGTGTGAATTTAAATATTGATGTTTTGTGTACCCACACTTGGAGTGAAGCTACAACTAACTGCAGGAGATTTTGTCTTGTATTTGTTAGCAGTTAGTGTACAAGTGATAATTGTTTGTCAACAACTGTAACCTGTGTAACGAATAAAGGGTAATATTGTCCTTCAGGTATAAAGGTAAAAAAAAGAAACTAGGTCTAATATTGATTTAACAACAACAAACTATTTATATAGCTTTTAACTTAACCCGTAGTGATCTTGGGCATGGATCTGTGCCACAGACACAGTTGCTGTAGACATAATACACAACTTCTTATTTGGACATCGTGTGTGTGTGTGTGTGTATGTTCATGTTCATGTGTCACATCTTCAAAAAAAAGAAATCTGAGTACATTTTGCCCAGGTGTATCTATATAGTTGGTGAAAATGGGAAAACAAATAATAATGATTCATCAGATTGCCTATAGGTTGTTCTGGGGAAAAAAAGGACATAAGACACTCTATGTTGCACATTTTTACAGCCTCTGTGTATACATTTTAATATAGTAATGTAAAAAAAGCTGCCTAAATGTTCTGTGTTCTAAGGGTTAACTATAGAAACTAGTATCTAGTAATATTGAAAAGAGAAAAAGAAAACCTTGGTGGACTTGATATTTGACAAACGTCTCACATTACTGTAGTCCAATAATAGTGAAGTGTAACTTGTAAAAGGTGATTAATTATTCCGCTTACTGTAGTAGCTTAGTGACCATGCTTAGGTTTGACAGTTACAGTCCCAATTGATCACATGATCAGTTGTAATTGTAATCAGTGTAATCAACTGCATGCATTTTCTCTCTCCTGTATGTGTGTCCACCCGCTTTCCTTGTCGTGATCAGTGATGTCATGCAGAACCACTTGCTCCAGATGCTCTGTCTGGTTGCCATGGAGAAGCCAACGTCCACCAGCTCTGACGATGTCAGGGATGAAAAGGTACACCATCATGTTAAAGATATACTTTTTTTATTGTCATTTAAATTGTTATTATTCAAAGACGTCTTACGATATGTTGCCACTGGCTCAACATGTATGGGCATATGGGCACATCCATATCTAACCATAAAAAATAAATGTATGTCTCAGTACCTGATCCAGCATGATAGCTGAGGAGACCTGCAGTATATTAACTGTAAAATCTCAGTAGTAGCCAATGACTTTTTATTTAAAGTCAGGAGCCTTTTATTTGATAAGTTGTGTGTCCTCCATCTTTGTCTTGGTAAATTCAGTTTTACAAGAGTAAGTTTCACTTCACTGGGTTACCTTACATAAAATATTTGCCCAACACTACAATTAATTCATCAATAGACTTTTAATGTGAAAAAATAATGTTCTCATATGATGGGGTTAACGTTAATCAGGCGTATGTTTTTTTGACTGATGCTAATTAGGACAAAAATATTGTGAATTTAGATATTTTTGTTAAATGTAGAACGTGATTGTTGGTGTGATGTGAGCTGCTGTAATAAGACACATGTAACCCCACCTCCTTCAGTTGCTTTCGGCTTCTCCCTGTCTCGGGTTTGCCACAGTGTTTGACATGCACACATGATCAATGATCAGCCCTCAGGCCCTGACGTCCCAGGGTCGTGATCATGTTGGCCTATTACATAATTTTTTTTGGGAGGGGGGGCTTTGGAGTTGGCATGGAGAAAAAGGAGAAGACAAAAATATTTGCCTGCTCTGTCTCCAATATTGGTAGAGACAACCTAGCTTTCTCGACATAATGGCGGGAACACGTTGGCTGCCCCCTTGATAATAGCCTCTATTTATTGTTACTAGTCACCAGCAATAATTAAACTCTACCATTATTTAATTATTGAAAAAAATTATTATGATTTTTGTCTTTTTTTCTTGAAGGTGAAGGTGCTGAAGTGCATCTCTCCAGTGACCATGTCAGATGTGGTGCTGGGCCAGTATGTCGGGGATCCTGACGGTGAGGGAGAGGCTAAACAAGGTTACCTCGATGATCCCACAGTTCCCAAAGGATCAACACAGGCCACCTTTGCCACCACTGTGATCTATGTGCACAACCATCGCTGGGATGGTTCGTATATTGTTTCTTTTTTTTTTTCCCCCAAATACTACTAATGTTACACTTTCCTACATTCGCCTGTAAGACATGAGATTCCTCCTCCTCAGGGGTTCCTTTCATCCTTCGCTGTGGTAAAGCTCTGAATGAGAGGAAAGCTGAGGTGCGGCTGCAGTTCAAAGACGTTCCGGGAGACATTTTTGCGAAACAATGTCACAGGAATGAGCTGGTTGTGCGTGTGCAGCCCAATGAAGCCATCTACGTCAAGATGATGAGTAAAAAACCCGGCGTGTACTTTAGCCCAGAGGAAACTGAGCTGGACCTCACCTACAGGAGTCGATACAAGGCAGGTTCAGGATGATTTAATAAATGCAGTACACACTGTGGCCGTGAAATTAAAAGAAGACGATATATTGTTATTTCCTCAGTTTTGTTGCAAATAGCGTCCTCTGCCAGAGAACGGTTGCATTCAGATTTCTATACTTGCCCAACCATGAGTCCAAAATCCATGGTTATCTAATAATCTGAGGAACCTGGAGCTAGTGAGGTTTTCTCCAGGTTCTCCGGTTTCCTCCCACTGTCCAAAAACATGCAAATTTGGAAATGATGCCAATTGGACACTCTAAATTGACCATAGGTGTGAATGTGAGAGTGGATGTTTGTCTCCATGTGGCCCTGTGATGGACGGGTGATCCATCCAGGGTTGCAACCCGCCATTCGCCATGTCAGCTGATTCTATGCCCTTTTTTTTAGGACGTGAAGCTTCCTGATGCTTACGAGCGCCTCATCCTCGACGTCTTCTGCGGGAGTCAGATGCACTTTGTACGCAGGTATGTCTTCCCAATGGACTATATGCACGCAGCGTATATAGTCCTACTTACAACTTCTGCTTAAATATAAGCCAGCTCCATTACCTTCAGTCCGTTGTTGCTAATGGGAAACTTAGACTTAGTGGGGTAATATTGGTGATTAAAACATACATTTTCTTTCAGTAGTTGTTTTAGTAGTTTTCGGGATTCAACTTAGCCTTAAATGAAAAAGGCATCTAAAGCTGGACGCAATCGGGGTGTGTGTTTTAAAGTGGCTCTGAAGAACAAATCACAAATAGGAAAACACAACATTAACTTAGGAAAACATAACAACATTAACTTAGGAAAACACAACAACATTAACATTAAACACACACCCCAAAGCAGAAAACACAACAACATTAACATACGTTATGTGTCAGTCAATGTCGTCGTGTTTTCCTATTTTTGTTGGTGATTTGCACTTCAGGGCCACCGTAGTGTACTGATTACTGACCCAACTGCAAATGGATGCTGCTAACAGCCAATGAAAAAAAGTAGGTGGGACTCAGGACATGGTGTCAGAAGGACAAGAAGTAACATCACTTCACACATACCTGTCTTTTCTTCTTTAATTTCTCAGATAGCCGCCAATCAGTTTGTCGTCCAAGTTTGTTTACCCTTCGCACTGTCGCTCTTGTCGACTCCCCTGCGAGAGTTTGCGTGTGATGTGTTCAGTTGGTTTGACATCCAGTCTTTGATCCCTCGTCAAACGCAGTAGTTCAATGTGTGATCCCCAGTCTTTCATTCATCATAAAAAACTATGCTTAAACCAGTCCCAAGCTTTAATTTTATCGTCATGAGGGGATGACAGTGGAGCAATGCTGGGACTGTGCGCAGCCACTGCTGAATTCTATTCATTGCTAAATACTCTTGGGCTGGCTTATTAAAAACCTGTTATGACATGGCTTTTGTAACTACTTAAAGTGTGCTAATGGTTTTGAACACTAGATGGCGCCAAAGCTGTCGAGTCACTTTATGACGACATTAACTGCTCAATGGTTTCATCTCTGCAGTGATGAACTACGGGAAGCATGGAGGATCTTCTCGCCTCTCCTCCACCAGATAGACAACGACAAGCCAAAACCGGTTCCGTACAAATATGGGAGGTAGGAAATGTTCATCATAATTTGCAGTTGTTATTCGCAGACATCTTTCTTGTTCCCTGAACTGCCCCCTTTAGGAAGGGGTTTTACACGACCACAATCCCTAAACATGTCTTAAATCTTTTGAACCAAGATAGATTTTACTTCTGCAACTTTTTGCGGGCTGCTCTTTGTATTTTCTTTCAAGCTCAAACCTGTTTGCAGCCGTCTCACCTTACAGTTGCTGTTGCCTCAGTCTGTCCTGACATAAAATGAATCGCATCCTGTTTGCAGCACATGATCACGAGAGACACAAGACCTAAACGCCACTATACTGAAAAACACAGTCATGTGGTGTGAACTAGAGAAAAGCTCTCCACTTTTTACTATGTCTCTTTTAGATTTTTTAATTATTTGTAATAAATGATTCATGTTTTGTTTTGATGTGGGGGCAAAACCCAACTTTCCACCTAAATGAACCTTAACAGCCTTCGCAGTGCTTTTAACCGAGAGATGAATTAACTGTAGAATATTTCTCTTCTGTTTTAGCCGAGGTCCAGCAGAAGCAGACGAGCTTTCAAAGAGAGTTGGATATCGCTATGCCGGCACGTACAAATGGGTCAATCCTCACCGATTGTAGAAGGGTGGAGCGTTGGGATAGTAGGAAGGGTGTGGTAGTGTCAGCGAGTCATGTCATGTTCTAGTATTGGAGTGCCTTTTGAGGAAGAAGAGTGTTCCACGAGGTGAATCCATCACATTGGCAGCATAACAAGAAGCTATTTGAAAAAAACAAACAAAACAAACTCAGGTGTAGCAGATATTCCATGGTGCCAGATGATCAAACTGAAACTGTCATCACAGTTTTACATTATACTACAATGTTTTGGTACTCTCTGTCCTCCATTAATTCACAGTAGCTTACTTAGTTTTAATTTAAAGGTTGGACCAAGTCAGTTGCAAAGGGAACAAAAAAAATCAGGATGTTTAGGAAAAGCTTTAAGTGGCTCTGTGCTACCGTCTCTACTAAATAGACCTTTGTTTGTCAGGATTGTTTAATGGACGGCTAACGAGAACAGAATGCAGTGACAACAAAACAGTCTGAGTCTGCACTCTGCCAAAGATGGGAGTGGAAGTGGACAGAGCAGAGACGATGATTGTCCACCTCTTGTCCTGCTTATTAACCATTTGATTATAGTACCTATAGTGCTTTGGCTGCATTTACTGATCTTTAAGCTTTGCTGACAGGGAGTTGAAGTTATTTATACAGCTTGTATTACTGGATGTTTCATTCCTCCGCCTGGGACCAAGGAGAAGGTGCACTTTCACTTCAAAGCATTTACACTGAAATAGTCTTATCTTATCGTATCATTCTGGACCAGGAAAGTTGGCTTTTTTGTTTTGTTTAGTAGCCTCCCTCTCAACTAGTCCCTTATTGATATTTAGCAAAGTTTAATTTTCTCTTGTTTTTGTTTTCCTTTATTTCATAGACAGCAGTCATCTCTGTTACAGGTCATCAGTGAATGTCTTTTGTAAGGTCCAACTGCATACTATTGCTGTTAACTCCACACTAATGTTAAATTAGCTCTATTTCCACAACTTGTAATAAACAATTGACCTTGCTCTTGTGTTCATAAAGTTTCACTGCCACCAGTAATTGACTTATCGATGGGTTGATGCCCAGAAGCCATTTTAATAAGGTCTGTTCACTAAATATTAAGTTGTATTATAAGTTGAAAAATAATAAATTAAACATTTGTAAACCGCAAAAAGGTTCATTCTAGCTCACAAAATGCTTCACTCTAAACTACGCTCTTTTCTTTGGCTAGTGTAAGGAGGTTGCACCGTCACTCCAACCTTGAAATTACACTGGAGGTCACAGCAATATCACGTGATTCTTCTGAGAAGACTGCAGTCAAAACTGTCAAGGTAAACAAACTTGCACTCGCCAAAGAAAAGAACAGTTAAGAGTAAAAAAAACAAAAAACATTTTTGATTTACCAGGGACCATCCACTTCTCTGTTAAGTGTCAATACAGCCGGTCTCAGATTCTGAATTCCTATCCGGACCACCACTAAAATCTAATAATTTCTTCCTTGGGGTATATATTATATATGAGCTTCTATCCACTGAACATTTCATCAACCTCCAACTGCTAACAAACATGGCTAAAAACAATCTCTTGGTGATGGTAATGGATGGAATATTCTGGCAGTTTGTCTACTGGTGCTGTGTCGACAGACTGAGATAAAAGAGAAAAGAAATGATTCCACAAGTGTTGTTTGATGAGGAAATTCATTTACTCACAGGCACATGTTCACATTATGTCCAACATGCATGAGCCACGACACGGACGCTGAGTGTCGGACAGGGTCACAGTAACAAGCGATGTAATGGACGGAACGTTAAGGACTAAAAGAAAAATGGACGATGGTTAAGATTTAGCAACCGTGCGTCCGGAGGCACTTTTCATTTTTATGTTACAGTATGTTCATAATACAGTACACAAGAGGAAGTTAAAGATAAATTGTGGAAGAAATAAGGTAGTATGGTATTGCAGCTATGAAAAAAATGGACATGAAGTGGCCATGGCATTCTCTGGATGGCAACACACATTTTAAAAGGAGGTGCCATGGCCTGAGTGGAAATCTGAAAGTCTGAATGCATGCGAGTTTGGTAGTAATTGGAAGTCTTTTCATGACTAAATGGACAAAGAGTTAACTGTCATGTGCAGTATTCTTGCATATTGATGATTGATGAGGCAACGTGGCGGTTTTAGTGTTGTGATTTGGCTGTCGTTTAAAAGTAGACAACGTGTTATGATTTCATCCATACGGCAGGAGTAGTAGGCCCAAATAAAGTCGCAATTTTACAAGAATAAAGTCGTAATATTATGAGATTCTTTTTTTTTTTCACTTATTATATAATGTATTATATTAAATAGCAACAGGACACAGACGTAACCAGCGACTGCTACCAGCCATTTCCTCCTCCTCCAGTCCACAAAAGAGATGATTTCCTCCAAGTCTGTGTGATTCAACAGACTCCGTTTCTTTCACAATCTGTTCAAAGTCCTGATGCTAAAGATAATGCGGTGCTGGTGTGCCAAAAATATTAAGTATTTCTGTATTTGTGAAGCCCCAATCAAAATGTAACTTCACAAAATGCTCCACGTTTCTCATCTTGACGCAGGTTGCAGGTTGCTTGCATTATAGTTACGACTTTATTCTCACAATATTACGACTTTATACTCTGAAGATTTTTTTTTTAAAAAAGAGAAAGATTCTTCAGTTTTCCAAGTAAAGTAATACAATTATTACAGTTTTAAAGTAATAAAATTAGGCAAAACTGAAACCAACAATTATCCTTTAAGTTTCAGAATTATCCATGAAATAAAACTTCAGCTGAACACTGAAAAGTGAGTGTAAAAAAATCTACTCACGGGCTGGAGGTGTTAAGTTAATGTGCAGCCATGGAGTGACTGATCATCCTGCCCGATCATTTCTGATGGGCAAGAGGTGAAAGGTGTGATTTCTCTAATGTAGAAGGCACTTGGTCAGCTTTGTAATTCTCTCACATGTGCTCCGGGTGGTTCTGCAAACAGCTTATAAACTCTGAGACCGGATGACCCTGGAAGCAGATCTCGTACACTGCGTTGAACAGAGGGAACCTGGAGGAAGAAAGAGCAACAGTTAGATTCATGTCTTTTTTGTTGGCGTGGTGCGCTGCTGCTCGACTCACTTGTCAATGAGGTTCTTGTGCTCGAGGATGAGATGGACCTCAGCTGCCGTCGCTGGTCCCTGAAGCTTCTGACCATTCAGCATCTCTTGCTCCAGCTCCTCAATGGACTGGAAATAAAAGAGGAAACATAGCGTGTGAAAGTTTGAACTTGTGAGAAATTGTCCACACGCAGCAAGTTTGCTGAAAATATGACCTTTGATATTTGATTACATTTTAAGCTGATATACACAACTCTTGAACGTGTTTATAATATTAAAATGGGACAATTCAATACAGTGCATGAAGAAACTGTGTTGTTCCCTATCCAGAACAATCAAGAGGATGGAGTTACGTGACGGTAGTATGAGGAAAACACCAGATATTTCATAATATTGATGAATATTGTGGTGGAGATGATATGACTTGTGAAAAATAAAGTACTTAAATATTAGTCTAAAGCTGAAAAGAATGATTATTTCATGATGAACCTGTTGATTTTTTTTCCCCTCAATTAGTCGAGTACTTGTTTGGTCCAGAAAATGTTGAAAAATGTTAATCAGTGTTTACCAAACTGGAAACCGATGATGCTCTCAAACGTCTTGTTTTGTTGGTAAACCAATTATTTTCAGTTTTAACAAGTGTCAAATGGAGCAAAGAAACCACAAAATATTTACATTTGAGAAGCTGAAAAATCAAAGAGCTTGTTTTAATTATCAAAAAACCTGTCTAAAACCAAATACTTGATTATTAAAATAGCTGATGATTCATTCAGGAATTGATTAATAATCGTTTCATCAAATAATTGTTGCAGCCCTTATTCAGTGCCCTTTTAGCTTATTTTGATACGAAAAGTTTCATGCTTTTAATTTGAAAGACAAAAGCTCATAGGCGAAAAAAGTGTTGCTGGAAATATCATTTGACAATTAAACAAAATATTTTTAACATATTTTCCTGGGTTATTAGGTTGTGGTCCAGGACTGTAAAATGTGAACCAGTCAACCTGGAGAATAAACATTTCTTTCTTAGTCAGTGTCCTGATGTGACTCTTGAAAACCTACTTTGTTTATTCAGCTCATTGCTGATGAAAGCTCGTCAGTATTTCATCTCACTGACGTTCACTGACGCTTCTGTGACTTCCCTGACGCTCAGTATCTGGTTATACTTTACAACAAAATACAACAAATCAGTCTATTTACAATGTGCTGTTATTTCTATGTCTCCCTTCTGTTACAGTGCAGATACATTAAAAGAAGATTCCATAATAATAATTTAAGAGAAAGAATTATAATTTGATTTATCTGGAGCTTCACTTTACCAAATAACTATTTAAACATTATGCAAAAACTACTCTGATACTGATTTTAAAGTGGATCCAATACATTTTCCACCTTCCTTAAATATTATAAGAGAGCATTTAAATAAATTCATGTATTCTACTATCATCGTTAACAAACTGAGACCAGCTGTAAACTTGTGATTTCTATTAAATAAACTCAGTTCTCACCTTCCCTGTCTTGACAAAGGCCTCCGCTACTTTGCGGTTACGGCCGCCGTAGCAGGTGGTGATGAGGTCGGCAACGCCGCAGCTCTCCAGGAAGGTGGCAGAAGACACTGGTCCAGCCGTGCAGAAGATGCGAGCAAACGCGATCATCTCCATCAGCCCCAGTCTGATCACTGCCGCCTTCGTGTTGTCCCCGAAGCCCAGACCGTCACAGAAGCCGGCCCCGACTGCAACGATGTTCTGAAGGACGGACAGACGAGGAGGAGGGGAAAAAACATGAGCAGACTGTGGACACAAGCCTGCAGAGACACCTGGAGGACAATTACAACAAGTGTCTTTCAAGAGGGAGGAGCCATGCATAGAGGTAGAATTGCACAATTATTTTTATCTTAAATGAATCAAGAATATTTTGACATTTTTATGTTCACACAAAGGACAATTTGTTCTATTACGTCATAAGAGTGTGGAATATTAATTTTCTGGTCATTAGGGATGCAGGATATCAGACTTTTTGCCGATATATCCGTTATATCAGGAGTGCTTGCGCCGATAACCGACACCAATACTGATATATATGTCATTTATTCTCTTCTGCAGTGAAATTAACCCAATATTTTCCATACTCATTTTAAATATCTAAGCATAAAAAACAATAGCTGTAGGGGGCCCTAGCATAGAAGTCAAGGAGGTGGCAGCTTTTTCAGTCTACTACTTTAGTCATATCGGTGGATCTTGGCGTGTTTGCTGATATCCAATATACAGTACATACATTTTAAAGCCAATATCCGCCGATACCGTATTCCTACTGGTTTGTGTGGTGATATTTCTCTATATCGATATTCACACTTAGGATGTAATTTTTTAACTGATATTACAAGAAAACATTAGCATAAAAATGAAATAAATCAATTGACGTTTCAGTCCACTAGATGGTGCCAAGTACTCACTATATATAATTTTGCAAATACTCAGTATTTTTGCAATATCATGATAATATATCGTATCATCTCTGGTGATTCCCACCCTTAATGAGAATAGTAATCTAAAACACAGTTTTCAGGTTAACTGATAATTCAAATAATGATTAGCTGTTCCTCTGGTGAGAAGGACGGAGCTTTTGTCTTTGTCTGTGCAAACATTTGACAGTTCAGAGTTAATACAGAGGTATTACTGCAACCTCAAAAGGATGATGTTCTCAAATGTTTTGGCCCCCCCAAACCAAAATTATTCTCTTTGTTATGTGGAGCAAAGAAACCAGAATAATATTCACATTTAAAAAGCTGAAAAAGTAGAGAACCTGTATTAATTAAAACAAAAACATGAATTGATAATCAAAATAGCTGACTATTCATTTAGCGAGTGATCAATAATCAACTAATCATTGCAGCAAATGCAGAATTAGTTATTTTTACTATTTTCCAACAGTGGACTTGTATTTGGATTAAGGCTGCAACTAAAGACCACTAAATCCACTCCTTTTTTGTTAAATTATCAAACAGAAAAAAAAAAAAATTACTTGTATTGTTCAAAATGTCAACATATATAAAATGATACAAACACAACAAACAGTGAAATTTGAGAAACTGGAACTTAATTTATAATATATACTTGTGTATATAGGGATATATTTATTATAATTATTGTTGTTATTATTATAATAAGAATAAGAATAATGACACAGACATGTACAGTATAAGTCACTTCAGTTTGCATTCTGGAGATATTTTTTAAACTGTTGATCTATTTTAGATGTCATTTCAACACTGAACTGGGTTGGTGAACTTTGTATTGTATAAAAGGTAAAACAGTATGTTCAGACACACTGTTCCATAATTACAGCTATGGAAGCTAGACTGTCAGCTCAGTAAGACTAATAAAAAACTTAAAAAAAAACCCTAAAGACACACATATATGTATATGTATATATATACACACATATGTATAACAACAAATTATTATAAGTCTCCAATTTCCCCTTGGGGTTTAGGTGCAATCAACCACAACCTAGAGTATGCAAAATGGGAGCTCCTGCTATTGTTAAAAACAGTCAAATTGTTCCTTTTAAATTTACACTAGATTCAAAACAATGTCCCGGGTTTGATGAATGTTGATTTCTGTTGTGGCACAGTGCACTTTCAAACTCACTTCAAAAATGAATACAACTGCCTTCCCCTCAGAATAACAAGTGTCCCTTTTTGATAAAACACTTGAAAACACTTCACACACCACTCTGAATGCTATTTTTATAAAAAAATAAATCAGATTTCCCCCAGTAGGATTGATATAATGCAAATGTGACTTTCATTAGACTTTTACAGAAAAAAATACTACTAATAAAATAGACGCCTCTCATGCACACAGACACACACCAATTGTAGTGATAGACAACCCCTAACCTAAACCAAATCACAAAAACACAAAAACTCACCTTCAGGGCTCCACAGATTTCCACCACATCGTATTCCTCTACTACAGTTACTCTAAAGTTGTCGGTCTGCATGAGTTCCTTTAGGAGAGCACCATGGTTTTTATTCTTACATCCTGGGGCAGAAATAATACACAGGTCACCTTCAATCAAATACATATATTATTTTATGATGAGTTACTTTTAGATATTAACTAATGGACAGCAAGTGAAATTTATCAGCTGTGGCCCAAAAAAATACTAAACCGGTCATATCAGGTTAGTGTTTGTTTCACACACACAGTTAATCCTGTGATGGCCGCCGACATATAGGGATTTCAAAGCATATGCCGACCTGAACCGGCACAATCTGTCATTTACACATCATCAGTAAAAAGAGATTAAGGGTTTACTCTCAACGTGACAATGCACGGAGCTCAAGAACACAAACGTGCTTCTCATTTCAAGGCCAAATTAAAATCTGAATCCAGCTGCAACCTTGGCATAAGTAAACAACAATACTTTCATTTTAAAAAACACCAGCACTGTGCTAGGCCCTAAAACATATGTAAGGGTGAGTATATGATACCGATATTAGTCTTTTTATACCATTTATGAATTATGAAGCCATGAACAACACAGTTGTACTGAGTCATTTCAAAGACATAATTGTCAAACTGTGTAACAAATATTTTTCTCCCCAAAAAGAAGAGATAAACAGCTAAAACATGACTTTCATTTACATTTTTTTAGTCTGCATGTAACATGTCATATTTTTTTCGATTGTATCGGATTTTACATTTTTATGTGTCCGATATCCAATCCAGTGACTTTGACCAGTACCGGACCAATACTGATACTGACTGATACTGATTCCCATCCCTATTTTAATTATTAAAAAACAGTCTCACCAATGGTGGTCTCGCAAAACTTCCCATCCGCAACCTCATTGGCAATGTTGGCCCCCATCAGCACGCTCATGGTGATACCCAGCTTCTCCTGGATGACGTCAGAGATGAGTTTAAGTCCATCGGGTCCCTCGTCTACACCCTGGTTAAACAAAAAAAAGAGGCATATTTACAATAAGCAAGACCAAGCTGGAATTTGGGTCAAAGGTCACACTGACTGCACAACTGCTTTGCAGCTGCTTCAACAAGGACATGGTCTGTCCTGATAAGAGCAGGAAATCGGGCTGCGTGATTTTAGGAAAACCTGTGAAATGTAATAACATTGTTGAATACTGCGATGAAGATATGATATATGATAAATAAATGAAGAAAATACTTAAGAATATGCTTTGGGTTTGCTGCCAACATAGAGCAAAGCAGTGAGTAGCATATGCAGACACTGACATGCATTATTTCTATTCTACCAACATGGTTTTACTGACCAAACTAATCCAGCACAAGGAACAGTCAAACGTGGTTTGAACAGTCCTTGTGCATCATGTTGACATTGCAATGATGGTACATTTTAGAGATACGGTGCAGCCTTACCATAACACACGAGGTAGCACTCTTTGCTTTTGAATTCTGGAGACAAACAGTGATAGTTCATGTTCGGGAATAAAATAAATGTATTCAAAAAAAAGAAAAAGCCAAATCAAACCTTGATGAGGGAAATCCCCAGTGCATCACTCTTAATCTTCCCCTTCATGGAATCACACGCTTTCCCAACAAACTGATGAGGGATCACAAATACCAAGATGTCTGCATCTCTGGACGCCTCCACCAGGTCTGGGACGGCCAGCTGATGGAGGTGAAGACATTTAAAATACATCAGCAGTTAGAAAACTAAAACAAAATCTTGGGAATAGAGCGCATTTAATAGAACCATAACTTCTTACCACATTTGTGGGCAGCTTGTGTCCAGGAAGGTACTTCACGTTTTCATGCTCGGTGTTGATTATTTCAGTCAGTTTGCGTCCGTTGACCATCTCCTCAAATACCCACATTTTTACAGTGTTGTCAAAGTTTGAATTCTGAGCAGCATTGGTACCGACTATCTTGGCAATAGCAGAACCCCTGTGTTGTGAATAATAATAATAATTAAAAATATTTTCAACTTACAATGCATGAGAATTTGTGAAAATGGGAAGCAACAAGGTGAGAAAACTGTTAACGTGCATCTCAGGTACAGCTACTAAATTAATTGCCAGTTAATCAATTATGAATGATTGTTAGTTGCAGCCAAGTCTTGAGTGGTCTGGGTTAGTCCATTAGTCCATTCACACCTTGATGGGAGGTCTAACCAGTGACTGAATGACAGACTTGTAATTACCTGTTTATTTCTATTGCTTTGATCTATTACTATTTCTCCATTTGAGCAGGGCGACCCGGTCAGCTGCATACAGATGGATATGTATGTGTACAATCATACTAGGACTGCAACTAAGGATTATTTTCATCATCGATTAATCCTTCAGTCAGAAGTCATAAAATGTCATAAAATGTCAGAAGATGTACAAAAATGTTGATCCGTGTTTTTAAAACCTGGAAATGATAATGTTCTCAACAGTCTTAATGCTTTCTTTGTTATATGGAGCAAAGAAACAAGAAAACATTCACATTTAAGAGGCAGAAAATCAGAAAACTTGTTTTAATTCTTTTTTTTAGAATTATTCAAATTTTTCTTTTTTTTTTTAAAGCAAAAGTTTTTCCCTGGTCCTAACTATAGATGTCATTTAGTCTCTTCTGTAGTAAAACTGTCATACTATTTTATACTCATGTCGCAGCAGACATGCACACATTTTCTTCACTGAGCAAAATAAATAAACAGAAATAAAATAGTAGTTCTAGAGGGCGCCAGCATAGAAGTCAAGGAGGTAGTAGCCTATTTAGCCTACTGTTGTAGTCATTAGTCATAATGTGACTCTTGGTGTGTTTACCGATATCCATAATACATCTATCAGCCAATATCTATAATGCTATTGTGCCAATAATATAGCACATCCCTAGTTTTATTAGTTGAATTCTGTATTTTCAGTCTTTCTGTGAAGTACAGTGAGTCACAGTGAAAACAAACAAAACTGTATATTTGATCTGTAACTGTCTCTCTCTCTCTGTCTGTCTGTGTGTTTTCCTTCAGATGCTGTTATGCAAATGTGGTAAACATTAAACATGAGGTTTAAGAAAACAAACTAAGAAAATGTAACACACATCTCCACTCTCAGGCAAATGCCTGAACTTCATTTTCCCAATCTCCACATAATCTCAACCATGATGTGATCTATGACAGGAACATTTCACAACCTGACACATGATGTCTACAGTACCAGAGAGTGTCTACAGTGATGATTAGCCTACAGTAACACACGGTAGTGACACTACAGTGGAGCCAGCCCTCTCAGCCCCCCTTCAGGAGACATGAGCTCTCCTGGAAACATGATTTGTGAGATTTTGATGTGGTCTCTAAAATATTGGTAAAATATTGTGTTTTGATTGATTTGTACATTTCATTAATTTGGCAGGTGAATGCGCTCTGATACGTGTTTTGATGAGGAAATGAGACGTCATCAGGAGGAGGAGTGTTTGCCAGCGAGCAGGTTAGGTTCACGGAGTATGTTGCCGGGGTAACTGACTCAGCATTAAGCTGAACTGGCTTTGTGAAACCGAAAAAACAGAGTTTCCCTCATCTCAGGGTTAACTAACTCAGAGTTTTCACTCAACCTTCTTTCTGAAACGGGCCCCAGGTGTAAACCACGGCGAGATAACGACACCTGAGACCACAAAGTCCACACACCGTGACTGACATGTGGACAGTTTTTCTGAACGCGTCCCCCTATTTTCCCTACACATAAAATAAACGAATACAGAAAATACACGACTATAACCAGCGTTAGCTGACTGTTTTTCCATACTGACTGTGCTAGCAACGATCACCGGGTTCACCATCACCAACACACACACACACACACACACACACACGATAACAAGACTGTTAAAAACACGGTTTGACAGCAGCAGCAGCAGCTCACCAGTTTCCCGAGCCGATGATGCAGACTTTACTTGGAGTTGCCATGATTGTGATGAGGTAAGCCGGTGAGTGAAGTTGGACATTCACGGTTTGACTGAACCGCAGTGGGATTATGCAAGCGACACTAACACACACACACACACACACGCACACACACGCGCGGACCAGCGAGCTGATTTTATTGGTCTGTCTGAGAGGAGACACTGGCTCCGCCCCCTGTGCGTTGCCAAGTTTGGTCATTCATGAAGCTGGTCTATAGGTCAGTGTCCTCCAAGCGACGGGGACAAAGGTCTGCTGCCCTGATGCTGAACTAATAAATAACACATGGACCGCCATAAAACTCTTAAAGGTCCAGTGTGTGACATTTAAAGAAGATGTTTTCTTTTCAAAAATGGAATATTGTTCTTTAAAAGGTGTACAATTACTTTACAAAAAAAAAAAATTTAGTTGCCACAGCTTTATCCTAAGTGTTTTATGTATCTTACAAAAGCCTGAATGGACAAACTAGCCAGAGCATGCGTCATTTTTTTAGGCTCACAAACACATACAAACCCAGCTACTTTCACTGTTAATTCCACTTGTGTCAAAAGCTGCTACTAACGATTATTTTCGTCATCGATTGATCTGCCGATTATTTTCTTTATTGATCGAGTAATTTTTTGGTCCATAAAATGTCAGAAAACATTAAAAAATGCCAATCAGTGTTTGTCAAATGTCTCATTTTGTCCATAAACCAAAATAATTCCGTTTGAATGATTTCCATGTTATATGGACAAAGAAATGAAGAAAATGTTCACATTTAAGAAGCTAAAACAATCAGAAATTTTGTTTCACTTATGAAAAAAGCTTCAAACTGATTAATCGATTATCAAAATAGTTGACCATTAATTTATAGTAATCGATTAATAATTGATTAATTGAGTAATTGTTTCAGCTCTACTTGTGTCCTATTTGTTGTGTTCTGTCATGAATATGCTACTACTTCACACCACTAGGTGACATGGTTGTAAAGCAGAGTTTTACAGACCTGTGTAAGAGTACAGAGGAAGAAGATGGCAACTACCTGTATGTCTTCTTACGCTGCTGTGCAACAACCTGATATTTTTGTTACCATTTGTTCAGTAAACAGCCTTGTTAAAAGATTCCCGAATCGTTTGTTCATCAGTTAACATCACAGTATTTGTTTCACTAAAAGTCACACACAGTACTGTTCAATTTCAACGATACAATATTATCACAAAGTGACCTTGTGACCCTATCCTTAACCTCGTGAAAGGCCCTATCAAATTGAAGTTATTGTTATTGTCATTATTATTATTATTATTATTATAATAATACCACAATTGCAAAATCAGCTCCAGTGAGAGCGAGCACTTGGCTCCATCTAGTGGACTGAAACGTCAATAGATTATCTTTATGCCACAATTTACTTTGATACTTCTCAAAAGCGATATAATATTGCCACATAAAACATCACAATATTTCTCTGTATCGACTGTGCTTTGCTTTTTTGTCAAATACCACGTAGAGCCTTATTATTATTATTATTATTATTGTTATTATTGACGGGTATTGCTAGCTTGAGATACGTTTGCCTCCATGTTGTTTTCTCTGAACCCCTCAGTTAAACGTGGTCTACTCAGGGATGGAAATCACTCCCTGTTTCAATCTCTGACTTCCCATGTAAATGGAATGGAGCATTACTACAATGACAAAGAGGTCAATCCTTTTGGAATGCAAAGGCCACCATCATTCCCTGAAAAGCTTCTTTGTTTCTTACAGTCTGCAGTCTCAGAGGTGGTTTGAGGCAGTCCTGGTCACTGAGGCAGTTTTTTTGTAACTCCTCATGAGTCTCACAAGTTATTACATTTACAGTTTTCTGTAGATGCATTACAGCAACCCCCCTTCTGCTCCCTCTTGGCTCAGACCTGGTCAGAGGATGTCTCTGTGAGAACACATTTTTTTAAGGTGGCATAAATTAAGCAGTGCAGGACATGTACCAAACCCTTTCTTTGACCTTAAGCTGCACAGCCTTTCCCATTTGTGGAGCAAAGGATGTGCTGGCAGAGAAGGTTATTAACAACACAGTTCTCAAGGAGTGAATAACTTTTTAAATTATTTCTGAATATTACAGCTCAGCATGCTTTATTAAAAATGACATAATCATTATGTCAAACCGAGTCTAACTAAATGAGAACCAACCTGATCAGGTTATTTATTAACTTTTCAATCTGTCTGAGCCATTTGGCAAATCTGTATTATTTAACAGCCCTAAGTTTGTAAAAGAAATAAAACTTTATGGGGGATTTTCACAGAAACTGATAGGTGTTGAATCTACTTTTCGTTGTTGCTGTTGAACTGTACTGTATTAGATTTTTTCCACTCCCACTTATATCAGTCAGGGTAAGTATTTAATCAATTTCTAAACAGGATGTTCACTTGAATTGGCAAAGGAATCATCATAAGGGAAGGTGGATATATGTTTGCTCCACAGAGAGACTGTTGTGTTTGCTAAATAAGCAGACACATTCAAATTCACAAGAGCAGCCACACTCTCTCCAGGAGAAAAATAAATAAAATGATGCGGTCTAACAGGCTGAAACAAAAAGGGGACTTTATTGCGCAACAGTTGGACAGAAAACAAAAGAGGCGACTTAGGAAGGAACTCAGTTTGAGATTCAGCAGTCTGGTTTCTGTGAGTCAACACAAATGGAGAGAATCCAGCTTATTCTGACAGAAAGTGTCCACCGCAAACATTATGACCTACAAGTGCTTCCTCTTTGTACTATCTCACTAACATTCACTCAACAGTCATTGATTTTATACATTATTTGTGCTTTATGCTACAGTACATCTGCCAAATTTTTGCAGCTGTTTGAAAACAGAAAAGCATTATAGCCATGTTTAAACATATTAGCATTACACAGGGAATACTGTATAGTATAATTTAAATGTGTATTTATATGCATATAGTACCCTGAAAAGAAACATACTAAAACAGCCATTCTTTGTACTGTATTGTTGCTTTGAATTATACAAGAATACGATTGATATTGCAGGTGTTTGGTCAGAACCAATAAAACTAGAAATTTCAGCAGCGAAATTTCGAGTGTCTCTGCTGTTCTTGCTGCCGATGTCGTCGAGTGCAAGACTTGTGCTGGTAAAGGAGTAACATTTGGGTGTATTGAACCTTTAAAAATTTAACTATTTAGACAAAGTGGTATTTTGGTGGAATCACCCTTTAAAAGAGACTGACTCTTAAGCTGTGAGGATCCAAACTGGGCTGGATTGTGATCATTTCGTCGATCGTCTCCTATTCATGTGTATGTGGAAATTATTCGCATTTTTTGCAATTTCTGTCGCCATGGTTGCTCGAAAAGCTAAGAAAAGTAACAGCCCACCATTCTAGATCAAACTGCATGTTTTGATATAGGATAGGATTTTTGTCAAATTTTGGGCAATATACTAAACTATGATATTTTTGTCAAATTTTGGATGACATACTAAAGTATGACTTTTTTGTCAAATTTTGGATGACGTACTAAAGTATGACTTTTTTGTCAAATTTGGACGACATACTAAACTATAACTTTTTTGTCACATTTTAGATGACATACTAAACTATGTCTTTTTTGTCACAGTTTTTGTCATTTGTCATAGTTTTTGTCACATTTTGGTAGACATACTTCTCTCTCTCTCGCTCTCTTTCGTTCCCTCCGCAATGCAGTTGCCTCACGACTGCATTAGCACCATGTTACAGACACCCAGTGTGTCCAGCTGTGGTGGTGCACAGCAAAGCAGCGTAAACATGTTGTTTGGAGAAAGAAATCGGTGAAAGAGCGTCACCTAAACCGGCGGCATTAACGCTGCTACTGCTGCTACTGCTGCTGCTGCTGCTGACTCTGACCCCCAGCCCCCACAGTGACAGACAGACATGTCAGTTAGTTTACCCGGGGAAAACTCACCCTCTCTGGGCAGCAGCCGGAGGTTCTTCCCCGCGCGTGTGTGTGTGTGTGTGAGAGAGAGAGAAAGTGCGCGTATGTGTGTACCCAGCTGCTTCTATGTCAGCCTAAGTGAGTGTGTATGTGTGTGTGTTTTAAACCCACTCGGTCCAGATGATGCTTCCCAGGATGACTCCCATTGTCACAGCATCAGCACCATTTGCCTCTCGTCCGCGATGCCACGCCGAAGACACGTCAGCCAATCAGCTGCTTAGATGCGAGGGCTGAAGCCCTGCAGCCAATCATAGACTCCGTTTCATTTGAACGACAGCTGAGAAGATCAATCGGATTCACCGCTGATCTATAAACCGGCGCCTAACAACCAATCGGATGTGTACAGTTGTGCAGACGGACTCACTCTTCATCATCACAGGGGAGAGAGTGATCTTTGGTCGAGAAATCAAGTGTGTGTGGAAATGAATCATAATAAAAACAGAATACACATACACATACTTTTCTGTAAAGTAATTATTTAATTTGGGCTTGTTTTTAAAGGAAAGCTGATTTATTTATTTTTAAGTGAGTGTTCAGCATATTTTTATCATATGGCTTCACGTCCAATACTTTATTTAAAAGGTCCAGTTTTTACAAATGCCTTCATTAATGTTGAATTCAGTAATTTTTAGTCAAGTTTGTATATATATATATGTATGTATATATACATATATATATATGTATATATATATATTAGAGAGAGAGAATAATATCTAAATAACGCAGTTACACACACGAAAACAGGAAAATGAAGGCCCTTGTTCAGACCGGGTCGTGAACCCTGCTCTTTTTTGCTACAAGGCAACAGCTCTAAACACTACCATACAGTGTGGCCCTGATAATATTGTTTTATTAACCAATAAAATATGCATTTATTCAGTTCAAAGTCCAAAGAAATGAAGGCATGAGGGCATATTATTGTTCTTGTACCGTGTACCGTACTCTTTTTCTGCAGAGTGATTGTATGAAGAGCTCACAGAATGTCGAGGTTATATGACACAATGATTTAAGAGGTTGTTCCCAGAAAAGAGGCAGACATTTTGGGTCCATTGCACTAGTGCCACCGTCAGGATAAATCAGAGAGAAAACTATAAACCATGATTTCTTTTTTTCTTCCTTTCATAAAACATAGATATGTTTTATAAATATAAATATATTTTTATAACTGTATACATACATTGACATTACATTGTATTATTTGCATGATCATTTTGGTCCAATTCTAGGTACAGACACAATTGTGCACTTTGAGATCATTGTATAACATGCCTTATAAATAAAATGTGTTATTATGTATATGAAGGCATTCTGTGTCAAGTCTAGTACATGTAGTGACATTATTCAGTAGATGAAGTAAAAGTAGTCTGTAAATACTTAGTGAAACTTTTACTCAGTAGTTGTAATGTGTATCATCAATGATCATCAACTGAAACTACATTTAACCCCATGTGGGATTGATAAAATTCATCTTAAAAATATGAAGTAGATTTAAATAACTGCACTTTTAAAGACTACTTGAAGTTGATCTTAAGTGGTATTCGTCTCTGAGGTCAGTTAGTGAGTGAAGTGTGTTTAAAGACGCACATATGAATGTATGACTTGTCTCTTCACAAAGGTCAGTGTGAGTCATCCATAACTCTAAATCCCTGCAGCAGACAGAGAACTACTGTCAATTCATTGTAAATTATGATTTCTCAGTAATTCACCTTCTCAACAACAGTCAGAGTTTAATATCAAAAACATTAAAGTTGTATTGCATACAGTGCAAATTGTACTACAGCACAGATTAAACCTTTATTACAGGCACAGTACAAAACATCCAACTCCTGAATTGAGAAGTAACATCGTCTCAACTGAGGAGCTCTCACCGAGTATAAAAATAGCAGCTTAATGGGTTTAGTCCCTTACATTAAAATATAACAGCAGGTTATGAGGAGAAGTATTTAAGTGGAGAGTGCAGCCGTACAATCATAAACATATAACATAACAGTACTTCCATACAAGCCCAAATTATCTTACGCTTTAGTGTTAAAAGAGTTATGCTAGAGACAAATGGGTCAGTCTAACAATTTGGCAAATTATTTGTCACAAACGTTTAACAATGCTGATCCAAGGCCTTCTGTTAAAAGTGAGAAAAGTCAGATTTCAATTTCCATGTCATAAGCAATTCTTTCTCTCTTGACTGGCTTGGTGATTCGCTTTTGGGGAGTAACATGTGGCAGTTTACGTGGTTCCTCCTTCACCACAGCCCCCTTAACATTTACTGGATTGCTTAAGATATAATCATAATTTCTTTTAACCTCAAGAAATGCCGATGTGAGGTATTGAGGTGAAAAGATCTTTAGTGAGGTTGGGAGTTCTGGGTGCTTGAGAAAGGCAGCAGGGCATGGAGGTGGGGGTGGCCTAAACAAGTTATTTTTCTTTACTGAGGGCTTGTCTGCTGGTGCGTGTGGCCCCAAAACATTATTTTTCTTCACCAAGGGCTTGTCTGCTGGTGGGTATGGCAGAGAGAAAGTTTTTTTCAACCGTGATACAGGGATTTTTGGTATGGTTTCACAGTATGAGACATTATGGTCCTCAGATAAAGGTGTAGGGATTGGGGGTGCAGACATAGTAGTTGTGAGCAAAGGTGTTACAATCACAGCATTCTGAGCATCTTCATCCATTTCACGAGTCTGGCTTTGCTGAAGCATCACCAGTACACTGTAATTTGGTATCAAATTATATTCATCAGGTGAATTTCTTTCCTCTAGTAACAGATTACTTTTTTCTGGCATTAGATTATTTTCTTCTGGCATCAGATCGCTTACTTTTAGCTTCAGATCACTTACTCCTGGCATCAGATCACTTACTTCTGGCATCAGATCACGTACTTCTGGCATCAGATCACGTACTACTTCATCAGATCACTGAATTCTGGCATCAGATCACTTACTTCTGGCATCAGATCACTTACTTCTGGCTTCAGATCACTTACTTCCAGCATCAGATAACTTTCTTCTTGCATCTTTTTACTTTCTTCTGGTATTGTTTTAATATATCTGTTACTTTCTTCATTTTCAGAGCAATCCTCTTCAGTCTCAGGTACAGCCTTAGCTATAGGACACGACATAACGTGGTTATGACGTCGACAGAAGAGCACTCCACACTTGCCGCACTTCCTGGCATCTTTGACGTGTAGCAGTTTATGACGCTTCAGGTATCTGCTTGAAGTGAAAGATCGGTGGCATATGTTGCACGGAAAGGACGGCTCATCATTTTTAGCACAACAGTGCTGTGTAAGACTGACCTGATTTGTGAACAACATTCCACAATTCACACAGACTAATTGTGTTTGTTCTTCATGCAGTTGTATGTCTCTTACGAGCCGAGATTCAGCAGTGGAGTCCTCATTGCTCAGCGCACACCAGTACCCACTTTCTGGTACAACTATACGTTTCAGAAGCACAATAGGTTTCGTTTTGTTTATATTTAGTGTGCATGCTGATACTTTTACTGATGGGGATGTCTTGTTTGGGGTGGAAGCTTGTGGCTTGATTGTTGTAACTTCAGATTCATCCTAGAAAATGAAGATACATCAAAATAAGAAAACTGTTTCTTTGTATATATATATATATATATATATATATATATACAAAAATGCTCACTAAATAGGTTGATCTCTTTCTACCTGACATTCCCCTGCATACACTGCAATGCCTAGAATGCAAAGATGTATGGATATAGATACAGAAATAATAAATAAGTGTTATTACCTTTGTTATTGAAGAGGCTGATGGTGTCTGTTCGTCCGGTGAGAGTTCAGTGTTAGTGTCCATCAAAACAGATGACTGGTCGTCCACAGGAGAGTCAGCCTTGGATGGAGATTTTAGATTATCCTTGCTCATGATGGTTTTGTGGAGGCGCCTTCTTTTACCAGTAAAGTATCTTTGAAGAAAGTAATTTGAAAATAATGATTGATCTAAATACAAAGTAAATATAACGCAGATGTATTGGGAACAAGGAAACGCAATACAATCTAAAATAAAATATACTTTCCACATCCTCCAGAAGTATTCTGTCATTTCAGCCTCTGTTTGGCCTTCATTAACAGAAACTATTTCATTTGTATTTGTATGACAAACTGAAAACTGGCTCTGTCGAGGAACACTGTCAGACCTGACTGAGGGAGCTTCAGTGTGTATGCAGCTGCAGTGTCACCATGGCTTTTATACTGCCAATTACGAGAAGTAAAAAGCAAACTGAATTGAACAGGCCTCGATAAAAGGACATGATTTGAAATTATATGTAACTAAAAGCATGTTCATGTCCATAAAGTGCTACAATGTCCATATTTACTTACTTGTGTTGTTGTTTAAATGTTGGCACACTGTGATGCTACTACCTTATTTAACTCATCAAGTTTAAATGCTTTACACTGTGAGTGTGGACTGTGATTTACGTGTCTTACTTTTTCGCTTTCTTCTTTGGGCTCCGTTTAGTAAACACAGAGGGAACAAAGTCAGGACTGTTAGGGTCCATGGACGCAACTCCTGTAAAACGCGTAAACACAGTTCATTGGAGTTAAACCACGTTTCGCCACACATTGTGTGCATTCAAAACTATATAAACAGCACGCTTATAGCTTACTTGATGTAAAATGTGCGCCACAAACGCGAGCATTTCCGTTCAGTTCCTTGGTGCTGCCGTTGGCTTGTTGAATTGCTTGCAGCCACAAACGTCTTCGGTTGACTTGATGTCCCGACGGTAACCGGTAAAATTTAACTTTGGTGGATGAGGTGCGAAGGTTTTCACAACCAGAAACACAACAGTCCAGGTTCTTCATTTTAAAACAGCCCGTTTTTTTGATCAGAGTAGAAACGAGTCAAAGGGGCAGCAACAACAAACTCCATTTCCGCACGTGCATGACTGTGGCACGTTGTCGTGATTACGTCATTTAATTATCAACGCTTTGTTTTTAGCTGTGAAACAACTGATAAACAACAATTACGTCCAAACACGACGTTCATTTGTTATTCAAGCAAAGTTCTGCCAACATTTATTCAAATTTTTACAAAAAAATTATGAACTCAAGTAACAGACAAATGACCCGGAAGTGAAAATAAAATTCCAAAAATAAAAGCGAGTCGAAACAGTTAAAATGAGAAAGTAGAAAAACAACTGTTTGGTTATTATAACTATATTATTATAGATTTTTGGCATAAGCCCAATGCTAATGTCGTCTTAGAGCACTGGGAATTTATTTCAACGTTCTCTATAGAATGTTGGAATTCCGTGGAGTTCTTATGAAGCTACTTATGCACTTTTTCTTTTCTTTTTTCCTTCAAAAAGAAAAGTAATTTTGGATTCATACATATTGCTATATAATTTCAACTATTTAGATGAATCTAGATGCTTTTCAGTGGTTTCATTGTATTAAATAAATCTGCACAAACATAGTACAAACCAATACATATAATTTGACATATGAAAGAGTATTTTTTTTGTACTGATCTACTTCATTATAGTGTCCTGGATGTTCAGCCTTGGTTTAACTGTGCTATTGTTTATTGACTGAGTTTCTTGAGTTATTTTGTAGAATCAGGCTTTAGTAACACATAAAATAATTGTTCAAAACACATATCATGGTCCAGTGGGCATTCATCATTCCTTGGTAAAAAGAAATTATATTTATTTGGGTAAAAATGTCTTTCTTTCTTTTACAGTCTATTGTTGAGCACACACTGAGGATGTACGTGTAGGAAAATATCAACTATTTATTTGAATAGTGAATTGTTCAATTCATGGCTGCTTTTAGACTTCTCTTAATTAAGATTTGTTAAAAAAAATATATTTCAGTTCTTTGTCAGTGTTCCACCAACAGATGTCACTGTTGTGTAATGTAGGGGTGTGCTTCTTGAGGATTTCAACATTCTACTATAAACAACACCATGCACTATTTTATTTAAATAATCATTTGATATAAACTTTAGTAATGCTTTAGCTATCATCAATCCTTCTCGTTCACATTGCCCGAGTCCTTTTGCAATATCTCACTTGAGCTCAAACCTAAATCTGCTGCTGTGCCATAAGTTCACAATAATGACCCAGCAGAACTTATGGACAGCTCTATTGTTGGGAAAAATGCTGCTTTGACATCTTGTGGTGTGTTCTCATACACTCAAATGAAAATCAATCTGTAATGCTGGCTCTGAGAATTGAATCGATATCATTTAATTTCCACTTGCACCTGCAACGAGACAAAGACCAGAGTCGTGCTGACTCCATCGTTAAAACTAAAGAGACAGACTGCTGAGGATTCTACAGACAATTCTCAAGTAGTTATCACATGCTTTATCCTTTTTTTTCATATCCTGTACTCCACTGCCCACTGCAGTTTCATTGCTCATAGCATGGTTCTCCAATATCAACAAGCTTGTGACCTGAAAAAAAGATAAATTGGCATTGCCACTGTGTCCCTCACTTCCCTCCTTCCCCTCTTTCTCCCTCAAGGTGACTCCTCCATCTGCCCCCTCCCTGCTTTTGCCAATCCCTCTCTCTGCAGTTAATCAAGGTACAGTTATTGGGATTTGCTCTGGTTTTGAGAGCTATCACTACCCCAAGCAGTGCACCTCCGCCAAACCTTTGCACTGCTTATTTGCCTCTTAGTCTAATAGTTGTGGGTCATAGAAGTTGTCTTACATTTCATGATAATATATTTGCACTCCTACAGCCCATGAAAACACTTAATCTGTTATTTTATCCTGCTATAGGAATGAGTCGTGTCTTCCTTTCAGTACACAGTGTCCCCCATTTTAATTACCCTCATATTCACCTTGTCTGGCATCTCTTTAAGTAGGAGGTGAAAGGACAGGGAAGGAGAATAAAGAGGACATTGAGGAGGAGGGTGGGGTTGGCTGTGGAAGAATGGGTGGCCTGTTTTTGGATGAAGGCTGTGGAGAGAAGAAAGAGACACAGAGAGAGGGATGCGAGGCAACCTGTCTCTGTTTTTGTTCACAAGTAGGTCAGTAATACAGAGCAGATTGATTTTTTTTTTCTTATTTTTTTATTTTATCAGGCACGATTATCAGAAGTCATTCTGCAGCAGCACCTCTGACACATGCACAAGCACAGCATCTGTGTCTGTCACTTTGCAGGAAGCGGCTGGCATGTTGTTACCTGGTGGAGATGACACCTGTACACTGACACTGACAGCCTTTTCTCTGTTTACCTATCAGCACAGCAACACACAGCCATTTCCACCGGGGGACGGGGACGGCCGTCGTCTCCGTCGTCACCGGCTGTGTGGTGAAGGGTTGAGCCCCAACAACGCAATTACACGTTCACTTCACCCACACAGTCAGTCAGTCAGTCAGGCTCCCTCCCCTCACGCTCCCTATCTCCTCCCTGCTTTGCTTTGCTCTGCTCCCCCCTTCATGTTTCTGCAATGTCTGCCCCGAACCCACCGTCTCTCGCTTTACATGATACGCCTCAGATTCTTCTCTTACACCTTTAACCTCCTGCAGGATCCTGTGGTAAAGCCTACACAATATGAGGAATTAGTTCTGGTCACTGGTGCAAAACAAGAATACAAAGAAAATACAACATTTAAGAGTGAGAGTGCAATTATTTATAAAAGTGAAATACAAACTAAAATTTGTACAGTATGTAAGAGCAGAAATAAAAGACTGGACAATTTGTTGGAAGTGCAAAGTGGCAATTTATGGGATTCACACACAAAGGACAGTGGCTGAGCCAGAGCTACCTGGGGCGAGAGTGCGGAGGTGGAGGGCACAGTGCTGAAGATGAGAGTAAAAGCAGGAAAAACAACAAGAAATGGAGTGATTGTGAGGGGGGAACAGAGTATGAGAGGAGTGGGAGGGAGGGAGGTGAGGTTTTCTGGATGAAGAGTGGGACGTGAGTGGAGAGAGAGTAGGTAATGATATATTGATTTGCCTGAGCCTGGAGCAAATCAGTCAGAGTGCGTGGGAGGCGGAGATTCACAGCTTGCAGATGTCTTAAAAACACCTGGTGGGATAAGTTTAGTTTATTATGTGTTCACAGTGAAGAGGTATAATTTATACACATCTTCAAGGCTTAAGCTTATTTAAAAAATAAACAACACTATTCATAATTCAGGCTTGCATTGCAGTGCTCACATCTACAGAGCGATATGAGGGAGGGGGTTTAAATTGTTTTTGTGTAACGAAAACGATATTTCAGCTGTCAACGAGAGTACCGAGCTGGACCGGAGTTATATCAAAGCTTCTGGCTATAAAAGCAAGCATTACAAGAGGAGACAGTCACTGGGGATCACATTAAGTGAGATCACTAAGGGGGGAAAAGGAGGTGTGGAGTGGAATTAATGGGATTTTGTCTGTTTTCTCTTCATAATGCATCGAGGTGTGCGTGTGTGTCCTTGCACATGTGCCCCTGTGGGCATGGAGGTGAAAAATGTTCATATTGATTATTAAATACATTTCTGGTTGCATGATAGGGTCATCATTGATTGGAAGAGTCACTAAAGAAAAGCTCTGTATAAATATGGACCATTTACCATAAAGATGATGCATTTTTGCTGAAAACTGTCAAAGGAAAACTAGGCTATTGGCACTTTTCCATGGCTTGGCACGGCACGGCTCGACTCAAAACAGTTTTATATGGTTTTCCATTACTATAAAACCTCCTCAGCGTGGGCGGGGTCATCATAGCACGGCTGCATGAAACTGACGTGATGTTTTATTTACGACTCACACAATTCAGTGTAACTGAATCATTAGACTCAGTTCATTAAAAAGGTTTGTTCACAGATTAGTTCAGTACTTCCTGCGTGACACAGTCACTCAACTGAGGTTGTGATGCGGCTCATCGCAGACGGAGATTAACACACGTATTCAGGATTTTTAAGTCTTTTTAACAGATCTACAGTTCAGTTTGATTCTTGTGTCGGACGTCGCACTCATGATTCTTCCAGAATCCAGTACTGACACTCCGACAGTCTGACAACGTCACACATAGAGTCAGCTCAGCTCGCTTGGAACCTCGTCCGAGCAGGTACTAAAAAAAAGTACCAGGGACCAGGTACTAGGCTTTGGGAAAGCAAAAAAAAAACCCCGAAACATGCCGAGTCAAGCCGTGCATATGTCAGGGCTGCTGCACCTTCCCCCCCAGGACTAGGCCTGGCTGATTGCTCACCTGCGACCAATCAACTCCACCTCCTTCACTGTATTCAAGGCAGACTGTTTCTAGTCGCTTCTGCTAGTAATCAATTAGACGATCTTAAACGTCCAATCCGTCATCGTATTCTTGTCTTCAAGCTTAACAGGCTAAGAATTTCCTGGAATTCCACATTTCACATTGTCACAGGGCAAGCAGCTTTTTTTTTTCTTTTTTAATGTGAAATCTGGGATGATTTATTAGTTTAGGATATTGAATTAGCTCTCGCTGAGCCTTCCTTTAATCCAGAACTCTACGTGACTGCTGAGGCAGCGCCAGCAGACTTCCTGTTGTGCTAATACGGCAATAAAGTTTCAGCCCATGCTGTTGCAGCATGTCGACAGAAGGCTGAAGAAGCGGCAGGAGAAAGTGAACAGTCGCACAAGCAGTGGATAGGAAGACTCCATATTGTTGTCGCTTTGTTAGCACTCAAATTAATTAGGCCACCCTCACTAAGCCTTCCTCCTCCTCTACGGTACCATGGTAATCACCTTTCCCTGAGGAAAATCTCAACGCCTACGACACTTCTTCTATGACTTACTCACCCAAATCCTTTTGTTTCTACATCTGTAGAATCTCCTCCACCACCAAACTGTCTCTGCTTCGATGCCTCCTCTCATCGTTTGTGATGTTTCTTTGCAAAAAAAGAAGCTCTTGAAATCTTGTTCTCACGTTCATTTGTGTTTCACAGGTGAGTTATTGCCGTTCAAAGTCACTCCCTCCCTCTTTTACTGCTAACCTCCCTTTTTCTCCCACCTCTACTCCATCTTTGCTCCGTGCCAAGACGTTTATGACATGAGAGCAAAACACAGTGACAGTTGGGAATTGAAGATCTGGAGTTGTGATGAATGAAGGATTTGAGAACAGTGATGTGGCTGACGTTAGGGAATAACACTCCTCCCGTACCTGCTCCATCTGTGTGACGAGCAGGAAAAGCCATTCATTTGTGTAAGAGTACTAAGGCAGTCGGCGTCTTGAGACGGACAGAAAATTCATTTATTCTAATAACACTCAAGTGTCTCACTCATAAAAACTTAATTCTTTTAGTACATGTTGTACCACAGTTTTTAAACATGAAGCTTTTACTTTAGATCTTCACTTTAACCAAGAACAAAAACTCTCTTTCCAAACTGCTGAGGATGATAAATAATGACCTTTTGTAGTCTGCCCTATTAGTATATAAAGTATGATAGCTTTGTTGAGTAATGAATCAAACACTGGCAGCGTGGTAAATGGTTAAAGGTAGCGACAGAAACATTTGAAAGTTTCATCCCAAAATGAGTTACATGTGATTATTTTTTTTTGGGAATTTCAACATCATAGTTACCCAGACATATCATTAAATGTATATAATAATACAAAAATAAACATCACATCGTTGTAATGAATGTAAATATATAAATATCTTTATATCAACATTAAAAGTTTTTTAAAATCTTGTTTGAGGTTAATCAGACGATCATCCGCATAAAGAAAAAAGTACATTCAATGCTTTTAATTAATAGAAAATAGTAGGTGGTTAATTCTGGTCCTTGTGGGACATCATTATCAGTCTTCTTATGTCTTAATTGTTATAGTTTTCTTTAAAAAAAGAATAAAATTAAATATTATGTTCAAAAGTAGAGATGGGAATCGGTATAAGTCCAAAACACCTATATAACGCAAGCTTCACTATGTAGACTGTTAAAATGTAAATACAAATCAGTCATGTTTGGGCTGTTTCTCTCTTCTTTTTTCGGAGAACAATATTTTGGTTCACAGTTGGAGAATTCTGTCTTTGAAATGACTCAGCACAAACGTGTTGTCAACAGCTTCATAGGTCAAAAATGGTCAAAAATGACTGCATCCAAACAAAAAACACCAAAAAAAGTGGCATCGTCCCATCCCTATTCAAGAGTATCTAAGGTTTTGTATTGAGCTGCAGACACAATAACAAATGATTTAAGACCTCAAGGCAGAATAGATCAGTCAACATCTTCCTGCTCTCCTATGATACAAGTGTTGATTTCTGTCTTGAATCTCTTTTCTTAGTCAGTTAATTAACAATTCTGCCTTTCTGCTGAATTTGTTTTCGCTCAAACACAATTAGGCACAGTTCTCAGTTTTGTATCCCTCGCTCTCCCTCTCCGGCTTTCCTGAATCTTTCTTTCGCTTATTTTTCTCCACAGTCTAAAAGTCTCCATCTTGTGACATCTCCACGGCGCTTTGGGGTGACTGACCTTCATCGTTATGTCCGTGAAATAGCTTTTTTTTTTCCACAGAGTGAGTTTTCCAGAATGTGAATGACGCTGCTGCCGGGAGTCATTTTCTGTGACCTGTCACTCATCACCTTTGACTATGATATGGCAGTCAAGTCACTTGCTCACACTTAAGACGCAAAAGAAACAGAAAATATGTGCAATATGTACAGTATATAGCAGCATTGTAGTATGTATTGGCAGTCTATTCCACAGAGATGTAAATAAATGATGAGAGCACTTAAGATTCTGCCAGTATTTCACCGCTCTGCAGCTTTCAGCCTTCTGCTCGTCTCTAAAGAAAATAGACTTCACAAAAACAAAGAAGTTGTTTTTCTGTCTTTTTTTTAAACATATTTCTATTCTCTGAACTCTGCTCATCCCTCTCTTCAGCTCCTCCCCCTTTTATTCCCCCTCAGCACACTTCTCCCTGCTGAGTCACTGTCAAACGCTGCTCTTATTACCTTTTACTTTCACTCGTGTATGCATATTACTTCGCATTAACATGAATTCAAGACAAACTACAAGACACCACTTTTCCCTGATGTGGAATGTGGGGAAGTACAGCGTGGAACATTATCTTTGAGAAGATGAAAATGTGTTTCAGATTTTGCTCTCAAGATAGAGAGGTCAGCCTGCATACAGGAAGCATATTTCAGGCTACCTGACCTTTGGTGAGGTAGCTTCAGATGTTCAGGTCTGTGTTCAATGACCTCATATTTCAAGAATAATTTTTTCACGTATGGATTGACCACCAAAACAGAGTCCAGAGCTTAACCCCATTGAGACTCTTTGGGACGTGCTAAAGGACACACAAGGTCTGAGCAAAACAAATCAACGCAACTTTGGCTTGAAATCAATGCTGTGACATTGCATAAGCTTAACAAAGCAATACAGCAGTGAATGTGTGTCATAATCAAAGCTAAAGGCACCGTTTAATGGTGACAGGCATCAAGACAAGATATCTGTCTGTCTGTCTGTGAGTGAGTGAGTGAGTGTTTATGTAAGTCAGTGTTAAGTACAGTATGTGTCGTGCACTTGGTAACAGTGGCTCTGCATCATTCTAAAATATGTGTGTGTGTCTGTTGAACCAGACGCTGTCACCATGAAATGATGTTAGAGACTCACAGCTCACAGCACAATAATACTGCAAGAGGCGAGGCTGTGTGTGTGTGTGTGTGTGTGTCTTATATTTGTCGCTCTGAGAGACATTTTCACTTCTTTTATGGGATTTTTGGTGTTAAGATCTGGTTTTAGGGCTAGGCTTAGACACTTAGTTGTGACGGTTAAGGTTAGGGTAAGAGGGTAGGGAATGCATTAGGTCTATGAGTGTCCTCACTGTGAATGTAGTGCAAATGTGTGTGTGTGTCTTCCTTGTATGGGTATCTTTGTGAGGACCTAAAAACCAAACCAATTAGGACATTTTGGCTGGTCCTCATGTTCTGTCACAGGGTTGGGACCTGGTTTTTGGGTTAGAATTGGGTTAAGGTTAAGGTAAGACACTTAGTTGTGATGGTTAAGGTTAGGGTAAGCGACTAAGGAATGCATTATGTCAATGAGTGTGCTCACTATTAATGCTGTGAGTCACTAGATTAAGTTGCTAGATTAACTAGTCATGGTTAAGGTATGGTATAATGCTTTGTTTAGGGCTCTAAATGAATGGAAGTCAATGCAGTGTCTTAAGAAGAATAGCTGCGCAAACCTGTGTATTTGTGTGTGCGCGTGAGTGTGACCCGCGCTTACAGAGGTTGCTCTTTATTTCTTGACAGCTGATAAATAACTCGATGTGATGTAGCGGAGAGATAAAAAGTTCAAGCACATGAACACAGAAAAACAGAGAATTTGAGAAGTAGAAAATTACAGCATCCCCTCACAAAGGTCAGCCCTGAGTGTAGATGTGTTCTGTAAACAAAAATCTCTCTCAGCTTGTTGTTGAAATTGGTGCCTCTAATCCCTGTTCTGCCTCCGGGACTGTCTCGCTTCCTTGGCATTGGTGCTGCAGCAAATGTGCCAATGAAGCCGTTTTTTAAAAACTGTAAATTAGCAAGTGAATGGTGTGACTGGAGTGTAGAGGTGCACAGGGGAAATTTCTCTCACAAGTATCTGCCAGGCTTCTTGATACTTAAAATGAAATATCTCCATATGTATCTCCCCTTCCCTCCCTCGACAGGTCATTTGATTACGGCACAAAACTGTTGTTCCACACCATCTCCGCTTTTCCACCGCTCTCCCACACAGTCATTTGCATTTTTCACTCTTGGCTCTCCTCCATGTCTTTCAATTCTTCCTGTCACACCTGTTATTCACTTGTTTTCCCCCTCCTCCCCTACCCCTAATTCCTTTTCCCCTCCTTTGTGGCAACACAGAAGCTCATCTAAATGCACTGCCACTCATGAGCTGCTTTGGGCATTTTTACTGATATGAAGTGCATGCAGTCATCCCCTTCTTTTTTAAAAACCATCTCATAACAAATCAAGGTGACACAGGACTGCCTAAATGCCATAAGATGAAGGTATATCAAGGTACTTCCCCCCAGTACCTTGATATGTCAATTACTTTTATGCAGCTTTGCAGGTTATCTCGTCCTGTCCTGCTCAAATAATATGCATAGGCTTTCCTGTGCTTGCTCACTTGCCTGCAGACAAGCAGAGAGGGGGAGAGGAGAGGAGGAGGAGGAAGAGGGTAGCAAATGAGGTGTGGGTAAAAATTATGGGGGGCTAGAAAAGAGAGAGCTGTAGCCCAGCCCTGGCTATGGAGAGAAAGAGGGTGGGGATAACACAGAGACAGAGAAAAGGAGAGAGAGATTATGCAGTGTAAAATCCAGAGGCGCTTCAGTGGTAGTACAGCGTACATATCAGCAGGCTCCCTCACCACTGAGGAGCAGCCGCTTTTTGTGCTCCCCTCCCGGCTGCAGTGGGGGAGTGCATTTACCGTCGCGCCCAAGGGGAGAACCCAAGAAGTATCCTCCAATCAGCCGTTAGTGATTTCTCTCATCTCGTGAGGGTCCTGATGGTGATTTATCACTGACCCGAGACAGGCGCTGCATTCTCTACTCAGCACTGTAGCCACCTGGAATACTCACCATGGTTTTTATTTCTTCTCTTAAACACAAATACCCTCCTGTGGATCTTTCACACAGACTGACCGGAGGACAAAAGGAGGATTTAAATGGACTTACTGACTGCCTTTCTTGAATATCCCCCATTTTCTCTCTCCCTCTGCAGATTAAAGATGGACTAACTTTTACATGTGGATTTTTGCCATACGAGGGCATCTTTTTTTGTTTACTCGGTGCTTTATAGCTTTATAGTAGACGTTTTATTCTGAAAGTACTTTACTTCGCATGTATCATTTTAGACAGTTTACTGCAATAATCATGTAGGACTGATACATAGACAGAGACACACCTTCCTGCTGAGCATGTCTCTCTGGGGATTGCCCAGTGTCTGCTTTTGACTATCAGATTGTCTTTAGTGTTTCTCCGTGAGGTGGCATGAGTTGTAACAGGCTGTGTTTGTGCATGATTTATTGGTCTGAAGCCAGAGCTCAGGATTACACTGGTTCTTTTGTGCAGAATACAGGTGTAGTCGAGCCTTGAATAAGGATCAGCAGCTCTAACACCTTGTCGCTGGCACCACACAGGGCCATGGACCACTCAGACAAGCCTCTCCAGCTGCGACTAACAGTTATCTGTCAGGGGATTAAGATAAAAGTTTGAGCAGCACGATGAGAGGTCAAGGACGGAGGCTGGAGGACCGCGGAGAAATTTATTTCAGGTTATCCTTGAGGAATGAAGACTGAGGCTAAACATAGAGTAAAAAGAATACAGGGCTGGTTTTATATATGAAAGCATAGTAGGAGAAATGAAACATCACAGATAAATTGTCTGTGAATACACACGTTTTATTAGCAACATAAAACCTGTCAACATAAGTCAAATTATCGGTTGAATAAAAAGCAAACCGTGATAAATAGCCTCAATATCGGCAGTAACTGAGCGAGCACAAAATCAAATTGATCCATGAATTGGTTTTGATATTGATTTCTGTCGATGGCCAGGACAGAGTCTTGTCTGATCCCTACTAAAGAGGTCACTAATTTAATCATAATCCATCATTCGGCCTCATTTCAGAGTGCTGAGTATGAGAGTTCTGCTTTGAGAATCAATCTAATGCCTGTCATTATGTCGACACACTGAATGAACACAACACACTCCTGCTGCAGTCTACAATAGCAATGTGTGCATTATAGATTTCTGGGCGTGTTCTGTTTACACATCTTTAATTATTTGGGGAAATAATGATTTGGTTCTGCTGACATTTAGAGGAAACTTGGCCGGTTGTGTGTGTGTGTAGTAAGACGTGTGATGATACACATATGGTTGCCTGTCTTGATGCGTGTGGAGTTGTGCACACTTTTTACCAGTATGTCCGCTGCACTCTGCTTATCTTAGTTGCACAGGTGGGGCTTAAGGATTTCGGTTGACGGTGTAATGGTCGTCACTTTGCACAACTTGGTGAGTTACATTCGGGGAAATTAGGTTTTAACAATGCATCGATCCTGAAGTGGAGGACCAGAGGTGGTAGGGAGAAGTTATCACAGCACACACACACACACACAGTCATCTTTCAGCAATCCTAGAGAGTCTAGTATGTGGGACGTTCAGTGTGGGAGTGAGGAAAGCAGGAGAAATTCTTTGATAGCTGCATTGTTTGCAGAGCACTTGTTCAAAGAGCATTGCTGAATGTTTGCTGATGGGAGGTCTAGTGCTGGGAGTAAAAAAGACAACAACTCAGAAACAGTGTGAGGGAGTTCAGCTGGAGTTCTGCTGGGGGAAAAACCTCCTCTATCCTGCACTGTGCAAAATTAGCAAACAAAACAAAACTGTCTATTGCAAGTGTCACCTGTGATTTCTGCAGTGATTTGTCTCATCGAGCCAGAAGGACTCTTACAACACGTCAGATCTCTAGGTCCAGTCTGCAGTTATGAGATAATCCTGAAGTAAACTTGGACAAGTCCCGGTTTTAAACAAATAAATGGAGACAGAGAAGGACAAGTGCAGCTCTGAGACAACCTTCACTTTTAAATCGACTCTGGGTTACAACACTTGATTTGTGAAAAAGAAGAAGAAGAAGAGGAGGAGGAGGAGGAGAAGAGTGACGCAGCCAATTAAACTGTGTCGCCATCGCTGGCAGGGATGAGCCGTGTGTGACTCTGAGGAGAAGTGTGATACACCACAATCCTGCGAATGAGGGTGGGGCTCTCCCACTGCTACAGACAAAGACCGGTCCTGGTGTAAGACGTGGAGTAAGACGGCCCTGGTGTGACAAGTGGTCAGTGGCTTTTGGACTCGCAAGGTCCAGCACTGTGTCAAAAGTCACAATGGGGTGCAACATGTGTGTGGTTCAAAAGCCTGAGGAGCAATACAGGGTCATGTTCCAGGTGAGCAATCAGTCTCCTCCCGTTCCCCGCTCTCTCTCGCTGTCTGTCTGTCTGTCTGTCTGTCTCAGTTGTTTTTATTTCTCTCTGAGTTGTCAAATATAAGCTTCTTTTGTGTCTTCAACTAAAAGTTATGTTCTTTTATTTTGGAACCTTATGTCCCTAATGCTGCTGGATGAGTAAAAATGTAAACAAAGAGTTCTGTCTGCAGCAGAAACTCATCATGTCACACTCATCCATCCATCTTCATCCTGCACATGCCAATCTCAGCTGACATAGGCAATAGGCGTACACCTTGGACAGGTCACCACATAGAGACAAACAACCATTCACTCTCACAATCAATTTAGAGTGTCCAATTAACCTAATCCCAATATTGCATGTTTTTGGACAGTGGGAGGAAACCGGAGAACCCGGAGAAAACCCATATACACGCGGGGGAGAACATGCAAACTCCATGCAGAAAGGCCATTGTTCCATGTCACACTCACTTAACCCTAAATCATTCTCAAATTAAATTCCCAATGACCAGTCAGGCCCAGTTATTTTTACTGATAGAGGTACAGTTAAAAGTGAAAATAAGCCGTCTGTTTATATTATTACAGTAGCTGATTAAAACTCATCTCACCTCTGCAAAAAAACAATCTACCTTTTGTACCAGATTTGTTTTCATCTTTGAGCAGAACTCACACAAAAGAATGACCCATCACTGCTTCAACAAGGGTATGAATTACTTCATAGTCATTCAGTGAAGATAATAGTGACAATTATGATAATAATGCTTCACAGTGATTAGGATCACATCAGAGAAACAGAGCCCAGCTTCATGTTGGCTTAGATGAAGTAGAGTGGTGCAGAGCCACAGAGGCAGCAGGATGGATGGGCTGTTAAAGCTTGGCTAAAGTGTTATGGAAGAGAGGGGTTGCCACGGTTACCGCCTCAGTACCACCTGCCAACTGGGACCACAGACTGTATGTGAGTAAGCTCATCTGGCTGCGTGGTGCCAGAGGAAGCCAGTGCTCGGTGACTCCGTGATAGATGTGGAGACCGGAAAATAAGGGGCCCCGTGCTTAGTAAGCATGAACGCCGGCTCAGCACTCGTGGGTGCAACACTTTGAGTATCTGTGGCACCGGGAGCCACAGCTGGGGCTCTGTTGCATGTTGGAGTCAGTTAACTGGGCCACGTGTGGTGCCAGAGGCAACAGCAAGAGACAGAGGAAACATGCGAGAGACTAAAGGCACAGTAACGAGCCTTAGAGGGAGACAGTTTAAATGTCAGGCTGATTTTCTGCCGTTTGCCCTCAGTTATCAAAAGGTAATTGATTTGAGCGCTTCACGGAGCAGGAGTAAATAGAAAGGTTTGAAAGACTTCTCAAACTTCTGAGGGGGAGAATAATGACTGAGTGTCTGTGTGAAGTCTGAGATGTGATCATAAAAGCTGGAGCAGGCTCTATAATTCCATCAGCAGTGAACGTATCTAAGAGGGTCAGCAGCACTGACTGCATTTAGAGTAAAAATCTAAAAGATCTGCTCTTGTGACAGTGTGAGGTCAACTGTCTTTTTCTTAATGCCTGAATCCCTTTCAGCTCAGTCAGACGCAGCATCCCAACATGGCTTCCAGACAGGTGTGGTCATGAGAAGAGTATGCATGGTGACTAATATGTGGTAGAGAGGTCTAGTAAGCCTGAAACAACAACAAGGCTGGAGGAGACACAGAGGGCACTGGACCAGAGCCAGAGCCCTTGGCTGTGAGATGTTAAACTAGTGCACTGTAATGAGTGCAGATCCAATAAAACCCTATTGATATTGTGTTAACTTCTAGAGCACAAAAGAAGAAAGAAAGACAAAAAATGTATGAAGAAAAGATTCCAAAATTCCGATAGCAGTCGAGAGGCAACATGCTGCTCTGACCGTTAAATTTTATCTCAGTTATTACATGTAATCATTACAAGCCCAGCGATTTTACTGCGCAGATGGCTGATTAATGCCACGGTCATGCCAAGCGAAAGACGGAGGTGTCCGGTCATTAAGAGGAATCATCATGAACCTCACATTTATCTCGCCCACATTTCATGGCTGCGTATCTTCCACTTGGAGGTTTTAAGGCTACGAGGTGTTTTCCTTAACTAACATGTTTAATTAGACCCTCAGATTAGTCTATACAGAACGACTGTGCCTTTAGACAATGAGTACAGCATTAACAGCTCGCGGCAACATCAGCCTTGAAAAACCAGAATGTTTAATTTAACTATATCAAAACACTTGCTTCTCTTGCCAAAGGAATAAAACTCATGTATTATACATGGGGACCTCTGCCTCACATACATATGTTTCATGTTGGGGCTTGGTACACACACACACACACACACACACACAGACCTCTCTACAGACTCAAGTTAAAAAGCAATTTTTTTTTCTTTGTGTGATGATTGACAGACTCGGCCGTGCAGCTAATTTTGAGCAAGGTTTAATTTTTTACATACATTTCACAGAATTCCTGACCCTCACACTCACTCTTGCAGTAAGCTCCTGCCCCCCCCCCTCCCTCCCTCCTAGCCCTTCAGCCACTCCCTTCTTTTTCCCTTTTCTACCACGGTCACTGTAAAGCGGGAGGCAGTTTCCGTGGCAACCATGCAGCATCGTTAAACAAACCTAATGTGCCTTCGTGCCCAAATACACGCGGAAACATATGGGAATCAATGCACACTAACAAGCCGATGATGATAGTCACTGGGTAGACAGAGATGAGAGCACACAGTGAGGGAAGGCGGTCACAATAAAAGGAACACCTGATTGTATATGGTGTGTGCTGGAACAAAAGAGTGTTCCAGTTATGTATTTTGTCCTCTCTCTAGTGTTTACAGGTGAAGCTGCAACAATGAACCAGTAAATTAATATTTTGACAATTGATTCATTGGTCTGATCAGCACTTTTCACCATTTTCAGACATTTCTGGACCAAGAAACTAAATTAATCAAGAAAATGAAAATACAACTGTTGATTGCAGGCAATACTGACCCTGCGATGATGTGTATATATACATATATTTTTTATATACCGTACACATATATACAGATATATACACATATGATCATCACAGTATATATATATATATATACATATACACACACATGTATACACATATATGTATATGATCATCGCAGTATATGTTACATACATATAGTTTTCCTTCCATTATTCCACGAATTGCCATGTTTAGCTCCCTTTATATACAATAGAATCTACTATGTAAGCATTCAGTGCATATAAATAAATAGAGCAATAAAATAAGAAATACATACAAAGAAATTAAATACGTTGTTTTACAAGTTTGCTAAAGCACACACTATTTTCAACAGTATTATATATTATTTGTCGTTTTATTGTCCTTCATTGTCTATTTATATATATTTCCAATAGGCAAGTGAGTAAAAGTGCAAAAGAAGCAACTCATGAATTTGTTCATCATGAATGAATATGTGGCTATTTAAGCGGCATAAAGTTTAATTATTATTATTTACCAGCATCTGTCTGTGAATGATAACGGGTGGAGTTAAATTTCCTCATCACAAATCATACAACAGTGTAGTACTGTCTGTCGGCTTCCTGATCTTTGCCACCTGCAGACTTGTGACTGACTGACATGTAGACAACACATCAGGGGGTGTGAGGATGAAGAGGATGTCTCACTCCTCAATCATTCATTCATAGCACAGAGGAGTGAAATGGAAAAGAAAAATAGAAGGTGGATGCCATTTATTCTAAGGTCATTTCCTTCAGTATTGAGCATTTTCTTTTAGTTTTTTTTAAAACGTTATTCTATCATCATTACCAACACAACAATTCTGGTCAATGATAAATGCATTGTACGTGAATGCATATTCATATACTCCGTATTCCCACTGCGACTTATTAGCTTCATCAGCATCATTTCAGAGATTCTCTGAGCTGCCTTTGAATCAATAGCTTCTTCTCACAGTGTTATCAGTTTATAATAGACACCCCCCCGTGTGTATATTTAAATGAGATCTGCAATATCAGACAACAGGGGTTTTATAGTGTGAGCGGGTCAACGCCGTCTCCAAATTAATTGATTTGCTGAGGATGTTGCTGCTCCAGGCTTCAAAGCACCGACGATGAGAAAAATCAATTACTGAACAAGTGGAATTCAATGTGTTTGGGGGGAGAAGGTGTGAGCCATGCATGAGATTCTTTTGCATGACCAATGTTAAAAAAAAAGCAAAAAAAGGGGGGCAAAACATGAATTACCACAATTAAGATTAAGACTGTGACAGTGTTTTTTTCCCTCACATGGAGTGTGTGTGGGATCATTTGTAGCCATGTCTCATCCTGTTGTACTGCACATTCATTTGCTCCTTAAAGAGCTTTCAGATAAAACCTAATTATGCGTCGACTAGTTAATTCCACACGAGTTTCTGTCCTGCGTGTGTGTGTTTACATACAAGAGCTCAAACCTATTTGCATTCCTTGAAAGCTTGTTTTCCTCATTGCTTCTGCATCATTACCCTCTCTTCACCTCCCCCCGTCTCCTCCGTGCACTCGTTGTCTTTCTTTCTTTCTACACTTTGAACTTTGTGCGTCTCTTTCATGTCTTCACTCACATCTTGGCCCTGTCCCCGCCCTCAGCTTCACAGTCACCACGGCCCACCACCTGCTGTGAATTTATTTTCCTCCAAATTTCAGCTCTATTTTTAATCCTGAGAACAACATTACAAAGTTAAACGTATACAGAGGCTATAATATATAATATATAATATAGAGCAGGGGTGTCAAACTCATTTTTGTTCAGGGGCCACATAGAGCACAATTTGATCTCAAGGGGGCCGGACCAGTAAAAATAGTAAAATAATAGCATAGTAACCTATGAACAACAAGAACCCCTTTGTTTTTTCTCCTTTGTTTTATATTTACTGAAGGATAATTTTACAAAACATGAAATTTCTTGAGAAATAAGTGCAATTTCAACAATATCATGCCTAAATTTACTATTTACACAGCACACTGGATCTATAAAGGCACAAACATTTAGTCACGGGTATCTGGAGCATTTGACATTACATTTAGATTAGTGTGAAATTTTAACAAATTCATCCTGTGGGCCGATTGGACCCTCTGGCGGGCCGGTTCTGGCCCTTGGGCCATATGTTTGACACCCCTGATATAGAGTGTCTTTTTTTAGCACAACTGATAGGCAATCTGATGAAAATATATATTTAATTCGGATTAATCGGATTGAATTTGTGAAATTTGGCTAGTTTTTATGAAAACAAAAATAAAATCTGTCTATTTTGTGACTTCTGCACAAATATCACTACTAATCTCTAATAATCACATAAAATGAATCATGTCTTTGACTCAACAACACATAAGAAGACAAAAGATGCATTTTGCAAAGCCTGAAGATGTGACCTATAAACACACACTCCCAGGATGACCATATTAGGAGTTGCGTATTATTTACCTAAGGATAAAACAGACATAAGTAGAATAAGGGTGGGGTTTGGTACTCCATCACTTGCATATTGTGCAGCTCATTAACAGCAGCTGTATGCCGTGACCCAGTAACCCAGAGATGATAGAGAGCAGCACACGTCCAAGGGTAATGGATTCCCGAAAAAGCCGTCTAACACACATCAACCATTACCCCGCGTGGAGTCTTCTTCAAAGCAATCTCAGCACCTCTCATTGATAATGAATGAGAAGTCGGCCTCTCTTCTCTATCAGTATTCATACCTGTCACTCATGACCTCATGGAGCACTTTTCTATTAGCCCCTCTCTAATCCTGCAGAGATTAGCCATGTGGTCATGAGAACAGTGCACTGAAGCACAAACGCTCTTTGGTGAGTTGGTGATGTTACCCAGTGTATTCCTCTAATCTCCCCATACATGCTACACGGCATTAATTCCTTCATCATCAACAGAAAGGAAGCACCTTATTTGTCTCCAAGAGAAGAGGCTCATTAAGAAAGACAGCGAGATTTATGAAGGAACATTAGCGTGAGGGGGCACAAACACACACACAGACTTGGAGAAGATGGAGAGCTGGAAATAGATAGAACCAGAGGAGTGTGAGTTATCATCTGCGGGGAAGGGACACAGCAGACAGAACTGCTGAGGCAGCGCGGCCAAAGAAAGCCAGAGTCTGGAGAGACCGGGGATGAGAGGAAGCAAGAGTGAACATATAGGCAGCGGCGGATAAAAGGACAGGAGGGAAATTAATGTTTGCATTGAAACACAATGGCAAAGGAGGAAAGATGCACCAGAGGAGCGGTCGTGGTGTTGTTGGAGCGGGATGAGAGAGAACCATATACATTATTAATAATAAAAAAAAGAAGAAGTAGAGAGAAACGGTTAGGTATGTAGCAAAAACGTTTTTGTGCTCGGCTGCACAAGGGAACATTGATTTGACATGCAATTACTGGAAGGACATGAGAGGAGAGAGGGAGGCCGGGTGGTAAAGATGTGGAGACAGTCAAGGTCAGTGACTGTGCACATAAATGAGACTCTACAAAGGCCGTCTGGCACAGTAACTGTTACTAACATCGTGTTACTCTCTGACTCGCATCAAATTCATTCTAGAAAACTGATTCTACTCACACAAGGTTTCTATAATGAATAAGAGCCCTCAACAACAACAAAAAGCCATATGAGTACGGTTATTTTTAAAGGAAATGTAAAGGATTATCTACATAATCCAGACTAACTTCTTGTTAAACAAAAGATGAATAAATCATTTTAATTTGGCTTTTAAATGAGTTGGACTTTGTATGCTGCTAAATTGTAATTTATTGTGATATAACAACACTAACTAGTTACACCATGCTCAGGCAGGGTTATTGTCATACTACAATAAATAAACATGTGGCATTAAAGAAAGCGGCATAAAAGGTTTTACAGTCTAACTCACCCGTAGTGACGTGAACTGTGCAAAAACACACGTTTAAAATGTTTAAACAAGGGAAAAAAATAAAAATAAATTGTATTGAATTCCATTTTATACCAAGCCTTAGCCTACAGCTATGCAGTAACCCATGTGAAGGTCCAGTGTGTAAAGTTTAAGGCGATTTATTGGCACAAAGTTACAACAAAAAAACAACATATTAAGCCCAAGTTGCCCCAATTGGGGGACCCAGAGAGGTGCTGGGTAAAAATATTGTGGAATACTGCACTAAACAGAATATAGTTATTGTTGCACATCAAATTAAACAGCTGGGCTACGACTCCATATTTTAAATGTCACAAACAAAGCTAAAATAACAACTAAATGCATGACTACATATCAAACGTTTCTGGATCTAACTCTACAACACTTTATCCTGAACACACAACACAGTGCGAACGAAAGCAGAGACTCCACAGATTCTGAGGATATAAGTCAAAGCTACTCAACAGCAAAAGCACCACTGAGATATCGCCTTACGACTGCTGTTAAATCTGCTCTTACCTTTGATGTTTCTCCGTCAGAAGTTGATCAGGCCAGACACACTTCCTGTTTTACACTCAAATCATTCCCGGTGTCTCAAAACGGACATTAGGACCCTGGGGGAAGCATTATTATCTCCATATGCAGCAGCAGCCTGTCTTGGTCACATGCCGGCGTTCTGCTGATTCTGATTGGCTGACAGTGCTGTTGATGTCATTTTGGCTCAGTCCTGCCATCTTGTGTTCGTTTTTGGAATGGGAAATATAAAGAAGTCTATTTGAACATTAAAACAAAGTCATAAACTGTTTTTATTGAACACTAATTGTGATTTAAAAAAAGAAAGAAAAAGAAATATGTAGTTTTATGCATGAGAGAATACAAATGGCATAGATGAGACCTCGCCTGTACTTTCTGCACTAAAACCTCTCTAATTTAGTTTTGCTTCACTTGATCAAAAGCAGCCTTTGCAGAGATGATGTTCACATATTGTACTATGATTTAATAGAAGTTGCATCATTCCATACTCAGTTGTTTTCATTTACTCTTCACCAGTAACACATGTAGTGATATTAACAAATCTCACAAGTGTCCCCGTTTACTATGACACACAAACTATTAAAATAAACCTTGCGGTTGCAAATTTCTCTATCAATTCATCACATTTCCACCTAATAATTCTGGTCTACATTCACACATTCAAATTCAAGCAGAACATGTCTCAACTAGAATTGTTTCACGTCTTCCAATCTGATAATACGAGGCCCCAGAACAAATTACATTAGTACTTTTGAAACACATTTTCCTTTTTTGTAATATAATTAGGTTTTTTTTTTAATCCAAACGTATTTGTGGAGAAAAAAAAAACTCATTTCTAATTCACACAAAAGAAAGATAACAATGTTTTGCTGGAAAGTGCTCACCAAGAGACGAGTATGCAAATGTTATGTACAAAACACAAGTCAATTTAATGACTCTTCTCAAATGTGTGCCTTTTTCCTCTTTCCTCTTTTCTTTCTCTTAATGAAAAGAAGCAACGTGTTCTATTCAAGGCTGTAATAACTTTCTGAAACAACCGTTTTCCTGCTTTCTTTGTTTTCTCTCCACAGAAGGGTCACATAAACGACATGCTGCGCTCTTTTGATGCCGATGGTCGATTAAAGGTCTTTGGTTTAACAGTTTTCTGTTCGTCTTCGTGTTCTGTGCTGTTGAAATGTTTCTCCCCACGTTGCTGTTCGCTAATATAACCTCTTTATTTTAGGTTTGTAGCTGTAGTTTGCCGTCCTGTTTCCTGTCTTTAACTAACTCTGATAAAAACCTGTCTATTCCTCCTGTCTTGTTTGTCTTTTCACTCAGCGTAACACATATTATTTTTCAAACCCCCGTCTGTGTCTTGGGTATTTATTTGTAGTAACTCAATGTCTAGAATGAAGGTAAACTAACTACATCATAGTCTGTGCCACAAGATGTGGTCATTTGTTTTCATGGAATCGATTTTCTTCCATCTCTTTGACCTTGATGAATTTTGTTTTCCAGGTGAACGGGAAGGAGCTGTCCCGGCTCTCTGGGGATCCCACTCTGGACTTACGGGACCCAGTACTGTCCAACATACTGAGGCGGGGGGCCCGCAGACGGGCGGGTCAAGCAGGAGCTGCTGCTGGAGGAGGATTAGGGCTAGTGACCATGGGCATGGCTGACTGTGTGGACAGCTGCACCCAAACAGACATCAGCTTCCAGCATATGTTGACTCTTAACAAGAGCGGCCAGCATCCCTGTGGAGCTCCACCCCCACCTGACCCTCCTCCGTCCCCTCCCCTGCCACCATTACTGGAGCCATATCTATTCAATGAACTGTGAGTTGGAGTCGTGTCCCACATGCCCAACTGCAGTCTAGTATAAAGTACCTAAAAGGGTTACGTACAAGTATCTCACCAGAAAATGACTTCGGTAGAAGATGAAGTTACTTTTTTATAATATTACTTAAGTAAAAGGTTTTTTTTAAAAGTGTATGTATATGTATACATATATATATGTACTTATGTACTTAAGTTTTAGAAGTAAAAATATCAAAAAAGTAAGTAAGGATTGAGTCATAATGGCTCAGTGGTAGGGCGAGTTGTCTTTTCAACTGGGAGGTTGTGGGTTCAATTCCTGGCTCTGCTAGTCTATTATGCGTCCTTGAGCAAGACACTTAACCCCACATTGAAGTAAAGACTAGAAAAGCTCTATATAAATACAGACCATAATACCAACTCTTCTTCTTCTTCTTCTGATTTTATTTGGTAGTAATGAGTAACAAAGATAGTTAGAGGAAATGTAGTGGAGTAAAAGTAAAAGTTGCTAGAAATATAAATTACAAGTACAGACACGTGAATTTTGATCTTAAGTACAGGAACAAAGTATTTGTACTTTCTTACATTACAACTCATCTGCTGCTTTGGTTCTAGTTTTATTTCACACATTTGAAGTCATATCCCGAATATTCTCTTCCTCAGCTTTATAGAGCCTGTTTACTACGACCCCACCGACTACTTCGATATCACTCAGCATGAAGTGGACAGGCAGGACGAGCTGGAGTATGAGGTAAGAGCCCATTAACAAGTCGACATCTCGCACAGAACGCAGCCCCACTGTTCTGCGTCTGACAGAATCTAACTTTTCCTTCACGGCAGGAGGTGAACCTGTGCAAGTCTCGTCAGCAGGATAAACTCGGCCTGACAGTGTGCTACAGAACCGATGACGAGGAGGACCTGGGGATATATGTGGGAGAGGTAAACACAGTGGTGTGAAATCAAGTGTTCAAACAGTTCTCTCGCAGTCACTCACCTCACCCTGTAAAACAAAATCTTTCTCTTTCTTCCAGGTGAACCCCAACAGTATCGCTGCCATAGACGGTCGCATCCGCAAGGGAGACAGAATACTGCAGGTGTGCATCTCTGAAACCTCAATACGACTCTTCATAATTCAACAATTACAATAAGATAGATAGATAGATAGATAGACAGACAGACAGACAGACAGACAGACAGACAGACAGACAGACAGATAGATAGGAAGGATGTAGGTAGATAGGAGGTAGGTAGAAGGTAGCAGGTAGGCAGTAGGTAGATAGGAGGCAGGCAGGCAGGATGCAGGTAGGTAGCAGGTAGAGGCAGGGTGTAGGCAGGTAGATAGGAGGTAGAGGCAGGCAGGCAGGCAGGCAGGGTAGAGGTAGGTAGGGGCAGGCAGGTAGGATGTAGGTAGGCAGGTAGGATGTGGGGTAGAAGGTGGTGGTAGGGTGGGAGGTGGCAGGCAGGCAGGCAGGCAGGCAGGCCAGGAGGGGTAGGAGGTAGGTAGGAGGTTAGGTAGGTAGGTAGGTGGGTATGTAGTGGTAGGTAGGAGGTAGGTAGGTAGGATGTAGGTAGATAGGAGGTAGGTAGGATGTAGGTAGGTAGGAGGTAGGTAGGTAGGATGTAGGTAGATAGGAGGTAGGGTTATCATTGTTATCCATGAATTCTCAAATGTACCGATTTACAAAAATAGATATATAATACAGGTTCATCACATGAGGTTGCTAATAGTGCAGCATTCATTCTCAATCCTTTCATAATAGACTGAAGGTCATCGCCCTCACTTTAAGCTTTAAGAGATTTCCATTTTCAAATTCTAAAGAAATCACGTTTCCTGAAATGAGTTGAATTAATTGAATCCAGCCTTCGTGCAAAGGGTCTCACATTATCTGACATTAACTCAGCTTCATTATTCTCTTCCTCTGTCAGATAAATGGAATGGACGTCCAGGACAGAGAGGAAGCAGTAGCTATTCTCACCCGAGAGGACAGCACTAATGTCTCCTTACTCCTCGCACGACCCGAGATAGAGGTGAGGAAATTATGGAATTATACACAGTCTTCAGGGAAAACTGCAACACTCAGTCTTTATATTAACCTAAAGAACATTCTTCTCCTTTTAATTCAATGTTTAAACTGAAACAAGTGGATTTATTTCATATGCTGCATGTATAGTGACTATACTCTATAATAATATTTGGTAACACAAGGTCAGTTTAAAGCAGAAGAAAGAAAATAAAAGCAGAACACGTGAGCGTGCACGGTTCTCTGCTCCGATCTAACATGGTTACGAGGTGACCCGCGTAAGGAGGCATGAAAACATGATGGTAAACACAGATTACATGAAGAGAGAGAGGCAGAGACAAATAGTGCTTATACTCCTGGTGCTAATGTGGCCCTGCTTTGTTTCCCTCAAGGTCATTCTTGCTGCAGATGAGGGCATTGTGCACACCAGATGCTCCTCAATACACTTTGTGCACAGTGTTTGTGAATTAAAAGTGATTTTTTTATTATTATTATTATTATTATTATTATTCACCATCAGACAGACAGACAGAAAGATCTGTATGCTGGCTGCATTTGTACAGATGGAGTTTGAGGGCAGATTTAAGAGGCACTCATTAAAATGGACAAAAACACACACACACACACACACACACTTCTTCTCTGTTTAAATATGTCCTTGCTTTTGGAGAGATGAGCACTACCTGTGAAAGGCTGATGAGATTTATTTTGCCGAGGCACATTCCCACATTAAGATGCGTGAGAGCGTGAGAGAAAGAGAACCATCAGAGGAAAACGCGCACGCAGAGATTAAAGCTAGAGCTGTTGTCTTTGGGGAGAAAGAGAGAGAGCCGAGTGAAAGTGGTTGTCGAAGAATAAGAATGAAGACGATGATGATAATCAATACTTCATCTCGCAATCTGCACACAATTCACATGCAAATCAAACCAATTAGCTGAGATGAACTCCACTGTGAGGAGTGGGTTGTTTACTAATTTGAGCACAAGTATTTGCATTATATTTGATCCCTGGTTGGATCCCAAACAGAACAGAAAAGTAAACAAATAACAAACAATAAAAAAACTATTCATGTGTGAATGTTGGATCAGTCAGGATCAGCATTTCATCCTCTATTAAAAAAAAACAATGAAACTAATCCCTTTACCATCAAGTAAAACATATATATACGTGTGTTCCTTTGTTAGATTTTTATTTTATTTAGGTGATTCAGTTGAAACTAAAAGCTGTTGCAGGCGTTAACGTGGCGTGAGACTGTCACGCTGCTCTGACTCCATCTAGTGACGGATATGAAAACTACCGTTTACCGTCGTTGTACAAATGTGCAAAAGAGAATGAAAGAACTCGACTGGTTTTAAGGATTGGGGTTAGTGGGTTATCACAAATATTCCACACAGCTTTTTCTTTTTCTTAGCTCACTGTTTTCATTCATTCATCTTCTAACCGCTTTATTCTCCACATGAGGGTAAATCCTAGCTGACATTTGGGACAGGTACTCCATCACAGAACCACGTAGAGACAAACAACCGTCTGCGGTCAATTTAGAATGTCAAATTTTGCCTAATCCCCAAATCTGCATGTTTTTGTGGGAGGAAACCGGAGAACCCAGAGAAAAGCCACTACACGTAACCGTGTGGCCTGTTTATTGTTTTCCTGCCCTCAAAAGGTCAGTGTTGTTCTGATCAAATTAACAAATAAATCACACAATTAGACTCATCTCTTCTACCCAAAAACAAGAGGCACGTTTGTTGCCATCAAGTATAAAGTTTTCCTTTTTCTTATGTTTTCTTCAACAATGAACTTTCTTTGACAGAATGACAACCAGCTGGATCCAGATGAGTTGGACCTGGATCCACTGGACAACGAGGTCCATCTGTCCAACAGCCACACAGCGAGGAACGGCACCTCTATCCTCGGCGCTGGACCAGATGCCGTTGCGGGTAGAGGTGGACCAGGTGGTCACGGTTTCTCGCTAAGCAGGGATTCGCCCGATTTGCTGCAGACCGTGCTGAGCAACAGCCAGGAGCTGGACAGTGGGGTGGGACGCACAGACGAAAGCACGCGCTACGAAGAGTCGTCGGAACATGACCTCCTGGGAGACGACCACACGAGTGCCTCCAACACAAACGCCACCAACACACCTGGCAGCATGCGTAAGTTTTTGTCGAGCAGAGGGGACAGTCCGCCCTTGCTGCAGTCCCAGGACCTCCAGTTCAGCACTGACTCCCTCTTAGGGTTGGACTGCGTCAGTGGAGGTGGGTTGGAACAGGTGGAGCGACTGGAGAGGAGCTACATGGCAGATCCCATGAGGGTGATGATGCCTGGGCTGACTGAGGAGGAGTGTGAGAGGTACAAAGAGCTGCTGGAGATCAAGTGTTACTATGAGAAGAACAGTAGCGCCCTGCAGATACAAGATGGGGGCTGTGTCCCACTGGATGTGAATAGGAATGAGAGCCTGACGCAGCACGAGATGGCTCTACTGGAAGAGGAACTGCGCCACTTGGAGTTCAAGTGTCGTAACATCCTGAGGGCACAGAAGATGCAGCAGCTGAGGGAGCGATGTCTGAAGGCTTGGCCTCTAGAGGAAAAGAATGGAGCAAGCGCAGGTACGTTGGTCAGTGAGGACACCTGTCACCACGCTCTGTCAGATATCAACGAGCTTCCAGAGAGAGAGCGCTCAGATAAAGACAGTACGAGTGCCTACAACACTGGAGGGGAAAGTTGCAGGAGCACACCTCTGGTCCAAGAACAGTACCCATCACATTCTACCCAGAGCCTGGATGGAGGAGAGTCTCTTTGCTCAGCAGGTATGCAGTGTCCAACATCCACCAGGCAGAAAGAGAGGGGAACCAGGCCCGAAAGAGGGGATGGGGTGCAAGTGAACTTGAACCAACTTTACTCACACACTCACAGAAGAGCAGCTGATGCAAAGACATCCAGTCCTGGAGCTAAAGTTAGGTCACTGTCCCGGGATGGAGGAGCAAGGAGGGGCTCAGATGGTGGGATGAGGCGTAACCCAAAAGCCAGCGTGACAGCAGAGAGGTCTGGCGGACGCAGTGCAGAAAACAGCCCCTACCTGTCCCGTCGTCAAACTGAAACAAATCCACCTCCGCGCTACCTGAGCTGCATGCAACTGAGGTCTCTGTCCACCACCGAGCAGCTCGGTGGACTCAGAGGGACTCTCAGAGAGGGCGGCATGGAGACTGAGGGAGATGCCAGCCCGATGAGCTTGGGGAGCACATGTAAAGGTGTTGCTCAGGCTCCAGGTGCCGAACCATTACCCTTGTCCCCTTCTCTGATGCCTACCTCCCCTCGTATGGAGTGGAAGGTGAAGATCCGCAGCGATGGCTCGCGCTACGTGGCCAAGCGGCCGGTGAGGGATCGTCTCCTGAAGGCGCGCGCCATGAAGATCAGAGAAGAGCGCAGCGGTATGACGACGGACGACGATGCCGTCAGTGAAATGAAGATGGGCCGCTACTGGAGCAAGGAGGAGCGCAAGCAGCAGCTACAGAAGGCCCGAGAGCAGCGGCGGCGCCGAGAGTTCATGATGCAGAGTCGCCTTGACTGTCTTAGGGAGCGCGAGAGGGAGCAGGGTGGCAGTGGTGGACAGCAGGGGGCGACACAGCAGCAGGAAGCAAACACTATCCTGGAGCTTTGCCACCGCAGGAGCATGAAGAAGCGCAGTCGCAGAATCCTGGACAACTGGATCACGATACAGGAGCTGTTGGCTCATGGGGCCAGGTCTGCTGACGGGAAGAAAGTCTATAACCCCCTGTTATCTGTCACCACAGTCTGAGATTGAATAACAGCCAAGGTGGGAAGCAGAGAGCCAGGGAGAGATAAGAAATGTTTAGATAAGAAATGTTTAGATAGAGCCAAAAGGCTGAACACAGCCTCCTTCAGTACATCTGAGCACAAACATTTGTCTGCAGCAGTGCAGCGACACAGCGAAAATAGCAAACCTTAAATCGTTGGACTGGAGAGAGAAGAAGCACATGACTGAGACTGTCAGGGTTCGTGTGTCCAGTAACAATCACATCTTCCAAAAATGAAGAAACAAATCACACACGCATATTTACAATAGCACTGCGGTGAAGCCGCCCTTCATTGCATAATCCCAAAAGGCACAGTGTGTAAAACAGTTAATGGTACAGTTGCATGTTGCAGCTGAATCACCTCACCCTTCAGACGTGTTGGTGAACCTCTGCAGAGCAGACTCATTTACATTAACTGTCACAATGAAAAGCAACAATTCATACAATCAGGCGACTGTGTAGTTATTTATATTTTACTTTGCTGCCAAATGAAAATAATTTCACCTACATTTTACACACTGGGCCTTTTAAAAATGTGTCTGACTGTGTGGATGTAAAGCAGTCAGGAAAATGCTTTCCAGTCATTTCATGATGTTTTACTTTCCACGTGTTACACATTTCATCCAAATTAAATGAATTAAAAGAAAACAGGCCTGTTTGGGGACCGGTCCAGGGTGTGATCCCGCCTTCCATTCTGTGTCAGCTGGTTTTGGCACCAACGCCCCCCCACACACGTCGACCCTAAAGTGGAGGATAAAGTGATAGAAGATGAGTGAGTGAGTGAGGCCTGCTGGGTTGAAGAGTGGACAGAGATGAGATGAGGTGGAACTGAACATACTTACATTTTTCAGAGTGAGAATGCTGCAGCGAGAATTGTCATTCATGACGCGTCTCTAGACGAGGAAGAGATGCGGTGATGGTGATGGATGGCACCACCTGCTGTTCAGCCATTAGACACGTGTTGTAAAACCTTTTGTGAAAAAAAGAAAATGACAGAGGAGACAAAAGTCTGACGCGTGTTCAGGAACCATGCAGCTGTGAAAAAAGAAAACACTTCTGTGCCATGAAATTGTATAGTTAGTGTCCATTCAGGATCTGTTTTTCAAAGCAACATCATGTGTCAGTTAATGTAGTAGAGACATTTTTCCTTATTCCTGTCGTCTGCATGTACAAATGCAACATTTGCTGTCGCAGCACAAAGGCTTTTTGACAATGACGAGCTGAGCCGTGCCTTTGTTTCAGGCTGATTTACAGCACAACTTTCCAAGTCTTAAGGACTGAAATACTGTAGCTAAGAGAGTTGAAGCACAGATTCTGACAGGCCATATCGAGAAATAAAAAAAATAAAAAAAAGCACAATGTCAATTCTGCTTTACATAGTCAGGTCAAAATGTACTGCTGTTACACTTCTGTCATCAGTCGCAGTGTGAGCTCTATCCATGAACTATCCATGTCCTGTCTGATGTATTTCCAAATCAGATTGAGAAATGTGTTTTGACTTTTTAATCCGATGCTGATTTTTTTCCATTTGGCTTAGATGCATGTTTTGATATTGACACCTTGTAATTTGAGACTACGCGCCTTTAACATAATAATGTAATTGTGAATGTCTTTCTATGAATGTGTTCACTGCATAAAGAAAAAGAAACACATGGTGTATTTGTTTGTTGAATATTGTGACGTCCAGTGTCTGCCATTTTGCAGTGAAAGCTTTTCTAAATAAACGCTGTGATCATGAAAAACTGTTGTCGGTTTTACTCGATTTGGCGCGGCGATTCGATCACGGATCTTTAGAAACGGATGAGTCGACATCTCCTAAACAATTCTAAACCTTTATTTTTCTAACAAGAGTGAAAAGAAACAAAGGCAACATTTAAATGAAAAGTTTATACACAAACTCACGACAACTGCGTGTCTGCAATATCAATAATAATAATAATAATAATATAATTTTAACCCAGAAAACAAAATAATCTGTGACAAAGTGAGTTACAGTGAAGTTACCTTAAATCTGTAAAGAGAGAGACAAAAGGCCAAGTGGAAAGGAATAAAAAGGGTGGAGAGTCATAAGGATGGGGGGGTGGGGCTTAAAAAAATGAAGGAAAACAGAGGTGAACAACAAAAACAAGGAGGTACAGATAATCATTTTGGGAGAGTAGCACCAAAAACATTAATGCCTGTTTATAACACTTCCCAAAATGTACTCAGTTTATTCAAAAAATGCATATCCCCTCAGAACCGCACCAAACACAAGATTCAGTACAACTAAAAAAATACAAGTGTAACCACGGCGCTGCAATCTACGACCAGCCTTCAGAACACTGTGCCACACCTCGGCTTCAGACTGTCCCGCGTGACCCGACAGCTTCTCCAGCGTCCAGACGATGAGCTCGAGTGACGTGAAACGGCAAACTGCCAACGCTGACGCAGGCTCCGGTTGAACAAGCGTTTAATACAATTGGGATAACATACCATACTGACTTGACCTCAGAGACGACTCTAGACCAATGACATTCCTATCACATTAAGTCCCACACCTGTCCTAACATGTTCACAGAGGGGGGTGGAAACGGATCCAGGGAGGTGGAGGATAAAGTGTGGGGGAGGACGAGGAGTCTGGGAATAGGTGATGGGACAAGATACGTCGGAGTTATGCATGAGGCAATGGAGTGTAGAAGAAGAGTCATTGCTCTGTTAGTGTCTGAATGTATCAATGACAGATGAGGAGGGCGGGGGGCGGCGGAGTAGGGGAGAAAGGGGGGGGGATGTCCTGCATCTTTCTATAGCTTGACATGGGTTTCTGGCACAGAATGCTCTGTCTCTTCAGCTCTTCTGACGTGTCCAATTTAACAGAGCTCCAGCGTCGACTACATCACAAAATCTGTCAAAAGATAAAAAAGATTTCAGTCACTTCCTGAAAATAAGAACATATTTATAGTCCTGGTAAAGACAGGGGGCCGTTACCTCTGCATGGGTCTGAACAGGTAGGTGAGGGGAGGGGCTGTGGCTGAGAGGACAGGTTTTCTTGGACTCCGAAGCTTTCAGTGACTGTTCTCCTGCTGCCTCTCCGCTGCCCCCTCTGTGGCTCTTTCGCTTCCTTTTGGACTCCTTGGTTCGGCCGCGGCTGTTTCGTCTCTGCTCCGCGAGCTCAATCTGGGGGTGTGCGGTGTTGGATATTAGTCTTTACACTGGCTTCCAGTCACTTATAGAATAAACTTTTCGATAGATTCTACAAATCACTAAATGCCTCGCTCCAACACACCTGATTCAAATGAATGGGTCGTTATCAGGCTTCGTCAGAGCTTGATGACGAACTGATTTGAATCAGGTGTGTTGGGGCAGGGACACATCGAAAACATGCAGGGTAGTGGGAAACACTGACATGACATTTTAATGACATTTAAAGAATATACACCTCATAGGGCTCGGAGATCTACTGACTTAGGTCAGATAGTCAAGCCCAGAGTTCAAACTAAATATGGTGGAGCAGAATATAGTGGTTGTGCTGCACACAAGAGGAACAAACTACCAGAGGAACTGAAATCAGCACTCAATGTGAATATTTTTTAAATACAGGTTTGAGATTATGATTCAACTCTTTAAAGCATTTCTAAATCTTGATCTTCTGCACATAACATTCTTTTAATTGACACATTTTATGCTGCACTGTCATATTTTATGCTCCATATAATCAACCTTTTTGTTTTCTTCCATTCATGTTATTACTCTGTTTTATTTATGTTGATGATCTTGTTTAAATTGTACATTTTGATGTTTCCAAAGTTTAAATGTGAATTTACGATACAATGAGTTGCCCTTGTGTGTGAAATGCCATACAAATAAAGCTGCCTTGCATTAGAGGGGAAAACTGAAATGTAACAAAACACTGCAACTCATTTCCCCATGTGATGTTGAAATTCAGTTATATAGAGTTGAACCCTGAGACAGTGAAACTCAACACAATTACTACTTCATCACTGATTTAGCATTAAGACTGGACAAGGCCAAACAGTGACCCTGGAGGAAAAGATATTCACTATATGGCACATACACATTTTCTAAAAGGTCAAATTCAAGCTCTTTTCAAGCACTTTCAATGTCTATTTCAAGCACTTTTCAGCTGTAGTAAATAACTTTCTCATCTGAAAACATACAGTACATACTTAAAATTATTATTCATGTGTTTTGTAATGAAAGGAGGATAAGAAATTAAAGAAAACATATTTAATGTTTCAAAAATGTGAGACGAGTTTTCATCTTACAAATGATTTCATTTGTCCATCTAACTCAGATAGTTATTTTTTGTGAATTGAATTCACAAATTAACACTGTATCCGTGTTGTGCAAAATCAAAACAACAAATGAGGGAGGACAAACACTTTCACCCACAGCACTACTGTAGTAAATCTACACAAATATTAAGTGCTTTTCTATTTTTTCCCCAAACTGGGTAGTGGTTTCAGACCTGACTGTAGGTGCAGTTAATGTTTTGCATTTACATTTTATTCTTCAGTTTAATATTACATGTTTAATGTCCCTTTTTGATTATATTGATACTATGTTGCCAGCACTCTTATCTGAGTTTTAAGAGGTTATTGTTATTTATTCATGAACTGTTTCTTTTCCAGACCTGAATGAGTGTGTACAGTGTTCCTCTCGGTGGGACAGACGACGCTTGGAGAACTCTGTGAATGGCGTTTGTCTGGTCCAAGGAAACCTCCAGCAGATCTCCTTCCAGCTGCAGCTCCTCCAGCTGGGTCACGGTGGCTGGGGAAAGCTCCACCACCTGGCCTTTTAGTAAAGGCAGCAGAGGCAGCAGGGACCCCACACCTGAAAATTATACACAGAGCAATGTTTGACATGACTGGTGTCTGCAGTAAAGAGTGAATGAAAACAACCTCTGGTGGAAATTAACACAAACTATTACCTGTAACATTCGACTTCTTGTTGATGCCATTTTCACATCCAGCCTGTGGGAAGATGAGCCGTGTTAAAACAGGTAAAAGCAGTATATTCTGTACAGTTTGCAGTGATAAGTCTACAGTGCATAGACACAAGAGGAAGTGGGTGTTAACCTGAATGCCGTTGCTTTGTTTTGTGTTCTTTTTGGGTGAATCTGTCAGATCGATGACATCATCTCCTTCCCCCCCTTCAGAGTCTGACAAAACAATGACTGAACTCTTTTCAGTCTTCTTTTCCATGTCTTCCTCTTTCTCTGCTTCACACTCCAGAGTGTCTTTGAGTTCCTGCAGCTTCTGCAGAGCCTGCTGCAGCTCTGTCGTCTCCAGCGCCTCTTTAGCTCGGCCCTGCCAGGTGATGGCCCTCTCTGTGAGGCACTGCAGTGCTTCCCCTTCAGGCAGACGCACTGGCAGCCTCTGCAGGGCGACGAGTAACGCCAGGATTGTTTCCAGGCGAGGGCGCCGCGACCGCTGGCACCGCGGACACAAGAAACGTGAGTCCCAGTCCCACCAGCAGAGGGGGTTAGTCAGTTGTCCAGAGGAGGGGAGCAGGGAGGGGAAAGGGACGCAACTGCCATGGAACCAGTCCTTACAGAGACGGCAACGGAGTTGAGGAGCACAAGGCTGCCCGCCGCACACACACACTGACTGAGGAGGAGTGGTGCCTGTGTGGTTGCTGCTGCTGCCGTTCTCTTTTACAGAGTTCTCTGAGTGGCTGGATGTGTCCGTCTCCATGGCGTCATCCCACCTCCCGTTCTCCTTGCAACTTGCAGAAATATTTCCAGTTTTACACATGTTCATTTGCTGCAACCTTAGTAGTGCGTCTTTCTCCTGGTGCTCTCCTTGTTTGAAGGCCATCACCTGTTGTCAAGACACAGATCAGGTGCAGGTAAACAACCAGTGATCATGCATCATGGCATGAAATGGATACGAAAAGAAAAAGAAAAGTTCCATCGACTCACAATAGCTGCAGGGTCCCTCAGGTCCTGAGCGGAAAGGCCCAGAGTGTTGGTATCGGAATCATCCGACAGATCATCCAACGCCTCTGTAGCATTCCGCCTTTCCCTTCTTTTTGCACATGGACATAAGACCTGCAACAGCAACACTGGAGTCAGATGCCTAATATGGACAGCTTTTAAAAGACATAGTTCAGATTTTATTGCGTTTGAATGAGATATTGACTGTTATGTTACCGTTGACCAGTCTGGGAGCCAGACACTCACTTTCACTGACAGCATGGCAGCCATCAGGACAAACCTGATAAAAAATCTACCCCAGCTTGTGTTTGATATCTTGAGAATATGTGGAAACTTAAGTTTGAAACCACTCACTCTCTTGCACCAACATCCATAGAGAAAATCAGCACAAACACACAGGGACACAGGAGCTGCTGGCTACTGCTGCTTTATGTGTTAGGTTTCTGCTATGTAGTCAAATCCAAACAAAGAACTTTAAACAAGGAATTCACAAGATAACATATTTAAACCTACTGATAAGGGCAGCAGGAGAACAACAACTCCTGAGGGCCATGACTTGAAATTGCAGAAAACATATCCTCGAGATATTGACTTAAGCAGGTGTAGATTTGTTTTAGGTGAGGTTTTTTTGTTCCTGGTGGCAGCCATGTTAGCAAGCGTCGGGTTCCCTGGCATGTCCACAGAAACACCAGTGCTCAGCGGCAGCATACTCGATGTTGATAATACATATTAATACATCATACAAACGGCAATCAAAAAACCCGATCTATCCTTTTAAAGTGGAGTGCAAAGTCGGTTAGGCTACACAGACATATTATATTGTTGTTTATTTCAGTTTAACTGTATTTCCCATTTTATCCTATGTGCTCACCTCTAGCAGACTGTGCTGACTGCTCTTCTTCAGGAAGGTCTTGGTAGCCTTGTCCCTCCAGGAGTGAGCGCTGGCCACCTGCAGTTCCAACTGCCTCAGCTCCTCCATGTAGACAGGCAGGTCCCTTCCAATTGCCACCAGGCCCTCGAGGTCATCCAGACAGGGGTAATGCTCACCATTCTTCAACAAACAAAGATAATTAATATTAAACACAACATAATGTGGTTTAAGGCATCTTACAATTCACAGTGTTACAGTTAAATAACAAACTAAACCACTAAAAATCGAAATAAAACAGCCTTGGCTAAAAGACACTCTTTTTTTTTTTTACCTGGATTTCCTCCAGGTCTGTTACCCAGGCCCGTGCTCGTGTGAGACAGCTCTGTAGAGATAGAATGTTGGGAAGCTTGACTGGGATAAGCTGGGCCTCATTGACAATTGCCTCCAGGGTAGAGAGTGGATGTTTTTGCCTGTAAGAAGAAAACAGTGACAAACAAACCTTAAAGTCTTTGAAACAGGACAGACTGGCTGTGAAACGACAATCCCAACGCTTATTAGTTTTACCTTTGCTCTAAGCAGATCTGTGCCTTCTCCTCCCAGCGTTCTGCAATCGTAAGCAATTCCTGAAGCTCTGCCATGGCCGTCTCCACAGATATACTCTGAGGCACGTTGCAGCCTGCTTGCATTAGGTTCCTCAAAACCTCCAATGTGACCTCCTGCCTTTCACCACCTTCTGTGCCTAGGGTGCGCCTCACCTCTTCCAGCCAGTGGCCTTGCTCCTTCAGGCCCTGAAGCAAATTACACTCTGGCACCACAACAGGCAGCTTGCTGCCCTGCTCCAACAATGTCTGCAATTGTTCCGGAGGTGGAGAGTCCCTCCTCCAGCCCCTGTCATTGACCAATGCCTGGGCCTGTCTCTGGAAATCCTCAACTAAATGCAGAATTGCCTTGAAAAGCAGAGGATACAGAGGTTAACCTTGGGTGACCAAAATACAAATAACATTTAAGCTAAGAACATTATAGCAAAGATATCAAGTACATATTTTAGAAGTGTATTCAATCAGTCTTGGAGGAAAAGATGAAAATAAAAGCTTTGTTTAGCTACTTTCAGTCTGGTTTTTTTTTTTACCTGCACTCCCTCCAACTGGCTCATCACACAAGGCAGATTGTGCATCTTCTCTACCAACGATTTCAGCTCGGCCAGCATCATCTTGCTTTCACTGAGAGACAACCATACGTAAGCACATGTAGGTGTACAGACAGTGTAAACTTCAAATGCATGTTCTCTCCTACCTGGTCTTTGTGTTACTGAGGAGTTCAGTACTTGTCTTTTGGCAGTGATCTATGTCTTTAAGGACTGTGTTGAGTTTCCGGAGAAGTTCGTTGTCTGGAAACTTTTTCTCTGTTGCTTCCATCTTCAGGGTTTCCAGGTCATCAATACCTGCAATTAAAGAACCATTTGATCTTGCCACGTTCTTTTAAAATCACATCTTAATGTCAAAACCAAGGGATTTAATCGTGTGTCTTTCCCACCTATCTTGCTTCCCTCTTCTTGCTCAAGAGCCTCCTTTACTCTATTGGCCCAGGAATCGAAAGACTCAGATCGAACCTTTAATCGGTGTAACATGGCTAGCAACTCATCGAGGGTATATCTGTACCTGTAAAGTCAAGGGATAGAACAAAACCACAAGATTCAGTAAACAGAAAATCGACACAGTGGTAACATTACCACCAAACATAATGAAAATATTTAAGTTACACAACCTGAGGTAGAGTTTGTCAGTGGGGCAGTTGCACAGATCCTGAGTGTGATAGAGACACACCAGATGCTCTGGACAATTTGAGCAGGCCAGAGCAGAGAGGAAGCATGTGGTCTTGCATTTATCACACTGTCTCTCATCATCAGGCAGCAGCTCAAATGCCTCACGCTCCGCTTCAGTAATACCCTGAAGGTGCAGGACATATGTTTTTGAACAATCACAAACAAAAGGAAGTTAGACATGGTAATTAAATCAAACCACTATTCACTTACGGAGACAGAATCAGGAAATAAATAAATGGAGAATCTACATATATATCTCACCCTCTCCATCAGAGCCTTCCGCAGCTTCCTCTCTTCCTGAACGATGATGAACATTTCACGGTGTGTAGCAGCGGCCAGGTTGAGATCTAGTTTCTCTGGGCTGGTAGCCATTTTACAGGTGAGCTCCTCATGGGAGAATACACAATACCTCCTTAAACGCCGGTAGTGCTCGATACAGGAGCGGCCAAGAGGCAGCTAAGTGAAAGAGAGAGGAATGATCATGGGAGTCTTGTGTACGATGTCACAACCTGAAACAGAGAGTGTAAACAGACATACCCAGTCTGCAGTGCAGAAGTTGACAGCTTCAGCAAAGTTGTATCCCTGATTGAAGCCACTGTGGTAGGCTCTGGGGAAGGTGATGACAAACTCACCAGCACACTGGTTGGTTCGTACAACCTGCAAATCAAACAATGAAGATTTAAGCTTTTTTATTATTATTTAAAATATTTCTGCTGTATGCATGCATTTGTGTACAACGGACCGGTACACCGTGAGACATGAGGATATTGGGGTTCATGATGGTGACGAGCTGGTGCAGGAGGTCAGGCTGGAACTCAAACAGCTCTGGCGTAAGCTTGTTCATCACCTCCTCAAGTCGCTCTGCAGCCACAGAAGGAACTCCATACCATGTCTTGGGTTCACCCCTTTAAATAATAAGACATGGGTAGACAAGGTTAAGGCTCATAATTGTCTACACATTAAAAGATGCCATCATTTTAGCCAACCATGCACAACACCCACAGAAACACACAAGAATTTTGTACCAGTGCAGGTAGTTGATAGAGTAGCTCCAGTGGTCCTCAATGTGCCAGCAGAAAGCTGAGAACACCATGCCAACATAAAGCCAAGGAACCTTCATCCCAGAGATGTCTCCATTAATATGGCACAGGAGTGACTGCTCCAGCACAGGCATCACATTCAAGTTCCAGCCACTGCGAGCATATTCCTGACAGAAAAGGACAGAGCGCAAATTACAGGTAAGCATGTAGTTACAAGTAAGCTGTTTCATGTAAAACAATAGACTCAATGCTGCATATTTATGTTTACAATGACAAATTGGTTAATTGAAAAATGATGGGACTGTCACAGAATTAATATCTCCTCTTCTTTAGTGGGACAGTGGTAACAATGTCGTTCAAATGTACAGTTTTTCTGAGAAATCTGACATGTGCTTTTGCAGTGGTTTTGTCTCTACCTGTGTTGTATTGTTAATAATGCCTGATCTGCCATGACTGTGAATTCAAGAATTTGGGAAAGCATGTACACTATATGGACCAAAGTATTTGGCCACAACTATTAAATATTGACATTTTGAACAATGCTATGCTTGCAACATTGTGGAAACTGTTTGAGGAAGACTCTTTTCTATTCCAACACGATTTTGCCCCAGTGAACAAAGCAAGGACTATAAAGACATGTTTTGACAAGTTTGGTGAACAAAGCAAGAACTATAAAGACATGTTTTGACAAGTTTGGTGTGGAAGAACTTGACTGGCCTGCACAGAACCCTGACCTCAACCCCATAGAGCACCTTTGGTATCAACTGGAACAGAAATTGTCCAGCAGCCTGACCTAATAAATGCTCTACAGAATGAATGGACACAAATACCCAGAGAAACACTTCTATATTGAGGAAAGTCTTCAGAGAAGTGTGGAAGCTGTTATAGCTGCAAAAGAGGGACCAACTCCATAATAAAGTACTATATATGTATTTGTATACATCATTACATTGCCTGTTGGTACTTTTGTCCATATTGTGTATATTTTATGTAATTAGCACATTATAGAAGTTTCACATTTTACCACTGTTGGACTGCAAAAGTTGTCTGGTTGTAATCAAAAGCACTCAGACTATTGAGATTACAATAAATAAATAAATACAATGTACATACCTCCTCTTCCTTTGTGAGCTTCTTCTTGCCATTGTTCATTGGGAAGCCACTGCCAAACTCCTTGGAGTGTATGTCCGCTCCGTACTCCACAGTCACGTCTTCCTCAATACTACTGACTAGCCTCCAAAACTCCCTCTCCACAAGCTCAGTGGGGACCATCTACACCAACAAGAACAAATATCCTTGAGTTTAGTCACCACAAAGTGCCAGAAATATGGCTGTGACTTGTGTAGGCACGCTTACATGGACAGGCATATTGAAGTAATCTGCTTTGAATGAATCAGCCATTTCCCCAAAACTCTGCAGAGTGTACTCTCGTGTAGCTTGTTCAAACCCAAATGCTTCTGTCGGCTTCTTGCACTCCTAAAAGTGGAAAAGTCAAACACAATGTTGCGAGTTAGGAGAAACCCAACCTATGTTGAGAGTGTTACAGTCACAGACGAGCACTTTTTCTTACCTCTGCCACACATTTGGGACATCGCCAGTTGCCTTTGGGAGGATCAGAGAGCGGGGGTAGTAGACAGTAGGTGTGATAGTTATCATCGCATCCATCACACAGCATGAGTTTATCATCATCGTCACCCCGACCACACATTCGACAAACAAAAGACTCCACCTTTACAAAAGCGAGAAGAGAAAAAAATTTGGGTCTCAGGATTAGAGCCAGAGGAGTAAATGTTTGAACAATTACTATGTCCCTATCAGGAACTGTTTGCATGCTTCAGCGCCTATTAAATTCAAAGGTTTACACTATGAAAAGAAGAAGTCACTGATCTGTCATACCTAGTATGTAGTTTGACAATTAATAAAGAGCAGAGTGCTTTGTGTTTGCACCGACATCTTGTGGTGGTTGAAGATTTCAGGTAAGAGAGTTACACAGCATGTATCGAACACAAATTTTTGTTTTGTTTTTAAACAAATCAGCACAACCTTTTTCTCGGGTGCATCTTTTGATCTACTTACACACTGTGGGTTGTTGAGGTTGCTTCTAAGCCTCATAGTCATTTTGGTGCATGGCTTATCTGGATCATCATCCTCCTCCTCCTCATATTTTCCATTCTGTGGTTCTTCTTTCTTTACTTCTGGCTTAATTGTGAGGCTAGGTGGAGGCAGTTGGGGACTAGATGTGCCCCCTTCACTCTGCTTCTCCTGAGGCTCCAGTGGCTCTGCTTTCACTAAGGTATCAGCAGGTGCAGCAGACACATCTTCCTTGATATTAACAGTCTGAGGCAGCTCGTCTAAAAAAAGAACGAAAAAAAAAGAGAGCATGGAGTGTTCAGAATCAAGTTTCCAGCCATCACAGACAATAAAATCTTCACAGACAATAAAATCTTCACACTATAGGGTGATGGCATGACGTATGTTATATCCAAACTGAGTCAGAAATACTTGACTTTGTCTTATTGCTTAAGCTATGTTTAATTATTTGTGAAATTGAAATTTCTAGGTTTCTCATTGTTACAAATGCCAAAAGTCAATCAACTGTATGCAAATTAGAAGGTGGTTGCGGCAGTTACCTTTCTTCCTGATGCCTTTATACCTCGCAACCAGTCCAAGTCCCATCATCTTTGGCCCTGCGCCATAAATCTGTAGCTTCTTCAGTTCTGGGTTCTTCTCTATGTCCTCCTCTGTCGGCTCAGGCTGGATAAAAGTACATTCCCATTAGTAAGGGACAGAAAGGCTGCTCCTACTTTCCAAAGCACATAGAGCAAAGCACAGGCTAAGGCCAAATGCAGAACAAACAGTTGAAACATAATAGCATAGCAGTGCATCACACCAAGGGTTTGTGCTGGGTTAGACAGTAAAGAAAAGTTAGCCTACTTAAAAGTGAAAGCTTCAAGGTTAAGACCCACCACCAAGACACACAATCACCAGCAGTTGCAACCATACAGTTATACTTGAATGTCTTTTAGATTTTATCGACTAACGATTCAGTTTTTGTTTTGTTTTTTTAAATCAAATCCTGATTTGTGTTTTTAGTGTTTTGTTTATAAGAAAAATCATCAAAGGGAAATTTGTATTTTGCAATTGTTTTGGCTAAAAAACACAGAAAATGCACAACATAGGTTTATAACTTAAATTTGAGCCATAAAGACTGCTGAGATAGAGCTCTACTGCCTCTTCTGCTACAGTCCATTTGTTCACTGCTGTCAATTCCAACATTTAAAACTGTTGTGTTGTTTCTTTGTCAGACAAACTTTTTTTAGATGCGTAGAAATGTATGGTAACATATGGAGTTTATTAACTGGCTTAACCTTGCAAACCAACACATTTGTTAAGAAAGGTGCATTTCAAATCAAGTTTATTATTATTATTGTTATTATTAATAAACTAAAATATTCTGATTTTAGTTGAATATTTTTGTAGTCAGGGTTGTTTCCTGATCTTGTCACATTTTTAACCCGAAATTCTGGGCCACCAAAGCTTTGACAATGGGACATTGGAAGAGGCGCTTTTACAGAGCTTACTTGTCCTTTCAATCTGGAAACTGCTCAGATTTGGAGAGTTCTGCCACTGCTGCATTTTTGTAACCTTCCAAAACTTTCAAGTCAGCTATTTAAAATGTCATTTAATATGAATGCATGTCTTTTATATTGCACTGGCTAACATTGTTGAAGCCTATTCCTATACAGATGGCATGTGTTATCAGCCCTCTCACTGAATATTGAACAAGTGTATTCCTTCAAATCATTTCAGTGCAGTTATTACATCTCAGTTTCACGATTATCTTTAGAAGCCTGGCTGCAATGTGGGCGCTGGTTTCAGTCAGCCATATGATTGCAAACATCAGCAACAGACACAGGTCTTAACACAACTTTCAATAACCACTCACTGGAACTGAAAAGCACAAAAAAGTGGAACAAAATTCATATATTTCAATACATTTAGAACAGGCTCCATGTCTGGACTTTGTCTCTAAACATCCATTTTAAAGTGCTATAAGCTTAGTCTGGGAAAGAGTTCACTCTTCGATCTGTTCACCGCTCAGGTGTGGACCAAAAACACAGCACACATGTAGTTAGACCACAACCTGTATTTCCACAGCAAGAACTCACTCTATACTTGTCATGACAACATCGCTCGAGTGTCAGTCATGTCACAAAAACAGGACACAACATCCAAGGTGGATGTGTTTGCCACTTGTGTGCAATTACACCTTCATCTGTGCAGACATTACAAAAGTGCATTGACCAAGTGTCTATCCAAGTGGGATGAGGACTGAACACAGCAGACAACAGGACGTGATAATGAAGGGGAATAAACACAACGTTTGGCTTAAAAAAAAAGAAAATTTACAGAAACTTTAAGGCCAACACATGTTAAAAAAAAAACACGTTAAGCTCCAGCGCTTCAAGACACCCAATACTTAACCTCCTGCCTGACTAGCACAAGAATATTAATCCAACATTACTGGGTTCTTCTGTGAGTGCACTCTAAAAGAGAGCGCATGCAGCCAGAAGGCTTAGCTGCTGTATTGAGTACAGAGCAAGGCAAAACAACAAAGGCACACAGACAGCCCAGCATTACAAGTCAAGTACAACCACAGAGAAAAGTGCATGAGTGAAAGGGAGAAAGCTACAGAGCACAAGAACTTAACTAGACTCTAAAATCGTCAATTTGGGATAAAGTGAAAGATTCTACATATACAATGGACTGTGCTATTGCTGAAGTATTAGCTCACAGTAACTTCCGCAGTAACTTTGTAAATTTGCTTACCTTTAAAATTTTAATTTAAAAACAAGAGACCTCTGTTCAATATGAGATGGCACGGTCTTGTTTTTTAAAAATAATTCTCGAGCTTGTTCCTGAAGAACAGCGTTTTAAATTAAATTATACAAGCGAGCAGGTTAAGAAAATCTTCCACTTTGTTTACCGACTGATCTGGAAATCAAAGTGCATGTATTACTATGGCAACATATCTGCTACAGTTATGCCACCCACTACACATTCGATGTATGGCTGCATGTTAATGAAAAGTTGGAAGTAGTTGGTGAGGTGGTTTAGGTAAGGAGGAAGAAAAAGTGTGTGTGGGGGGGGGGGCGCAGAAGGTGAGCTCATGTGCTCAAGAGGCAGTACCGCAGAGATGAGTTCAGAGCCAGTGGTGAGAGGATGGGGGGCCAGATCCTCTGGACCCTGCAAGGGGAGACAATAACAGTAACAATAAACTAAGACAAGAGGGGAAAGTGGAGATGGGAGGAGGGGGAGAGCCGGAAGAGAACAGAACCAGCTATTGTAGGAAAAATATCAGTGGGACACATTATGAGACATGGGTCATATTCATTGAAGGATATATTAAATCCAACAGGAAAGCTATGCATAATTAAGATTTGTTTTATTTACACTGCAGTCTGATAGACCAGTGTGTTGCTAGATGGTTTTACTGGTATACATCAGTGTCTTCTGATTGAAGTTGAAAGATACATTAAAATCCGTTTGGAAAAATCCAATTGCTCCATTATGACTGTGAAGCTGCATGTTGTAAACAGCTGATTATGCTGTGGCACCTACACGATTTGTATGAAATGAGGTCAGTATGGGAACACAATTTAGGTTGGAATATGATTCTTGTTACGTGAATGCAGTGTTTGTTTATGTGGGGGATTTAACAAATGAGAGCAAAACCATGGTACCACAGTCTTGAATCACATAAGAGAATTAGGTAACCAACCATGATATTCTAACCCCAAACTTGCTGCCACTGGAGAAGATGGTGCAGCCTGTTGAGCTTTCAATGCTTTATTAATGTAAGAAAACTTTTTTTCTTTTAATTAATACGAACATTCTCCACTGGAGCATCTACGTATTTATGCAAAACAAAATGTGTGTTCCAGCATGAGAAATGAAATAATATGATGAGTAAAAGGAGTGTTAGGGTTGAAAATGACCATCATCAGCTTGCATTTCATTAGCATGATTTAACATTATGGTTTGCTGGTCCTGTAATGACAGCATTAATGTAAAGCACAGATTTGTGTAAACATGTGACTTATGAAAATGATTGAGGGGATGGAAGACAGTAGAAAAACAAAGCAGACACTTGCATAAGCCATGGAGCAGAGAGTAAAAAAAACAGCAGGATTAAGCATAGCAGCATGGCAAGATGGAGGATAAGCAAGCTTGGATGCGCTCGAGTGCTACATCACATTTACCCCAACAAATTTAGGAAACAAAAGTTTGGATTTTCTGTTTTTATATCCTGGGTGTTAAAAAACCTACATCATAGCACATTTTGTATCAAATTGGCAATAAATATTGAACACGTAATAAATGAAGCCAATTTACAAAGCTGCAATCATTAACACAACAAGTACAAGTAACATCATCTGTGGCAATGGTTTTGATATATGGTTTGGAGCATGTTCTGTGAGGAACCATCAGTGATAAAGTGCTTACAGGTGAGGACACTGGATGGTTAAAGTTTACAAGTGGCACTGCTGAAAAGGAACTCTTCTTTGACAAACCATACTTCAAATGATTCAAGGGATTTCTGTGTGCTTGAAAAGTGCAACATAAAACATTTTTTATCTTGATGTGGTAAGACACACTTGGAAATGTCATCCAACAAACTGTTTAAGTGACAAAGAACAGACTGGTAACAGGTAAAGTTACCCAATGACAAATATGAGCAGGTACGCTCACTCACATCAGGCTGGCATCGGTTTGCTCTGCGTCCATACGTGCTGGTTTTGGACGGCTGCACAGACTGTCGCAGGGGGATTGAGTGGGGCTTGTACTCTTTATCCACATCCTCACCATCGTAATGCTTTGGCTTACAATGCTAGAAATGACATAAGGACAGAGTTTACATGAAAACATATCCATAAATACCACACAACGTTTCATATGTGACAGAAACAACAAAAAATGTATACTGAATACCATCTATTGACAGATAACACAAAAAGTAGGGACAAGAATGTGAAGAGATACCGGCAGGCTGGAACCAGACTGGAACGTTTCAAAAGGGTAGACAATCCTCTCATAATGTGAGCGCAACAGAGAACCAATGTTTTTGCCTGTGGGGTAACCAAGCCTCTGGGCCACACGAGCCCAGCGTCGTTCCTTACAGACCATCTCAAAACCTCCTTCATCTGTTACAATCTGGAAAAAATTGCATTTTGTGACCAATTTAGCATGTATATCTCAAAATGTATATTCAGAATAAAAGCAGTTCTGTTCTTACTTACCCTTGACAGACTGAAAAGATCAAGGATGCGCCTTTCAATGTGTGGGATTTTTAGTGAGGATGCCTGGATTTCCCAGAACCTGGCAATGCGGTCCAGATAATTGAGCTTCACTCTGGTCTCCGCCTAGAACAAAATGCATGACCACCAAAATTACTGGCCAGTTGAATGAAGGACTTGATCGCATGATGACAACGTGCACTGTTAAGACAAAACGTACCTCCAGCTCATTAAGCCTTTGGATGCGAGGTGTGAAGCGGAAGGTCTCCAGCTCCACTGAAAATGGTGGTTGCCAGTCCTAAGTGGCACAAAGACACAATTAAACTTGTAAGCCTATGTGCTAAAGCATTAACAGATAAATTACCCCTGTCATTCAGGGAGCTTACTAAAAAAAGCAAATGGACATGGGCATAGGACATTAATGAGATTGTGAGCTTTGTTTGGTCTGACTCAGCTTTAAGGCTCAAGAACTTGGCTTCAGTTTAATATAAGTGATAACTAAGGCTGCCTATTAAAGAGCAAGTGAAGTTCACACTACAATTAATGCCTTATTTCTTTCCTATCACCTCATCTTGGGATGGACATGGTAGTGATAAGGCTTTAATTAATAAGGCTATGAAGTTACAGAGGTTACCTTTCCACATTAAGTAGGCCTCTCTTGTCTGTTTTTAAATCTCTACTTAATATGCACCTCTTTTTCTTGGCTTTTAAAACAGTGGGAGATGTTGCTTTCAAGCTGCATATATTCTTTAGGGTTTCTCTCTTTATTTGAAAGGCCTTTTGCTTGTGTTTTATTGCGTTTTATGCGTAAATGTTACTGTACAGCACGTTGGCTGACTGTGTGGTTTTTAAAGGCACATTATAAATAAAACTGGATTGGAATGGATATAATTACACACCATGTGTAGTTTTCCACAAGTAACCAGTCAACTCTCTACTCTCTGATGTTTTGATGTAATTATTGTAAGCATATTAAGTCTTCCTTGCAATTATGGGAGAATCAGAAAAAGTTATATAATATTCTAACTCATCACATCAGAATAGATGCTATTGCACGTTCATACCGAGATGACTGAGATGCCACAAAAGTGGCGTCGTGCCTTCACTTTTTATTCCACGTTTAGACAAGCGTTTTCAGGAGGAAATCAGCGTGCATAGGGTGACGCAAAAGTGTGTGGAATTGTGTGGACAAAGTTAGCCCACCATCAACTAGATCTCCCAGGTTTCGTCCAAAGTACTGGCGCATGTATGTGACGTAAACGTGTACGCGACGTGAGCAGATAGGGTGACGCAAAAGTGTGTGGAATTGTGTGGACAAAGTTAGCCCACCATCAACTAGATCTCCCAGGTTTCGTCCAAAGTACTGGCGCATGTATGTGACGTAAACGTGTAGACGTGAGCAGATCTGAGCAGAGTTTTGCAGCTGCCAGTGTAGACGGAGACGCTACAGCGGAGCGTATTCTAGTTCTCCACTCTGGAGGGTGGTTTCAGATTTTTGCGTTTTTTTAACCCCAAAAACGCCATCACCGTCTAAACGAAAGGCACTTCCGATAAAATATTTTGTCATTTTTACCCGCAAGCATCCTCGTGTGAACGGGGCTTCAGATAATTACAAAAAGCATTCCATCTGTGAGCACACTGGTAATACAGGATCATCAGTCATGATATGAAAAAACATGTTTACTCAAAAACAGCTTCACAACACAAAATAGAGAAAAATAGAAATCTACATCACTGATGTCACCAGAAATTGTGCCTCTTGATGATTTAGTTAATATCTAGTCTAATTTCAAATTCATATACCTTATAATTACGGGGGTGGAGTGGCTCAGTGGCTCAGTGGTTAAGACCCTGCCTTGTGTACCAAAGACATCATGGTCGCAAGTTCGATTCCACCCCTGGCTAATTGTACTTGATTCCATTGTAAGTCGCTTTGGATAAAAGCGTCTGCTAAATGACATGTAATGTAATGTAATAATTTCCTTCATAAATAAACAATCTGTGCATGTTACATGATACTCACAGAAAACTAAGAACAATCAATTTATTTACACTACACTGATGTGTGATCTAAATGTCATGACCGAAATGAACATATAAATAAATAAATACATTTATTTATTTAACATAAGTCAAGCACAAGCAAATATTTACTTGAGGAGGTCGGATTTTGCAGATTCCAGACTTCTCTGCAATTGGACGTATCTTGGCGATGTAGCCCAGGGGATCTTGGAACTCCTCCCATGATGGCTCAAATACTGGACACTCCGGAGGAGGTACAAACTCTTCTCCCTCCATTGCCCTGACAACAGGAAGGTCAACAATGCAAAACAAGTTAATGAACTCTGGCAGATTCACGAATGACTGTGACTGCATCGTACAACATCCCAAAGAGCAATTTTGAGAGAGTAATTCTTATTTTTCTTTGTTAAGTACAACTGTGACTAAATTACCTCTTCACATTGTGGAGGAGTTCAGTGTGGTGTAAAGCCAAAAAAGACTAAAGCAATAGACAGAAAGGTATACTTTTACAACCATTTAACCTTCACAGACAACATATACAAGACATGTATTACAATAATGTTTCAAATTACAGAAAGCACTACCTAAGCAAAGGAGACTCAGTTTACCTCTGTGTTAATACCTACCTCTGTATCACAATTACAACCTAATACTTACTTCCTTGGGCCCTAACCTACATCCTCAGAAAGTTTATGCAAATTTCATCCATTACATTTTCCACTACACTGCACACAACCAAAAACATAACCTATTCGGCAGAGGTAATAACAGGCAAAAAAAAAACAACGGCCTGTGGGCACATTCTATTTCATAAGGTTAATGAAAAATTCAATAAGAAGTCAATACAACCAGGGTTCGCTAAGTCTAAGGGCATATTACAAAGTATACAATAACTTTCTGCACTTGTTCAGTGTAATCAATTCATTACTTAATGGCCCAGTGGCACTAACTAAAACATTTGTTAGTCTCTATATGGTTCAGAATTCATCATTTAGCCAAGCACTACACTGACCTAGTAAATAGTTATTAACCACAGACAACACCAGGATGGGAATTTTTTCCCCATCAAAGTATTCATTGTTTAACCCCCTCCCCCACCACCAGACACAACAAAACAACTGCCATGCTTTGGTCAATCAGTTTTCCCATTGTGGGAAGGGGCAACAGTTCTGACTATGTAATGCTTTATCAGACACAAGACAACAACAAACAAATAGTTTAAACACAGAGGAGATGACAACGTTTACGTAAGCACGTGAGCAATACAGCACTAGGTAAATTGTGATCGCAATAATCATAGAACACTGTTCTGTGTCGTCACTGGGGATTCCTAGAAGTCATAAAAAAAGAGAGAACTTGATGCCATGGACTGGCGTGGCATGTGTCCCACCTAACTTACTCTTGATGGACTTACAGACAAACAATGGCGTGGAGGCCATGAACCCTGAGGTATGGAGGGCCATGAAGTCATCACTACTCGTGAATGGGTTGACCGACATGACTATCCTACACCTAAAATAATTAATCAATTATGCTTTGGTCCAATGATGTTCACTGAATTGTTTAAATAACACGGGATACAAACAAGAGTTAGCTTCTAGCAATTAAACTTGGGATAACTGGCATTAAAACCATGCTTACCTTCCAAAGATAAAATAAAGAAAATGATATGACTTCGGTTATTCATAGGTGGTTGTCTATGTGTCAGTCCTGTCTCATATTTGGCCAATCATGAGGTCCAGTGTTGTCTATTGTTCATCTTTCATGGGCAACAACGCCGCTTACAGCTAACGTTAGCATCGAGGCCTCCACTTCTTCCTCAGCTCTGTCTCATTGCTTCTCACGGTTGTTAGACAACTAGCTAGGCTAACATTGTGGGAGGCTTGACAAAACTAAAGTCAACACTATCAACCATTGATAAGCACAACCTGCCAACTAAAACGATGCTAATAACCACACATATGACATTAAACTGGTCTGTGAAGCAAAAAAAACTACATATACGGTTATTAGTCGAGCTCCTTTCATTTGAGTGTGTGGTTGTATTTCCGAGACTGACCCAAAGACACCTCGATGTCCCGGGGTATGATAGGGCTGCTGGCTGCTCTCCTTCCTCTGTTGTTGTGGTGACTGGTGGTTAGCTAACGTTGGCCAGCTGTGCTCGGTCCAGTTGGCTGCTAGCTACCGCTGCTAGCAAAGTTGACCGTATTTCAGCCTCGGTTCTCCATAGACTCCGTCGTGTCAAACGACACGGGCTCACAGCATGAGTGGCAGAAGTTCGTTTAATGGTAAATGAGAGTATCAAACTTAATCGGTCGAGTCGTTCTCAATCATTTCCCGATCATCACCATCACTCTCTTCAGGCCATCCTATCTTTCTTGACGAGACGCCATCTTAGTTTTTTTTTTCTCACGACCAAAGCACAACCTGTAATCTTCACACCACGTCCGTCACGTTTACTCCCTGAAAGTAGTCCCCACGTACGCACATCAGTCGTGTAATTATCATATCTGGGTCAGCTGTCATCACATTTTGTATCCATCGATCAGTATTTTATGCTATTTCTGTCACATTAATAATATTTTTTTTATGAATACGCGTGTATTGAATTAGTTTACATTTTTTCATTTCAAATTTCTTGTTTAATGTCGAATGCCTATTATTCAAGGACCTTTTTAAATTTTATTGTATTACTCTCTATTCTGATGCAGGTCATACTCACTCTTATCCGTCTTCTTGTCTTGCTTAGGATTTAATATTCATTTATTTATTTATTTTTAACTGTGCCTCTTGCGTATCCTCTTGAAGAAAAACCTCTCTGAAAGCATTTCCTCAAATCCTTTTTTGTGTTTTCCATTTTTATGACGTATTCTGGCCTTTGTGTGCATGAATTGGAATGTGTTCTATATATACATTAAACGGAAGAGAGCTAAAGGTTTTGCTTAAAATAGCTTTTAAAAAAGTCAAAAGCCAGCTCAAGTCTAGCTGAAATTTAAACAGATGACAACTAAAGGTTAGCTTAAACTCATCTGAACAATAGCTTAAAAAGGTCAAAAGCTAAATTAAAGTCAGCTGCCATCATATTTTGTATCTATTATCAGCATTTCATGTTATTTAGGTCACATTTCTAATATTCTGCATTTATTTCATGAGTTTTTAAATGTCATGTTTAATTTTTAATGCCCATTAATCAAGAACCTTTTAATAGAAAAAGAAAATTACTTTCTTACTCTCTATTTTAATGCATGGCAATGCTTGTCTTGCTTAGGATTTCATAAGTATTTAATATTCATTCATGTATTTATTTATTGTTAACATTACCTCTTGTGTATCCTCTTTGAAGACTCTTCTTCAGATAGCATTTCCTCAAAAAAGCTACCTTTTTGTGTTTTCCATTTTTAATGATGTATTCTGGCCTCTGTATGCATGAATTGATATACTGTGCCTCCTGTGTATCCTCTTCTTCAGGTAGCATTTCCTCAACTCCCCTTTTGTGTGTTCTATTTTTGATGATGTATTCTGGCCTTTGTATGCATGAATTGAATGTATATGTATACCAACACACACTTATTTTGTGCATACTCTTTGAAGAAGTAATATTCAGATAGCTTTTCTTTTGCTTCTTCTTTGTGTTTTCAGTTTTTTGATAACGTATTCTTGCCTTTGTGTGCATTAATTGAATACATACCTTTGTGTTACATGTTATTTATCTAAAAATTGCTTAAGAAACAAGTTGACAAGCAAAATAAGTCATAATAGTAAAAGAATAAATGGTAATTTTGTGATAATAGAACAATAATTTAAGGGTCTGTATTATTTTTATAAGGTGGAATATCACGTGGTGCATCATAAGTTATGTGAAAAATACATTGATAAACCACAACACTTAAGCTGGTGTTTGTTTTTACTGTTGTGAGTGATCCAGTTGTGTTTAAAACAGACAAACTACACACAGGCAGGTGACTTCACTGCAAGGACACTTTAATTTATCAGAAGCAATAAATATTCACATCTCAATTCTCTATTCTTTCGGTACACATAATACAAACACAAAGAAAAAATGTAAATAATCTGTTTAAAATAATATCAATAAGTGCACTGACATATAATCTTTTTTAGGCCTTAATAATTTACGTCATGGTAACTCATTCTCTCACCTTCAGTCTGAAATAATAAGAAAAAAGAAGAAGCCAGTTTTTCCTTTTGGCCAACATCTATTCCCGTACCTCTTTTACTGTATATGTACATACTTAGTGGCACTCACATGCACGCACTTCAATACAGACTGGGAGCAGATCATCCCATAGTTATGATAAGAAGCCTATCTATAATATAATATGTACATTCAGGTTTATACAGTACAATCTATTCAATAAGTGCAGACATTTTCATGCAAGAAGATTTTTAACTGACACCATAAAAATAAAATGCTAGCCAACAAAGCGCTATAAAATATTTGTCTGACATTCATCACTCTGTCCAAATCTCTTTGAAATTCAAATCATCTTGAATTTCTTCATCTTCTTCACTTTGACTTGTCCTCTCTGATTCATTCTCCCCTGAATCAGAGTATGTGTGGCTTCCCTTGGTAATTAATGGCACTGGAGGTAATCCACACCAGTGCTTAATTTCAACTTCAAAAATTGCAGTAGCAAAAGGGGAAAACACTTGCACAAGGCCCACAGAAAAAAAGGGAAATACAGTATATACCTGCAGGCTATGTTACATTCTTGACTTTGCTATACTTTTTAAACACCCCAGGTGCCCTCAACAGGATGCCATGGCATCAAAAAATAGAATAATACATTTCTAAAAGTGGCAGAAGAGGGAGGATTAGAAGAAGGCCATTTCTGACTTTAAGACATCACGTGTGCAAAACCACAAAACCTCATGTAAAAGCGTGCTTCTGCAAAACATAGAAAAACACACATTGACTAAATCTGATGACTACGCGGAAGTGAGCACAGTTACCTGGAGTCAAAATGAAGGAATAGCATCTTCCAAAATAAATGTTTTTTTTCCACAAACCCGTTTTCTCCTTTACTGGGAGCCTCATAAAAACCAACAAATAAACAAATGCATTCAAGTGCAAGTTTTGGTAATCACCCTGGTTGGCAAATTGTGCCCCTGTTTGCTCATGTCAAACAAAATAGAAAAGGAGGAATATTGTGTGTTCAAAAATTATTTGAAGAAAACTAAACCTCATTCATTGTTTTCAACAATCGATAGATAATACTTATGAATAAAAAGACGAAATTTAATGGAAACCGTGGTACTGTGTAAATAAATCACACATCACATATTAGAATATCCTCGCACCATTGTGGTAAACTCAGGGGATTTATATGTGCGTAATACTCTCTATAACCATGTACAAACATCTGCTGATATAATTTATCACTGATCAAAACAAGTATTGGACAATATTCATCACTCATAGCAGGTATATTATAATATCAATAAAACAGCAAGAAGCTTCAGAAACATTCAAAATATATTATTGATTGTATCATTAATTCCCATACCCCCACAAGGAATGCCTTATAAAGCCAGGTAGCTCCTGTTGACATGTAAAAGACTGGTAAGCAAAAGACTGTTAGGAAACCGTGCACTGGTTTTGAATTTTAAGACAAAGCAACATATCTGAGGTCTTCTTTAGTGAAAAAGATGTTTGTCAGTAAAGCAGAATCGGCAAAAGTGGACAGAGACATCATGAAGCCAAGGAAATTATTGCAAAGTCAAGGGACTTCTTTTTGCAACACTCTGCTCTTTTTAACGCCAAACCCCTTTTTAATGCATTTGGGCATTTGGTGGTTTACACTTATCTTTTTACTTGAGTCATTATTTACATCCCCATGTAAGCAGCTGGATATATATATATATATACAGTATATATATATATATTGTTCTCTGTTTTTCCAGTGTCACTTTATCACATCGTGATACTTTACATATGAATATGAATAGTCTCATACAGACTCAGCTAGATTTCAAACAATTAAAACTGAGGCAATATACCTATATAAATGTAGTTCCATCTTCGATTATATGGCTATAGACTCTATTGTGTGTGGAAATGTGGGACATGGTTGGTTCTGCAGTTGTGCATATACTGTAGGTGTTTGTTTTCATGTGTGCAGGTTTCAAGGATCTGTGCAGGATCTGTTTAACTATAGCTGTGCTCTTTATCTCCACCTACATATGTGGGAAACGGAGGTGAAAGTAACAGAGGCGTAGCAAACTGCGTTTCCTCTTGTCACTAGAGCCGCTGCTGTTACTTTCTGTCCTGGCAGACTTGGTTCTGACCCTCGGTCTGCCCACCTCCTCCACTCTGTCATCTGACCTCTGACCCCTGGGGCCCCACATTCTGCTCATACCACGGTACTTATCCGGTTGATAGGTTTGGATTTGGAGCTGCCCCCTGTACCTGTCGCTCCAGCCCCCGTCACCTGTGGCCCCTGCTGAGGCTGCCCGGGGTGCTGGGGGGGGTGAGGGGAGAGAGGTGTAAGAGGGGTAAGGGGGGACGAAGGGGGGGGTAAAGGGGAGTGCGGTGGGGGAGGGGGGATGGAAGAGAGAGGTGGGTACTGGGGCAGATACGGGCCGACGGGCGCTGCGTGATGCGCATTGACGGTAGCGGATGGTAGATTGTGGGGCAGAGTGCCGAATATGAAGTGTGTTTGATGGGTGGAGTGGCTGGCTGGGTGTGGTGTGTGCACGTGTCCGGGGTGGGTTTGGGAGTGTGCGTGGGGGTGGGAGTGAGACAGGGTTAGTGGAGGTTTGGTACCAGGGCCTCCGCCCCCTCTGATAGAGTGTGCGGGCTGTGCGTGGTAGAGGGCAAACTGTGGGTTCGGGGAGTGTTGGGAGAGAGGAGAAAGGGGGGGGGGACATCCCACCACCATGTTGGCGTAACGACCCGTGAGCCCATGCTGGGAGAGCTGGGAGAGATGGGCCAGCTGTGGGTGCTGGGCGTGTGTTGGGCCAAGCGGTGGACGACAGGGTAGCGGGCCTCTCTGTATAGTATGAGGGAGCACACCTTGCAAAGGTGGAGGAACAGTTGTGTGGACGTGGTAGCGATGGTGATGGTAATAGGGTGGTGGGGGCTGCACGGGGCCCACGTGACAGAATTGTGTGTGCAGGGCCTGGATCTTGGAAGGCCCCCCCTCCACCTGGCACAGAGATGAAGGGGAGTGAGGAGGGGGCCCTCCCGTAGTCAGTGGGGGTACAGGTGCGGGGTAGGGTGGCCCCGGTGGAATAAGGGGCCCTGGCGGTTTGGCGCGTTTGCTGCCAAATAGGGAACCCAGGAAGGAAGTGCTGTTGTTGTTGCTGCTCCCCCCAGGACCGCTCCCCGCTCCTGCTCTCTCTACACTGCTGGAGACTCCCCCAACTCCTGTCCCAGCAGTGGTGTGTTGTTGCCCCGGCCCACCCCCCACCCCCATTCCGGGGCTCAGGATGGGGCGGTGAGGCCGGAAATCTTCTGTGCCGTAGCAGCCAGGGACTACACCTGGCACTGGATAGCGCTGGTGAGGCTGTGGGCTGCTAATGATGGAGCCCTGGGAGGATAAGTCATCATCATGCTTCAGAAAAAAATACACCATCAGAGAATTGTAATACAGCTTCTGATCCCAGGTACATCATCATTCACAGGAAATATTTGTATTTGGAGAGGAGAGACATGCTTGGGTAAATATGGAAGATCACAGCCATGCAGAAGGTGTCAGATGCGAGACAGATACACATGGACACTATGCAAAAGCATGTACTGTGCACACACACGCTACCGACATGCACAGTGTGCACACGTGGAGCTCGCTTGGGAAGGTAAAGCAAGTGAGTGAGGGGAAATGTAGGTCTGTTAAACGTTACAAGTGTACATCTAGTCTGACTGAGACTTACTTCCATGGTACTGTCCAGAGAACCAACACTGTTCCTGCGACCACGTTTCCCTGCATCCGACCAGGAAGAATCAAGTTAGCAAAGAGTGAAAGGCAGGAATGTTTGCTCATGTGGTGCAATGTTTTTCTTTTGCAAAGATAAGATCTGCGTAAGCTGTGTGTAAATGTCAGCAAGAAAGAGCAACAGGATGTAGCAGAGATGCAAATCATTGTAGGAGCCCTGCAATTCCACCAAGATGACAGGAAGGAAAAGGAATTAACCCCATCGCTGTGGTTCCGCCGTCTCACCTGTCTCCGATAGGTCCCTGAGAGATGAGCTGAGCGCCGTGCGTTTTAGACCCTCGCCCACTGAGCAGTTGTCATCAAAACTTGTCCTTCCCAGGGTGCCATTCACAACATCACCCTTCACACCTACTCCCCCAACCACACCTCCAGTCAGCAAACTGGGCCGCATTACACCTTTCTGTTTCTCCAACTCCGCTGTAAAAAAAAATGACAGAGAGACACAGAATGCAGAAGAATTAGCCTTAAACCAGTTACCCACAGGGTCAAAACACTCAAAAGCATAAAGCCCATCAACATGTGTGATTGGTTAAGAAATCACCAGATCTAATCTAATGCATTCTTCTTTGCTACAACCTACATCCCCAGATCATGTCATCAAAATCTGTTGTTAACTTTGTGAGGTATGCTGTTCACAGACAGACACGGACAAGAACATAACCTCCTCGGTGAAGCTAACAATGATGATGCGTCCTACAAGACACACTTCACAGTAGTGACCAGTAGATGGCGTACTTACACTCAACCCTGTATTTCTCCATCTCCTGCACTTCAGCAATACTCTCCCTGAGGTCGCTCACAAAGCGGGTGCGGTCTTGCTGACTGGGTGCCATAAAGACGATAAGAACCTTCCTCTCCCCACCCAGAACTGCTGAGGTCAGGCGGATACCATGAGGATAGTCTAAACATGTAAACAGAGAGAAATAAATGCCTGGATCATCATAGCTGCAGGGTGAGCACAAATAGTTTATTATAATTTGCAAAAGGACAAACGGTTTCCTCACATGAGTTCTGAAACATGTGCACTTGCATCTCAACCAACGGGAATGATTGTCTGAAACTATAAGTCACTGAGGTTTTCTTCTTCTGGAAGATTTTGGTCACCTGTCGCACAAACCGGATGGCATTTTTATACAGGGTCCTATATATGAAGTACATCATTAATGAATGTGTATTTATGAAAAAATAACGAGTGTCAATCTTACCACCAGAAGGTCATTAAAGAGGAAGACCTCTCGTTGGTGCACTCCTGTTCTCTGAGGTCTGTTTGGATCGGGCACCTCATAGAGCTGGCAGCAACACACCAGCCTACGGTGGGGAAGGGACAGCACCTGCGGCGACAAAGAATCAAACTTGACAACTTGGAGCGACAGCATCGCATTGCAGGCTATAACAAGACCTTGCACAATAACATGTTTTGAATCTATGCCCCATGTAACTCACAGGCTTCTTGCCCACAATGACCCTCTCCACCGCTTGCACCTGGGACACATGGTCATCATTGGTCCGAAGTTCCCATTTCTGTATCCGCTGATAAATCCCAACAAGCAGGTCCCTGGGTATATCTTGACCGTTGTCAACACCTTGGTTGGACACAGGGGAAAAGATTAGCAGGGGGAAACTACTAAACTACTACTCCAATCTACTTATACTTTGTGGGTTGTGAGGGGAGCGAATCCCAGCTGACATCCTGGACAGGTCATCATCATTCATGCTGACAGTCACACCTAAAGGCCAATTTACACCTCATTCAGACCTGGTATTATTATCTGTCCTGAGTGATCCAAGAACAGGTCTAAAAGCCTCTTTTATGTCCTGAAAGCATCCTCAGATCCAATCACAGAAACTACATGTGGAGGCGGTCTCTCTCTGTCACACACACACACACACACACACAGTGACAGCAGACACATCTGTACTGTCAGACTTAATGAAAATTTAATATTGTCAGTGCATAAAGTCACAGAGGACTGTGTATTTTTAAATAAAGGGTGGAGACGCCAGAGTCAGCCATATGTGACAACAGGAGACACATTCAGGGCACATTTGAATGACAGGGGTGAACAGTCCTACTTATCGCTGTCCGTATGTGAACAGATCACTGAGGAAGACAGTTAAAATTAGGTCTGAGCGGGGCCTTAGAGTCTAAAATGACCCTGAACCCATCTGTCTGTCTTTGGGCTTTGGAGGGAGGAAGTCTGAGAATACGCACAAACCCACTACACACACAGAACGACAAGATTTAACCCTGAAATCATCGTATAAACCTTTTTACTGTTAAGACATATATCAAGTACATATTTCAGCATTTTCAGCACCTCTCAGATTCTTGATAAAATCGTCCAGTTTCATCTTCCTCTCTGCTTTGACGTTGGGACTGTACATGTCTGTGTTGAGGAGGATTATGGCAAAGGCCAAGATGAAGATGGTGTCCGGGTTCTGGAACTGCCGCACCAGGGTGGGATTACACACACAGTATCTCTGACTGCATGAGGAACAGAACCAACACGTTCAAACATTAATATTTTCAAACTTCAGCCACAGTGGCACAAACCCTGTGTATCTGACACAGACAGACCTGAACGCCTCTATGAGCCGCTCCACTTTTTGGGCTTCTCCCTGGACTTTAATCTGAGCCTGGAACTTTCTTAGCGCATCATCCAGGTCCATTCCTGAGAAGTCCATCTCATCCACCACACAGCTGAAAAAGGAGGACATTGCATTTTATTTTAAAGCAGTGTCAGTAAAATACTGATTTTATCACTGATCTTATCAGGTCTGTCAGTAAATCTAGAGGAAACATATATTATTTAGTATTTCACGTCTCTTTATGAAATCAGGAACAAGACTGGAATCTTTCCGTGTTCTCAGTTTCATACTCACTCTAAAACATCTTTGTTGAATTGTTTCTGGCGGTTTCCCAGGAACTCTCCAATCATTTGTCTGCTGAGGCCCTTCCTCTCAAGGATGAAGCGAGCAATCCCGACGGGAGTGTCAGAGACAAACCCTCTTTCAATCAGATACTGGATCCCTTTCTCCGGCTTCCTACAATCAATGCAAAGTGAAGACAAGATGTCTTACAACAATATCCTTCGTTCAACTGTATAATTGCCATCAAAACAGTTGCACTTATGCACTTTTCGCTGATTTGCGCTTCATTATCTTACTTGTTGAAGAGGTTAAGACCTATGCGGTACTGGCGCCTCTGCACCACATCACTGTTGAAGGGCGGAGAGTCCCAGCTGTGGCGGCTCTCTCTCTGGTAGGTCTGCTTGCCCAAAGGTGGCAAAGGCTCCCGCAGGCTGTCCTGCGATGAGGAGCCTGAGCTGCAGTTGACTGTCTCGTTGGAGTTGGTGGTGGAGTTGAGTGAGTCATTATCACCATCAGAGCAGCACGGCTGCTCCAGACCACCGGGGGGAAGAGCCGTAGAGGAGGAGGATGAGAGTGGGGTGGTGGGGGGCTGCTGCGGGGACGAGGAGGATGAAGGTGTGTCAGAGTACTGATGGTGGTGGATAGGATGGTGGTGGTGATGGTGGTGAGCAGCCACCTGGTGAGGGATATGTGTTGGTATGGGTCTGCTGGGGGCCCGTGTTTGACCCTGGGCCGCTGCTGTGGAGGACTGGCGGGGGCCTGTGTTAGGGGAGTGTTTGAGGGTTCCCTGAGGGGAGCCAGCTCCCACCCCAGACTCCTGCTCGTAGACCAGCTGTCTACTCAGAGAACCACGGTCTGAACGGTCACTCATATCCACTGAACTGTCACTGGGCGGCTCAATAGTGAGGAGAGGCAGATGTGCGCCCCTCAGACGATAGTCCCTGCACTCTGTGCAGGGAGTGCTGCGTCGACTGTTACTGCTACCCCCTCCCTCGGTGTCCCTGCTGTCCTCGCGCCCTCCAACACCACCACCGGGGCCCCAGTACTCTGTATCTGTGCTGCTGGGTGCTCGGTCAAGGGACAGCGGAGACGACGGCATCCCATCATCCATGTATAGGGTGACATCACTGTACGAGGTGGCTGTGCTGTCGCCATGCATACTCAGTCCTCCTCCAGCTCCCCTTGTTCTCTCGCCCAGACCTCTTTGGGAGGAAGGGTTGCTGCTACTACTCCACACACACTCCCCAAAGTCTTCACTTATGCCTCCACCCTCCCTGCTGCCCTCCTGGGAGTCATTGCGACCTGCACGGCAGGTAAGGGCGTCATCTATCGAGTCCGCTAAAGACTTGACCTGAAGGAAACACAAAGCGGAATCAGCGTTAATAATGTTGACTTTGGAATGGCAGAATTTAAAACGTGGGATTATACTTTATGGGTTACATGTTTGATAACAGACGAGCAAGAGACGAGCTGTATTCTTTACAATGTCAGCAGCACGGCACAGAACAGAAAAGACACAATGTTACCTGTTTGGAGAAGGAGTCCTCAAGGTGGGTGTAGTCTCCTGGACGCTCTGTGTCTGGCGAATGAGGAGGCCCGATGGCCACGCTGTGGGTGAAGTTGGTCTGTGTCTGGGCCTGCTGCTGAGGTCGCTCGTCAAAGGAATACTGCAGTCTCATGTTGGACAGGATGATGCGGCGCGTCATGCGGCTCTCTGAGGCGGAGCTTCTGAGGCGCTCAAAGTTCTTGTTCATGCGATACTGTCTAAAGGCAGTTTGGATGGTCCTCGCAGCTCTGCGACTTACAAAAGAGCCACCGTACTTTCTCTCCAGCATCTCCACCTGGCAACGAAACAGAGACAAGGATTGCATTTTCACTAACTATGATTCCCCAGTGAAAGGAATTTAGCATTAAAATGTTTGCTCATGTTGTCGTTTATTTATCCAAACCTTTATTTCACATTGAGATTCAAATCTGTCATACCTTCTTGTCCTGCAGATCTGTTGAGAGTTCATAGCTGTCTGAAAGGGCCTTGCATCTCTTGTTCTCTTCTTCCTCTTGCTTGCGGAGGGCCAGACTAGCAGGTTGGTGCCGCGTCCGTAGCGCCCAGGCCAAGCTGGCTGAGCTGGAGCTGGCCACGCATTGGGGGCCTCTGGCCCCAGAGGGTACACTACTGCCGCTGTTGTCACTGTAGAGTTCGGAGCTGCGCAGGTATGGCATCTGGCTGAACGAGCCGTCTTTGTGGGCGCCCGTCTCTGGACACTGGGACTCACCTTCCACACTACAGAAGCAAACGGAAGATGTGGGCAAAAATTACACCACGCATACGGAGGATAGGCGACAGGATAAACTATTGAATATAATGGGACTTACGTGTAGACCTTAAAGCGACGTGAACCTAACCATCTCTTGGTGGAAGACATGATGAACTTGGATCACCGGTTAACTTCTACTGAGACCACAACATTCCCTCTCTATATCACACGTTAATGATCCAGTACAGTACAGGCCTCTGCCCTCTTTCCTTTAATGAGTTCCAAGGATGGGTTAATCTTTAGATAGTCATTCACTGCTTCTCACCTTCTTCTTCTTCTTCTTCTTCCCTCTTTCAGTCACTGTCTTTTTCTCAGCCTGTGCTGCACAGACATTGCAGTGACGCCACATTTCGAGGAATCACCAGGCACCAAATCATACTCCTCCTCTGACACATACCAGCAACACCATACTGACAGGAAAAACCAGGTTGTTATGTCAGTAAAACAGGCACCTGCGGTATGTCGTTAAATATCGAGTGACAAAACACACGAAAGCAACGTCTCACTCAGTCTGTCCCAGAATCAGCCACGAATTCTCTCACCAAATCACTTGCAGAGTTTGTCTGGCTCAAACAGTCCGGTCAGAATAGCAGGAAGAAAACAAGTGAGACAAGAAATCCTCTGGTGTCCTGCTACGCGTTGTTGCCCCAACAAATTCCAGCCTGAATCGAAAACTCTGTGAGAACGATACAGTCACACGCTCCTGCCCATATTTCCTGCACTAGTAATGGCCACACCCCCTTCTCTCAGCTGTGACCTGTCCCATAACAATACAATGAGAATGAGGACAGGGTCAAAGATGTGTGAGTCCATCTGTAGTCATTCAGCACATGACACCCATCACAATGACAAATCATATTCTGTGTATGTTGTTTCTAACATTTGTATAGTTTAGGTTCTAGAACACACTTTAAAAGTATGAAAAAAAGGACCGAAATGGTGCTTTGTTGACTTTGGCCGTCGACACAACTCGACAATGTCTGCTTCCCTTCCATGTTTGCGTTCCACTGGCTGGCAGACATTTCCTGTTCAAGTGTTGACTTGAGACAAGAAGGAAAAGCCGTGTATGAACATAGAAATGCCATGTGAGCATCTCCACTGGTTACAGATTTAATCTTGTGAGGAACACAACTAAGATACAACAAACACTGCGGTTTCTTCCTGTGCTAAAATGGAGGAAATATTGTACAATGCACAGACTTTCAGCAGGACATCCTGTGCCTCCATGCAACACAAGATATTGTTGAGTCTCCCATTATGTTGCATAACGTGAGTCATATAAAATGCCAGGAATAAAATTTGACAATTCTGACATCTACAGGACGCCGCACGTCGCAGCAGCTAAACCATGTAACATTTAAGAGGTGGTATTGGCAGGAAGTGGATATACTAACCATACATGTGTGAACCAGAAAACAATTGGGTTTCTTTGCTGTAGAATAAGTGTTTTAGGGCCTTGCAATTTTGTGCAGCCTGAACCGACATGTGTTTTGATAATCAATCTGTCGCCTCACCGTTAGATGTCACTGATTCTCACACACTGGACCTTTCATTCAACTCTTTGCAAGGAATAAATCATAACATTTTGTTTGTTTCAATTACAATTATTTGTAGATCAATTACACGCAACATGTTTTTTTTTCCCCCAGTGCAGTATCATTTAACATTCCTCCTCCTCCTCCTCTCCTCCTTAAATAGAGAAGCTGAGAAGAGGGAGGGAGGGGGGGAGGGGGGGTTGCTTGGTGACTGTTGCTGTGGGACCTTTGTGGGCGGTGAGGTAGTTGTTAGGATGAGAAGTGTAGTTGCCATGACAATGTATTGACTGTTATTACCATTGAGGTGGGTGTTGAAGATGCTGCACAGGTTGTGAATGACAGTCTACATAATGTAGTTGGTCTTCATATGAAAAGTGTAAAAAAAACACAAAGACATCATGTACGTTTGCAGCATGAGCCGTGAAAATATCATGTCAACTTAACAGCGAATGCTCGAATTTAATGCCTGAATTAATCTTTGAATAACCTGTGTGAAATTGGGGGGCCTTCAGAGCTGCATGAAACTGCTCCTTTTAAGGAATGGAAACTGTAGCCACATGATGAGTGCCTCTGCACAGTGCCAACAGGTACACACTGCAGGCAGGGACTCAGCCGAACTTCCTGCCATCCACATCAGCAGGCACAGATGGTGTTTTCATCAACTGAGTCACAGAAACCTTAAAATACATGCAACGCAGCAGTAGCGAGCGACAAGGCCAGTTTCATCAGTGTGATAAATGTTGATTTTTGCACTGATTTTACTTCTCAGATCTAAGCTAATACAATCAAAGCAGTTACCGGGCGATTTTATAGATCACAAAACAGTTTTTTACAGTTCAATATCTATTCTATCTATATCTCTGAATATGCCGATATCAAATTGCATTGAATTGAATCAGAATCGACTCACTTCAGGTAAAACTAAATCAGAGATCCACTCAATGGTTAATGTGACAGTTTCCACTGTGGTACTTCTCTCCAGTTTCTATGCAGCAAGAAATTCCAGCGTTTCCTTGAGGCCAATCAAAGGTCTCATCTGTTTCAGCATTGACTTTTTTTATTCTCTAAGCAAGACCTTGAACACAGCGTCTAAGGACACATGCATTCTAGAAAACTTTCATTTCGTATTTGCCTGTGGCAATAATATGTGGCGAGGATGATATTGAGTTAAAAAAAAAAGAAAGAAAAGAAAAGTTTCTTGTATAAAACATGAGTGTGGCCATATCGCAGCTGACATCTGCACCTCATTATTTATGTAGGAAACCCTGTATTCCTGTTACAGGTCTGTCTCTGTCTGTCTCTCTCTCTCTCTCTCTCTGAAGAAAGTGAAAAGAATTCAGAATGCAGAGATTACTGGTATTTGCTAAAGGAACGAAGTGAACTGAAGTCAGGTGCATTCCCAGTAAAATACACTGTCAGCTGCATGCCGAGCCCAGACTCATCTCCCCTGCTCATATAATAATAATGAGCTGACTCTGTGTGTGTGCGTGTGTGTGTGTGTGTGTAAAAGTGAAAGCGCGGCAGTAGGTCTGACTGTGCCATTGAACCCACAGCAGGACATGAAGACAGAGGGATTAACCTCGCTGCTGCCAGCCATGGAGACGCCAATAACCACATTGATCTGTCTGTTAACTCGTTACAGCCTGAGCATCGACTCGAGAGCAGTTATCTCGAATCTTTACTCATTACTTCACTGCCAGCACTGGTGTCAATTTCACTATTTTTCTAAAAAGCCAAGTCTGACTCATTGGTCACTTTGTGTCCAAAACAGACTCAACGTGACTGTATTTCTTTTATTAAGATGTTTCAAATAAGTCCTGAGGCTTCTGTGAAGAAAGGTTAGACTGAACTCCTATTTTAGGCTGAGGCTAAGAACACCTGTCTGAAGAGGAGGGGTGTGAATCACAGGTTACCTCAACGGGTCCATGATGCCAAAAAATATCACTGATTCAATGATTCTGCGATAATCAATATTGCGAGACAACCGTACAGCGATACATCATGATATCCGTCTAACTGAGCCTATGAAGTACATGTGACTCCTGTTTAATACAAGTGGCACAAAGGCCTTCAGCAAGCTGGAGGCTCATTACTTTGGTGATGATCTGATGGTGTTTGCCGTTCGTTTTTCTACTTTTTTTTTGTTGCGAAAAAGAGATTGAAAACACAACCTCTGAAATGTCAACGTCCTCACTACTATGAACTCGTTGGCACATGCGAATTCCACTCTTTCAAAACGGCCAAACTGACAAGAGACAATCGAGATCATTCATGGGTCAGATCGGCACATTCTGCAACCGCCAACGCTCCCGGGGCCACTTTGTCGTCTCAAGCTGTGAGCTTTTCCCTTGACGCACGCACACACACACGCACACACACACACACACACTCACTCCAATTCTTTGTGCGACTCAGAGCCTCCAGTACAGTCAGACTCAGTGGTTTTATCAGCGGAGGTTTGCAATTTTATATTGACGCCAAGTAGCTAGTGGATTAACATTTAAAAGGCTTACATAAATGTGTAGGACGAGGCTGAAAGTTGGCCGTGTGTCACGTAAGCACCGGATAATCTCTCAACACTGACGCTGGAGAGAATAAAGAGAAGCAGTTTTGTATAAAGAAAAACTATTGTAATCATTCATAAAAAAAAAAAAAAAAGGACTTTTCATCTTTCTTATGATAGTGACAGTTTGTGTTCGACATCTGCTGTGGCATCTTTTGTGACGATCCTCATCCGCATAATTAGAATTTCTCAGAGTTTGTGCTCACATAATCACACACGCTATAGCTGACAAATCCCCCTGATGACCATCAAACTAACATGGCAACCCTTTGTGTCACTGTTTCTCATTTTAAATACTGATTTAAGGAGTTATTCAACAAGTCATACCATTAGTTTCTTTCGCAGCTGTATACTATAAGCCAGTGTATCGTACCGTATAACTTTGTGAATAAAATGTCATTTCTGAATTGTTACTGCCTTTTCTGTGCTATTTTGAATAGGTAAACCATTTTCAAGACATATATAAACTTTTTGTGAACAGATACTCATACATCTACCTAAAATGCTATTTTTCTGTGACAAATATGCATATATATATATATATATATACATAAAGATCCAAACCCCAATCTCTGGGAAAGAAGACTGCTCTTTCGGCATGTAAGTGTCTGGCCCTTAATTCTGACTTTCAAAAGTTTGTGATCCGTCATCTGAACAGCCTGTGTGCTGTCACACGGGTCGCTGTGTAAGTGTCACTCTCCCACCAAACGGATTACTTCTTTTAACAACAATAGGTCAGTGATGACTCAGTCGTATTGTATGTATAACTGTAGGTAATCTACTGTACAAACACACCCATGTACAACAACACCATGGTGCCAAAAGTAAACAGTCTTTTATGACAGTGTTACAAGTTAAAGAAAAGTTCTTACCATGCTGCTACTGTCAGAGAAAAGTCCCACACTGGCTGGAGTCTCGTAATATAAACACTCCCTCTCTCTCTCTTTCTTTTCTTTTTTTTCCCACTCTCTCGCGCTCATCCACTCACTTTCACTCAGGCTCTTGTTCGCCCTCCAAAGCTGTACAGGTTACATTCTTGACAGGCTTCTTACAGCGACCGACTTCCCTCTCGCCGCACCGCAGCACCACTGACACTTTTATTACACAACAGGAACAGACAAATAAGAGACACGTATAAGTGCATTATTTATTGAAATCAGAGACGGAGGCATGTCATTACTTAAAATTAAAAAGGATTATGAATTAATTAAAATGATTGGTTTACCTTGATGGATGCAGGGGAGAGCAAGGACACATGGAAAGTGTCCTGATGGCTTACGGCTTAAACAGAATGAATGCACATATTCCAAATAATATTTTTCTTTAAATGACACATGATATGGTTCAGTCACTCCTGTATTTGCTGCAGTACAGCCTATACAGACACACATATACAAAGGTGTACGTATGCATGTATTTCCTTATCAAAGTTAATATTCAATACTTACATCATTATTATTATTGTTTGTGTCTTTTTGGCATTTTTCTCTCTCTCCCCTTTGTAGCATTCATGAACTAGCGTTCATGGCTATGGTTTCTAAATAAATAGAAGCCATAAACATGAACAAAAACCGCTAAATAAATAGTATAAATCAAGTCTTTCAACAGTGAAAATTTATAAATTAACTAAAAGATTACATGTTCTCATTTTTTTCCGTTTCTCTTAAGTTCACTAAACTGAAAAATGTGGCAAAAAATCCCCAAAAAACAAAGATGATTTTCAACCAAAAATAGATACGTTTCCACGCAACAGCAGCAATAATATGCTAATCAGGTTACCAGCAATTATGTGGTGGGTACGGAGTGTTCTTTGGGGGGGGGGGACACACATTGACAATTCAAGGAATCAGGGATTAAGTGCACCACACCATCAATACATCACTGGAAATAGAATTTCTATTATTAATTTTCCCGAGCTGAGGCGTATGTGTACGAGCAACATTCTTACACCGACACAGAACAAGTATTTCACCTTCAGACACTTCAAAAAGAAAGAAATGGAAGCGTCTAAAGCACGGAAGAGATGTTGATTTTGTTTAGAATTGAATCAGCGACATAAAAGTCCCTGAGGTCAAAAAATAAACATCATATACAAGAGTTATATAGAAGATATGGAGTCTTTCACATATGAGGCTTGGTTTCTATGATGCTGCATACTGACAGATCCAAGTGACATGACGTAAACTAGTGGATGTGCACGACAGTAATGAGCAGATACAGGTGATGCATTCTGACAGTGAGATATGCTGCAAGTAAAGAAATAAATAGCAGACGACACACACACACACACACACACGGAGCGAAAACGACATCAGGCTTCCTCAAAATATAAATAGCAGCACGAACCAACGTGTGATACACACAGAAACTGTCACAAAGACTACAGAGTTGCATGCAAATCGATCTGTTTTCCTGCCTAATATAGACATTTTTTTTCCCCTGGCAGCGTAAACTGTGATGTAGTCACAGGTGTATACGGACAAGTGCGACGTGGTGCGGTCAGTCACACCTCGGCTCAGCGGGAGGAGGGGCTGCTGCAGCCCGAGGCAGAGCAGCAGAATTGGTGGGCGCCCTCTTCCTCAGCCTCCGCTCTTGGAAAAGCAACGTGGGACGAGTCAAAAAATAAATATGAATAAATAAATAAATAAATAAATAAATAAAAATACAGAGGAGATGGCAGAGGAGACAGGACACAAGACAAAGAAAGGGCAGAGAGCGAAAAGCAGCATGAGACACAAATAAGCAGAGAGAAAACACTGTAAGCACACACTACATCTGGCATCTTTATGAAATGCCATTAGGTGGCAGTGTTGGAGCACAAAGCCCTGATGTGTCAGAGTCAGTTTTAAAGGGTAGCTGAGGGAAGGAGAGAAGAAGAAGGTGAGAATTCACCAGGTTCACATGTGACTCAGTCCACCTCAGTCCCACAGCTTATTGAAGATAACTGCTCCCTCTCCCCCTCTCTAGAAAGGTGGTAAATGTGCCTAACTTCAGCGATTAGTCACTGCTGGGAGCAGTAAGAGACGAAAAGCACATGCTTTTTGGAAGGGTGATAATGGGTGCATGAGGCAGGAGAGCAGGCACAGCGAGAGCAAAGAGAGTGAGTGATGATGATGATGGACAGGTTTGAGGGAGAGCTGGAGGCTGCTGAGAGGCTTTGGGAGATATTTAAGGGACGTGCAAGGATTCTTATGGGACTTCTTGAAGGGATTTTAAAATATTTCAATGTGTCACACTCATAGACTGTATATAAAAATCTGATTCATACTGGTCTGCATTTGAAAGAGGCAATAACATCTTGAGATAAATCTCTTCATGCATGTGCCATTTCCTGTATTTCCTGCCCAAATCTCGCGGGATTGTCAATGTCACACGCGAGATTTGACTGCTTAACAGACTGTAATAATGCACTCAAACAAGGCATGGATACAGGCCAAGCCACAGCACCCTCTGCTGGACAACTTGGAAATGACTTCAAACTTTCTAATGCAATTCTAGGCTGTATATTTCAAACTCCTGTGGGTTTTTAAGCTTTGAGTTTGAGTCACCTATGACTGTACTGAGGAGCTTTATTAAATAAAATAATTAAGGTGACTACTTTATGATAATGATTGTACATGATGCACCAGGTTAGAGAGATTGGTATGCAAATGGGACCTTGTGAATCAGAATCAAATTGAATCGAGAAGTCAGTAGCAATACCCAGTCCTGGACGTAGTCGTCCATTTGCAAAACAATCTCCTGTTGGGAATCTTTAAGATTTGCTCTTTGAAACCGGAAGTTCACAAAGGTCACCTGCAACCAGGCAGGTGATACCAGCTGTCAATCACACTTGACCTGAAACTCATCAGGAACATTTTAAAACGGAGTTCTTTTTTCCAGCAGTCACCCCCGGTGGATACCTGGTACTTCCATCAAACTTCCTCGGCTTCAATCAAACCAGAAGATTGAGTCACTTTCTTTATACAGTCTATGGTTGTGTTGACTGTACTCAGGCCGCGTGGCGGCCCTTACCTGTCCTGCTGCTGTGAGCTTTGGTCAGAGGTGGGACAGCAGTACTGATGGAGACTGATGAAGCTGTGAACAGTCAGACTGGCGGGGAACAGTGTGGCAAAGGCAGCGCTGCTTGCCGCTGTGGGAGTGGCGGGAGCCGAGGTGGGCTGCCCCGAGAAAGACGGCAGCCGGAGACTTACGGGGACCAGAGACAGACGACGCACAACACGGTCGAGACATGAAGAAAGCAGAGAGAGACAAGACACACAAAGAGTCAGCGCCAAAGCAGAAAGAAAGAAAGAAAGAAAGAAAGAGACAAAGAGAGAGGGCAAGTCATAGAGCGCCAATGGTAGCACAAGGAATGGCACATTCATAAGAAAAGACAGGTAGATGTGTGATCATTTGAACAGGGTGTTACAACAGCAAGGTGACACTCTAACACACACACACAGACACACACACACACAGACACACAGATTTGTGCAAGCTAGTCTTCTTAGGAAACTGCTCAGGACCAAACACAGCGTTTTCTCGAACCTAACCTAAATCTCAGGTTAGAGTAGCTACTATCCTCCTTTCAGTTGGTGCAGGACTGGATCCACCAACTACCCTGCAACCTCAAGTCTCTGGGGAGGAGGAGAAACATGAACAATGCTTTCCAGTATTTGTTTTATTTGTATAAGACTTTTTAACCCTTTAACACCGAGCGCATCGATGCTACCAGTGCGTGGTTACCTGATACTGTAATTTCACTCGCGGTGCTGCAGGAAGCCGGCGAATCAGCGTCTTTTTCACCAGAGGAGCGAGCTGGAAAAACACCTGTACTTGGCCTGACATTGAGACTAATTTTTTTTATTTTAAATAAGTTTCATACTGTTCAAATTTCAAATGCAACATGAAAAATCTGGTGTTCATGTATGACTATGGTGTTTTTTTCTCTCAATAAAAACCGTGATTGCAGTAAATTGTAAAATTGGCAAACTCATTTACTCAAAGGATAATTTAATGGCCCTTTTAAGGTTAAAATAACCACCCAAAAAAAAAACCCAGACAGACATTTTGAGACTTAGGTGTTAAAAGGGTTAACCTCTAGTTGCATATCCAACATATAGCCCTTTTAAGAGGTTTTTTTTTATTTCTTCATGAAACATCAAGCAGTAGCAGCAGCAGACAGCGCGTGTATGAGAATGGGAAAGCTCTCTCCGTAATGCATGCACACAGAATACAAAAAGCTACTCTTCTGCTTGAACTCGAGATGTTCCATGTGCAGATTGTGAGTGTGCAGCTGATGAGTGAGCAGTGGTTGAGATAAGTATGTAAATGGCTGGTTTCTCACTGGGGCCAGCTGCTGTCAAGGACACGCAGTCCCTGTCATTTTAGCATGGGAACACTCTCAAGCCCCCCTTTCTCTTTTTTTCTCTTTTAGCACGGCTCATTCAGAGAAGCATAGGGACGGAGATGGGATGCAGAGACGAGGGCGAGCACGGGGGCAGTTGCAACACTTGAGCAATTCTCTCTGCAGTGTGTGCTGCTTGTTTCACGGCCAGCTGTGAAAGACGAGGCGGCCAAACAGAACAACAGAATGTGTTATTCGCTTTAAAAAAAAACACAAATCCAAAAAGGCTGAAACAAGGAAACCTGATTTCAACTTGAAGCAATAGAATCTCTTCTCGAGTCTTACTGGGCTCATACTCTGCCAGAGCTTCTGAGCGCTATTTCTGTCCACAAACTATTAAAAGCAAAAATCACTGAGCCAGAACATAGAACTGGGAATCATGTCGCCTAATTACCATGATCACAGACACTGTAGAGTTAATTTGGAATCAAACCCCACGTACACAGTACATTACATTGGCTAAAAGTGACCAAAATTCAGCTTTTCTTTTAAAAAGACACACTCACACCAGCTGTAATCAGAATGAAGTGCAATAAGCATCTATGAAATGACAATACAAGATATGGGATCAAGTCAAGTAATGAGAATAGTGACATGATTATGCAGCTCCTCTCTGCTTCATAGTGCTTTCATAATATCTGCAGCAGGCAGATTTTTCATCAGGTGGTCACACTGCAAATGAACTCACATCATGTTCTTCTTTTAAACCCTTTTACCCAATAATTTCGCTCAGAAAACTACGAAAAAGAAAGACAGAAACAAACAAACAAAAATAAAAGGAAATATTACTCAAAAAATAAGGATTTTGCTCTGTTTGTGTGGGGTGTTTTCAGTAGCACCACGTTCCACAGTCATTTGTTTATATTTATTCGTATTTAATTGACATCTCTCTACATCATGTGTACATAGTAAGCAGGTATTTTCCTACATGTTTATTTGTTTCAGACGCAAACTTAGTCCACACATAGAAACTACTCCTGGGCTCAGACCTGAGAGCAATAGACTGATAAGTTGAGACATTTGGAAATAATCACACTTTACAATTTCCGTATCTACAATAATATTACATTTATTTCCCTATTCCTTTTAAACATGAAACCACGAGTGTAGCAGACTGAACAGCGAGCGCCTGTGAGACAGTTTAATGGTTTCTAACCAGAGGGGAATGAGAGTGGTAAAAAATGAGAGTGTTTAAGGATATAATCATGTAGGTGGAGCACTACGGATAAAAAAGTTCCAATTAAAATGAGAATGAGCTGCTCCGGCTATTTTAACTGTGCACCGCGAGGAATAAGTGCACAAGACTATGCCATGATTAAGATTAAGATTCGAACTGTGGGGACTTTGTCGCGCTGTAAAAACCGAGACGCAGAACATTGTGGACGGGAGAACTTGCTGGCGACTTGTTCGGCTCTGACTGGAGATATGAAGCGAGGCAGAGGTGCTGTTATGTAAGCGTGAGCCATGCTCGTACACATGTGGGGCTGTGCGCTGCCAACATTTGAGTTTCACCAGCAGTAACTGATGCCTTTCCGTTCCAGTATCCCCGCTGTGGCAGGTGTTGAAAGGCTGATCTACGATCCCAATTCTCCGTTGGATCCCTGAGTGCCATATAAAAAAATCATATACACACACACAATGCAGCGGTCCTCCTCCTTCTCCTACTCCTCCATAGAAGAACAAAACACACAGACAACCCACACACACACACACACTCTCTCTGTGTATGTATAAACCTCTCATTCTGTTAACAGGTGCTCACAAAATAACACAATCACATTATACGGACCAAAAACATCAAGATATGAATCGACACCGAAGCACAGGTCACAGCATTTTAGTGGAGAGCAGAGAAGACACAGGATGTCCAGGTGGCACATGGGGGGAGTGTGTGTGAGGTGGCGGGTATTTTGGTGAGCTGACAGGAGAGAGTGGGAGGAGAGAGAGAGAGAAACACACGAGTGTGGGAGAGGTTGAATACGGAGGAGGGCAAGGGTGAAAATAATCAAGAGAGGAGGAATGAAGGGAAGGAGGACATGGAGGGGAGGAGGAACGAGAAATGGAAACAGGATGTGGAGTGATGGCCGTTGCTGGAATAAGTGTTTCCTTGAACATGTGCACTGGCATGGGGGTGTCAGCGTGTAGGTGAGTCTATGTATAGACGAGCGAGGAGAGAGAAAGAGAGTGGCCGTGTTGTGTAGAGCTTCACAATTTGGGTTGATTTTTGCCATGTTATTTGTTTTCAAGTTAAGTCTCTTTTCCTCTGGCTGCTGTTTTAGGACAAAAACAAGGCGAACCAGAGCGCAGTCTTATAATATAAAGTACCTTAAAGTATCTTACCACAAAATGACTTTGGTAGAAGATGAAGTCACTTTTCGTATAATATTACTTAAGTAAAAGTCTTAAAGAATATGACGTTCACTGTACTTAAGTATCAAAAGTAATATTCTGATGTAAAATGTACTTAAGTGTTAGAGGTCAAAGTATTAAAAAAGTGAGGAGTAGGGATTGAGCCACGGTAGCTCAGGGGTAGGGTGAGTTGTCTTTCAACTTGAAGAATGTAGGTTCAATTCCTGGCTCTGCTAATCTATAAGTGTCCTTGAGCAAGACACTTAACCCCACAATGGGTGAATGGTAAAAGTGCAGAGTAAAGCAGATTATCAAGACTAGAAAAGCTCTATATAACTACAGACCATTACCAACTCTTCTTCTTCTGATTTTAATTTTGTAGTAACGAGTAACAAAGATAGTTAGAGGGAATGTAGTGGAGTAAAAGTAAAAGTTGCTTGAAATATAAACAATAAAGTAAAGTACAGATACATGTTGTCACAACCCCAGGGTCATGGTTTCTTTTCCTTGTCTGTGTGTGTGTGTGTCTGCAAATGAGTGTGCGACGGGTTTGCAGGTGTGTGTATTTGATTAAATGACGTGTGTGTAATTTAATAAAACCCACACCTGCAAACCCATGGCACACTCACATGCACACACATACATGTTTCCCCTGTGCATAACTGCAGAGGTAATAGTCTCTTCTGTAGTGAAATGAACCTACTATTTTGCCCACTCATGTCACAGCAGATGTAGATATTTATTTTCTTCATTGTGAAAAATAAATAAACGTAAAAACAAATCATAATTGTAGAGGGCGCCAGCACAGAAGTCAAGTATTAAACCTAACAAAAATGCTTTACAGTTTCTGGTTCAGTGTTGGTAGAGCTGAAAGAATGACTTGATTAATCGATTATTAATCGATTAATCAAGTCATTCTTTCAGCTTTCATCATCAAAACAAGATTTCTGGTTGTTTTAGTTTGTAAAATGTGAATATCTTTTTATTATTTATTTGCTCCATATAAATAAATCATTGGTTCATGGACAAAACAAGACATTATTTCCAGGTTGATCAACATTTTTCAACGTTTTCTAAAACAATCGACAGAATAATCGATAAGTAAAATAATCGTCAGTTGCAGCTCTATGGGTATAGTGGTTAGCACTCTCGCCTTGCAGCGAGAAGACCCGGGTTCGAGCCCCGGTTGGAACAAGGGCCTTTCTGCATGGAGTTTGCATGTTCTCCCCGTGTGTGCGTGGGTTCTCTCCGGGTTCTCCGGCTTCCTCCCACAGTCCAAAAACATGCGGGGATTAGGTGAAGTGGACACTCTAAATTGACCGTGAGAGTGAATGGTTGTTTGTCTCTAGCTGTGTGTGGCCCTGAGATGGACTGGCGAACTGTCCAGGGTGTACCCCGCCTATCGCCCGATGTAGCTGAGATTGGCACAGCACCCCCCGCGACCCTCTGGTGGAGGATAAAGCGGTAGATGATGATGATGACTGCAGCTCTATGTGTGGGTGTCCTTGCTGTCTTCACGTGCTGCAGATCACATCTCCTTCAGGATCACAATAACAGTCCAAGTTGAAAAAGTGATGATCGAGATGATGTGAGTGTGTGTATGTGTGTTACATTTGTTTAACTGCAAAGAAGATAAAACAGTCAAAAGCCCGACCGTCCGCTAATTGAATTATCTCAAACAACAATCGTTCATTGTTTCAACAACTGTTTGATGAAGCCGCCCGCAGTCCGAGAGCGCTTCCATCTTCATCCACGTGGCTTTACTGGAATATAATCTGACAATCTTCCCATCTAATTCAACTGCAGTGTGAGCCAAACTGTGATTTCACCATTCCAACCCCATTGTCTATGAAACAAGAGTGTGGGAGCGCACTGCGTCATCCCACCTCCAGCGTGTGACCCACCTGACTCCTGCTGACAAACAGAGATGTTTGATAACCACACATGCTGCACCGTAGCCCAAAGTTAAGTGTGTTTTTAATACACCCCCCACCACCCCTTTTTTTTCCCCCTCCCTATCACCAGCCTCCCCCCTCTGCTTTCCACTGCGAGCTCGAGTCTCCTGCTGCTTGGCAACAGTGTGAACTGACTGTGTGGGCGTTTGGCGTCGAGTGCCAGGCGAAAAAAAGGAGGGGCACAGTTACAGTTACGGCTAAACTACGCACACCAGGCACCTGCTGTACGCTGTGAGTCTGCGTGCATAGGTAAGAGTGTGTGTGATTTCACCCAGATTTCAATGAAACGTCATGTGGGAGAAACAGAAGGAGCAAGTCGAGGAATTATGTTCCTGCAAATCACCAAAGGGAGATTTGGTTTGGAGTCTGAAACGGATCCCGGTCATAATTGTCTGTATTTCTCACCATGGAGAACCCACTCTGAAACTTATTGAAGGAAGAACCTGTGGTGAATAAAACGCCGCTGCGCTCATCTGTCTTCAGTACGTCTTCTTCTGTCTTTCACCCCTCTCCCACACTCCTAACCCTCTCTTCTCTTCACTTCTCTCCATCTCTCTATTCTGTGTCTCTCGCCCACTGAGTTCTTCACAGAAGAGCTCACAGCGTTCCCACGGTAACCAGTCTCCCTGATCTGCTCCGCAGAACGCGTGCACGGGTGTTTGACAAACATCCCGCCTGAAAGTGACACTTACTTTTTTTTTTTGATGGGGTAAACAAAAAACAATAATGAGTTAAGTCATAGTAGCAGCTGAGAAAAGAGAAAAGGGCTGTGTGAGTGTGATTAGATCCACAGTGATGTTTAACCCGCTAATGAAGGACCAGCAAGCCTGGCACTCTGCCTTCCACACTAATAACAAAGCAACCATCAATCTCTGCTCTAACTGACCATGGCTGCTGTTTAGACACAAGTGCCACTTAAAGCGAAGCAAAGAGAGGCTGATTCCAAATGACAGAGGGGTAAAAGGAGGAGGAGGAGGAACAAGAGGCAGGAAGTCAGGATCGGGAAATGTCAGTGCCGTCCCTGCACCTCACACCTGGATAGGTGAGGGGAGTCGGAAGTGGAGGGAGGGAGGCAAGGGAGGGAGGGAAGAGGAAAATGCAGTATAAAAACTGCATCGACGACAGCGTTACAGTTTCCACAGCAACTATAGCTCTTGCAGCGCTCCAAGGACATTCTACTTCCTGATTTAAGTTTTACATCACAGCTGCAGCGGTCACTTGTCTCATTGCCATTTTGAGGACAAAGACATGTGATGAAGATGAGGGTACGGATGATTATAAAAAAAAAGGCAGTGTATACAGTGTGCAGAGGCTTACGTTGGTGACACTCTTCTTCTTCTCCTTCTTCATCAACTCTTGTCTTTGCAGCAAGAAGACCCGGATTTGTGACCCGCTCGGAACAAGGGCCTTTCTGTGTGTTTCCTCCCACAGTGCAAAAACATGCAGATGTGGAGGATAAAGCGGTCGAAGATGAATGAATGAATAAATGGATGAATATTCTTTGTCATTGTGCTGTCCAGATGCTCCATGAGTATCTGGATTTGTGTAGTTTCTGACTCTTTAACTTGTGTGTTATTTGTTATTATTATTTACTTTTTTGGGGGGGGCCACAGCAAAGTACCGCATATGGAACTGACCCTGGATTCTCTGAAAACGGGCCCTCTGCCTTATGGGCTCTACCACCTCTATCAACATATACTGTTATTATGAAGGAATCTTACCAGAATATTTCCACCCTTAACTTTCATTAAGCATCGCCCGATGTAGCTGAGATTGGCACAGCACCCCCCGCGACCCTCTGGTGGAGGATAAAGCGGTAGATGATGACTGACTGACTGACTGACTGACTTTCATTAAGCATATTAATACAAACACTGGTATTTTTGCATGGCCTGTAAGACTGTAAATGCTGCATTGTGCTGAACATAAACATCTGCAGAGAGAGACGAGGTCACTGGTGTACAGCTCGGGCTGAAACTGTTACCTGAGTGAATCATCAACTATTTTGATAATCGATTTATCGGTTTGAGGGTTTTTGCATTATTAAAAGAAGCTGTCTGATCGTTTCGTCTTCTTAAATGTGAATATTTTCTGGTTTATTTGCTGCACGTAACAAAGAAATCATTTTTGTTTGTGGACAAAACGAGAAATTTGAGAACATCATCATTTCCAGACTTGACAAACACTGATCAATATTGTTCTACATTTTCTGACATTTTACGGGCCAAACGATTAGTCGAGAAAATACTCGACAGATTAAGGGATTATGAATATAATCGTTAGCTGTAGCTCTAAATGCAGCCACTGCTACTTCAAAACATGTGAGCAATTTACATATAGTTATTATTACAAGTATATTTTCCTTTTTTGTTTTTTGCCTGATGTGTGTGTGTTATATTTCACCTCCATTTATACTAAATGACTATTTGTAAGGGTCGAAAATACAAATAAAAATGAGTGTTTTGTGCAAATGTGCTGCGTGAGGCCTTCACTCAGAAATGCAGAGTAAAAGGCAAAAAAACACCACCTACGTCCACGTGCCTCCAACGCACACATCCGTCATTTGAATTCACATCAAGATAAACTGCATCAGTAATCATTAGCTCAACTGTGATGCTTTAATTTGCAGACAAATTACATATGCTGTTGAATCCACTGCATATCCAGAAATAGAAAATCCAAGCAGGATGGAGACCTTAAGAAAACAGCTGCTTTTCGCGGCTTCACTTTGTTTGTTCGTGGTTCTATAAAAGTTCTGACTCCAGAGAGATCATCTCTCATCACATCTCACACCGTTTGGAGAAGGTTAGTGCAGCCTCAGCTGAGCTTACCCACACATTTGCCTGAGGCTATTCCTTTCTTTTAGATGCATCTGAACTATCCTAGCAACGGTATAGGATGGAAAAACAAACAGGCGAAATACACTGATGAAAAAATTACATTTAATTAACTTTCCCAATCTGACAAAAATGGAAGGAGAAAGGGAGAGCGGGTGAAGAAAAAAAATACAGTAGCACAAAAGTCATTTCTGCAGTTTCTCTGAGTCATATCTGCAGCAGTGGGAAACAGGAGCAGTGATGGGGGAGAGAGAGAGTGAGAGAGTGAGAGAGTGAGTGAGTGAGTGAGTGAATGTGTAAAGTGCGTGTGGGTATGTGAGAGAGTAAGCAAAGAGAGGGAGAGTGGGGGGTTGTAGAGGGGACGGTGTTTTGGAGTTTGACAATTATGCTCCTGCAGGAACAAAAGCCAATTACTGTTCCCCAAATTCCCCGGAACTACATTAACGTCCGCATGCCGAGAGCGATGCCTACAGTGTCCTGCGCGGAGAAGAGGGGAGACGGAAGAAGACGAAGAGAGACACCAGCGCCTTCACAAAGCCTCCGAAGAAAACGCTCACACAGCAGTCTGAGCAAAGCGAAGAAGGGGAATGATAGCTCTCCTTTTGTGTGTGTGTGTGTGTGTTATATAATTACACTGCTCTGATTTTTCAGCATCACCAGGACCTGCAGCTGCCCCCGCCTCTCTATCACATGAGCTGCATGCGTGGAGCACATCATGAACGATACGGCGAGACCTGTCGCACCACTGAAACATGACAGCCTGCGAGGCAGACCGCAGGGTCACACGAGTAGGCTTCTTAATAATGGACATCCCAGAAAGGACACATCAATCACCCACACACACACACACACACACACACACATACATACAGTAATTATCACCCCTGGGCTGGTGTTAATGATAATCTGGTCACACTAATTAACCTCTCACGCACGCTGTGTGTGCTTCACTCACACATGGGGATGTGAGAGGATATAGATACATGAAAATGTCATGATATTTCATGGCAGTGTGTTGATTCTTTGAAGCTCTGTATTGAAGTGACAGCAGTTTCCCTTTGCTTGTTGTTGTGGTTGTACTTAAGCCTCCGACCACTAGTTCGACTCACTCCCTCTGCTTCCACTCCTCTCACTAGACTAGACCAGGTGGTTTCTCAATCCTGATCCTGGGGGACCCACTGCTCTGCCTTGCTCCAACACACCTGATTCAAATAAATTGTTCATTATCAGGCACCACAAGGTCCAAGGTCCAAATCCAATACAATTTCTGATGCAATACAATGCACTATACATTCACTTAAGAGACATTTCAGATTCCCTGCCAATTTTGCTGGGATTATGAATGAGATTTTCACAGAGTTCATGCTGCACATAAATCTGATCTCTCGCTCTATCCTGGTGCATCATCAACTGTCCTCCACATGAGGGTCGCGAGGGGCTGCCAATCCCAGCTGACATAGGGCGAAAGGCGGGGTCACACCCTGGACAGGTTGCCAGTCCATCACAGGGCCACATAGAGACAAGTAACCATCCACTCTCACACCTGCAGTCAATATGTCTGTCCAATGTCTGTCCACTCCAAGATTGTCCAATTTGTCTAATCCCCAAATCTGCATGTTTTTGGACTGTGTCAGGAAACCGGTGAATCCGGGTCTAATTGCTGTTTTGTGGTGATAATGAAGTGCACATAAAGAAAAAAACTCTTGAGCAGACAATCACGACACCAAACATCTAAAAAAAAAAAGTATTTCTGGTTCTAAACCATTGATGGAAAAGTAAAATCTGCGGACTCAGCCATCATGCAGTGACTGTCACCCGAGAGCAAGAGTCTCCCAAAATCTGTGCATAGCAAACCGGAAAAGCCATAGATTAAAATTATCAATGTCCTAATCCCAATATATCCCAGTATATTACATCATCACCCCTGTATAGGGAAGCAATGTTATGTTCTTACCAATACACAGCCCTGCTCACACAGGCACATCCCATTTTATAAAGACACACCTATTATCTAATATAGGCTAATACAAACTGCACTTGCATCGAAGTGATTGTCGTTTACAGCGGGATAATGGTGGAGAAAGGTACGTTAAGAGATGCTCCATCCATGTTCAATACATAGACTTTATGCACTTGTTCTCCATGTTGTGAATAAATACAGAAATCCTGGACTTTTAACTTCTCACAGGCGTTTGGTTTGCTTCAGTTAGACAGACATCGTGATGTATCGCGATACGATTGTCTGGCAATGAATTGATTATCAGAGAATCGTTGATATTGTGATATTATTGGTATCGTGGAGTCATGTGTCGTGTCGTGTCGTGTCGTGGGGGACTCTGTGATTCCCATCCCTACGCATGCACGACCTCTCCAAAAATAAAATTAAAAAACGAAAGAAAGAAAAACATCTGCCATGCTCACAACAGGCTGTGGCAAAGCCTTCAGTCCTGCTGCTACTTGGAGGAGGGACATAAAGTCAAATATCATTTCACCCTGAGGCGTCTCAGACTCTCATTGTTCACACTGCCATTAGCAGGAGGAGAGGGGAGAATGGGGACAGCATTGGGGACAGCTGTTTATTTACATACTGCTGAGAGAAACAAGAGGAGACCAGTAACTTTGTTCTGATGCAGTTGCTACCAAAACGACTTCCTTGTCTGGAAACAAAATTGTGAGAGAGATGAGGACTCCTGCTGGCAGGAAAAAAAACTAATTGGGTAAAAACAAAGACTGCTCCCTGAGCCTTTTCCTTCTCTGGCCCAGGTTGCCCTCTCATATCTCCCTCTCTCACACACACACACACACACACACACACTGTTGACAGATGGCAAATCAGTATGTGTGTTCCACCTTTTCTCTTTTAGATGGAGGCATGCTGAGGGAGGTTACTCAGTCGCTTTCGTCTCCCCTGTCATCTTTTTCCCTCGCTCGCTAATATCTTTCTTCTGTCTCTCCCTCTGAACCACGCCATATTTCGAGTGTCATGACCACTGACGATGAAGGGACTCGTGTTTCTGTGTCTGATCCATTATTAGAGCGGAGGGTGTTTGTGGCTGACCTGAACTAATAGGCCAGCTTTGTGCCGGGCTGAGTCACAGCCAGACGGGGACAATATGGCTCTACAGTGTGGGCGACTCTTTATTAAATGTGACAATTCTTATGACACTCTTGTCTCAGCCTGGATTCAGAGTCAACTACTGCCACGACGGGGGAAAATAACAAGGGAGGCGCTGCAAGATTATTACATCTGCAAGATACAGTTGCAGTTCCTCACTGGCGGTGAGAGCCAAGTCTGGAGGTGTTGGAGAATTCAGTAGGAATCAGACACGAAGGGAAAGTTCAGTTCCCTCTTCACATGCGAGCAAGAAGGAATCAACCAAGTGCAAGTCGGGCTACAACATCACATTTTCAGAATCCACGTGGCTGAGAACAGCAGTGGTTCCCACCCTTGCTTGTATCTAAGACAAACCAGTACCGCCCAGCCCACCCCAACCCAAACCCATCAAAATCACAAAAATCACTTCCTTGTTTTCTTTTTTCGATACCAGTGAGTCTTACGTACTTTGATGTTTCTCAGACATGTGATATTTTGTTTTACAGATGCTGACAACAGGAACGCGATCAGGTATAGCTACGCAGTAATCGTCACAGATTGTAATGTTTACAACCTTACAACCTCAGAGCTGACAAATCTGCACCCCCACGTGTGATCTAGGACCCCAGGTTGGGAACCAGGGCTCGAGAGCCAAATCCCACCCACAAATCTGCTGCGACAGCTTCCATTTCTGAGCGTCACATTCACAGGAATGACACATGTAGGACTCTTGTCGCTGGTAATGTGAACACACACAGCCAAGTGCACACAGTAAATGCAGTATAGCTCTATGGAATTGGAATTGAAGACATCATAAAAGAGTGAAGTCTCGCTTCTTTCCATAAATGGATCCATGAAAAAAAGCATAATTTAAGCCTTTACGTCAGACTACTAAGATATGAATGTCTTGCACATATAAAGCGCAAGTGGGCATACATACTCACTTTATTATCTCACTATTGAACACCCACATGAATAACTAATATGTGCTTCTGTGTAATGACTCAATCACCACCTGGGAGGCGGGCAGAGAGTTAGACAGTGACAGAAAACTCTAATCATTAAGGGATTTGGTCAGATTTGAATAAATCACTGAGAAAAGAGAAAAGATCCAGTGAGAATTACTGAGGTGATTGTGCGAAGGTAAGAGTGTGTTGAAGGCACACAAACTACAGTTACACTATGTACTTTTTCACATTAATATCTGCCTACTCACAAAGCGTAATGCTTCCAGAACAAAAGCCTTCTCTCGCTGAGCAACTAAAAGTAGAAGACAGATGCACTTGCTGTTTGCCAACGCTGTGTTTGCAGCAATCTGACATCAGGTTGGCCTTGAGTTGGGGGACGGAGCAAACAGTGGGTGTATTCTTCATACAGAAAAGTTCTCATCATCATCATAAAGAAAACATTAGAAGTATAACCTTCCTGCCTGGGCTGCAGTTTCTCCTCAGCAATACTACTATGCAACTCCTACGCACATCATTACACAAATCAAACTCTCTGTGGGCAAAATTACACCAAGCATTTTGAAAAATGGACAACACTTGCACTTACCACTCTTCCACATAATCCTCCAGGATTCTGGACAAGGATATTGGACGGCATATTAAAATATCTATTCATAGGTTTGGTAGCATAATGAAAGGATTATCTCTGGTGACTAGAAGGGCTGCAGCTCATCATCATCATCATCCTGATATTATAAAAGGCTTAGTATCTGTCACACAAAAAAAAAAATCTGTAACACGCCATGAAGAAGAACTTACTTTCTACGTATGGTGGAACTGGCGTTGGTGTCTGTACTGTCGGTGCGTTCCAGCCGGTCTCGCTCGGTGGTAGAGGAGCCGCAGGAGAGACCTCTGGTCAACCTGGTGTGGGTCCTCCTCTCTCTGCTGGGCCCTGCCGTCGTGGTTGATCCAGTTGTCGCCTGAGCTGTTTGGGCACTACCGTTCCCGCTGCTGCCACCACCACCACCACCACCACCACGATGGCTGGTGAGCGACAGGGGCTGACTGTGGTTGTGGTTCTGCTCCGGTGTGTCCGAACCCGGTGTCTGCGGGCTGCGGTCTTGTCTCAGGCCCTGGTTCTCCTGGCTGACCCGGTCCAGCTGGCCCTCCAGCTCTTCTATGCGGCGACGCTGAGTCTCCAGGAGCTTGGCCTGGCTCTCAATGATGTTGTTGAGCTCCAGGAGGTACTCCACCGCCCGGTTAGGGCTCTCTGGGCTAGTCTCCATGGTGGACACCCTGCCTCTGAGGGTATGACCACCACCGCCGGCCGCCGCCACCACAATTTTGACCCCGTGGGGGCCCGGATCCACCCCCCCCACCAGCCCTGATGAGTGGGGGGGAGGGAGGCACCGAGGAATGCTCTGGTGAAAACGAACAGTGAGCTTCAGGTGTTCACAAACAGGAAGTCACTGAGATTTAAAAAGGGTTGAGAATGTCAGCGTGACTACATGTCCTCAAGCAGATACGACCATTATAGCATCTTAGCGGCCATTAAAAACGATGCAACGCCATGACGAGAGTTCAAAGATCAAAAAGAAGCTCAGCACACTGGTCCCACGCCCTGAAGTCACATCAGCAGGGAGCAGTTCAAGATTTAGGGGCATCATGGTGAATTTGGAGGTTGAACCCAATTATCAATGGCATAAACTGATATTTGTGAGTCAGAAGTAAATATTTAATCCACTTCTTCTTGTCCCGATGATTCCGAGTACAGTATGGAACTACGAATATTAATAAATCTACTTATATGTGGCTCATATCTGCAAAATATTGTATTTAATAGCATCAAATACATAAGAACTTTCTAGACAAGCAGGGGAAAGGGGGGGTGGGGGGTAATTAGGGAAGGGTGGTGCTATAGTTATCTGTCACTAATGAGGCTGTCAGGCGCTGTCAATCATTACATAAGACAGAAAAATCTGCTCCCTCCCACGGAGAACATCCCCACAGTCTCCCACTGTTACTTTCAACCCATGGCTTTCTGTGTCTTTAAGGCGCAGAAACTGAGCACAGGAATCTTACGAAGTTCATGGTTGAGGTACAAAAAAAAAGATTCCTCCCCTCTGGTCCACAACAACTACATCCCAGTGTCTTATTTTCAGATTAGTTCCCGGAGAGCGCGTCTCTGCGGGTTTTCATCCAAGAAAAAAACGCGAGTTAATTTCCACGTCACGCATTCACAAGGACTGAGAAAAAAAAACTTGACACACCTGTATCAGTTATCCAGAGTTTTTTTTGTTTGTTCGTTTGTTTTTATCGACTGTCTGAAAGTCCAAATAGGCTGTTAAATGCAAACTGGAGGCTACTTTAGTTGTTGTTGTTGGTCGGTAAGAAATGCGTCGTGACAAACAAGGATTCTTAATTTCCTACTTATCTGTGGAGACGAGTTTCAGTCGCGTCGTGTCGGTAAATCCACGCAGCGGCAGCAGCAGCAGACAGCAGTGGTGCGGTGCGGTGTGGCGCTCTTCTTTGCGTACAGTCTCGCAGAGGTTTCGCTAACCCTTTGGCGTCTGGAATTCAAAGATGCGTGCGGCTGTTTCTCCAAAGCCACCTCTGTCAAGTCAGACGGAACAATACATGCACGACTTCCGCCAGAGACTTTCAAAATAAAAGTCACAGGGGAAAGTTTTAGACAGCAGGTGGAAACTGCACTTGCAAACCACATTGAATAATCTAGATCCCAAGAAAATGTCCTCAAAATCTGTCCATGACAAAGCACAACCTAATCCAATATAAAATATAAGTGGACACACATAAAGTTACACACAGTTCTGCCTTTGCAACAAAAAAGACCCGGGTTCGCAGCCCAGTCAGAATAAAATGTACTAAGTGTTAGTCAAAGTATTAAAAAGGTGAGTAAGGATTAAGCAATGGTGGATCAGTGGTAGGGCGAGCTGTCTTTCAACTGGAAGGTGGTGGGTTCAATTACTGGCTCTGCTAGTCTATATGTGTCCTTGAGCAAAATACACCAACCCCATGTTGGAGTGTGTGAATGACAAAACTGTTTACTAGTGTAAAGCAGCTCATCAAGTCTAGAAAATCTCTATATAAACACAGACCATTACCAACTCTTCTTCTTCTGATTTTATTTGGTAGTAACGAGTAACAAATATAGTTAGAGGAAATGTAGTGGAGTAAAAGTCGCTATGAATAATAGAAATAACAAAGTAAAGTACAGATGCATGAATTTTGTACTTACGTTCAGCTCACATACAGTAAGTGTCCACCGCACAGCACATAGACAAGGCATCAGACAAGATGGGTGCAATTTTATGAATATTCTTTCCAAATCATTGGAGAAAACGTCCCTGTAGAATAAAAACTACTAGTACAACGTGAAGGTGATGTTTTATTTTGAAGGTACAAACATAATCTTGAATTTTCATCCTTGTTTGTAGCTTTACATCCTACACAAATCCTGTTGAGTGCCTCAGAGCAAAAACACAAAGTAATGCAAATGCCTACAGGACAGTGTAGGTATGATATTAAGGGCACTTTAAACACATTACATTTAGCAGTTATCTTGATGTGAACAGTTAAATGCTTTAAGTGTATGTCCTTCTGCAACATATACATACACACACACACACAAATACATGTATGTGTGTGATACCAGAGATTTTTTCTTTTTTTTTCTTTTTGAATCTGAGCTGACTCGAACAGAAGGATGCAGCTTAGGACAAGAGAGAAAGACAGGCCCCAGAGCGATGTTATTTTTAGTGGCGGCACTTAAGTGCACACATCTAAACTGAGATGCAGTAAATTCCTCTGTGTGTGTGTGTGTGTGTAAGAGCCCATACACCAACCACACACGCAGGTGAAGCTGCTGCTGCTTTACAGTACAGGAAATAGATATAAGTGTTGCAAGAAAATCCTGTTCTTGCAAAAGGCAGATTAAATAATTCAATCTTTTTACCACCTGATTCATCCCGTCCTCTGATTTCTATGGATGCATTTTATGGAATCCTTAAAATACTGTCAGATTTCGTCCTCTCTGTCACACACACACACACACACCATCATGTCAAATCTCATCTCTCCTAATACACTGTAGCCTATCATTTTGCTGCCATCTGCTGTCCATTACTGTGGCTCCCGTGGCGTTGAAAGAAGGACATGCATTACCACTGAGGGGAAATAGGTTCAGCAGTTTTATTTGTGGTTTTATTAGAATACAGTTTGAATACAGTTCAGCTATGTAATCCCCCCATAGGAAACAAAAGTCTAAAAAAAAAGAAGAAAAAACAGAAGTTTAGCAAACATTATAAAATAACTCTTACATATAGGTGACTAATGCAGTTCTCCTGAATCATCAGAGCAGGTTCATTCAGTCCTGTGGTTTGGATTAGGATTGCGGGGGCACACATGAGGGAACGATTTTTTTCAACACCATCCAACCTTTAGAATATTATGGTCTGGTAATGAACAGCTGTAACAGTCTGCGTCTTCAAATGCCACTGCTTTAACACTGAGATCGTTTGAATCCACCGCGCGTTATGAAACTGATGTGAAGTCACTCTGTCGCTTCTCTAGAGCAACGTGTAATGAAGACCTGAGTATTTCCAAAAAAGATAATTTCGTAGAAAAATAACATCTCACAGTATCCACTCAGCTTGGCTCCTGCTTTTAATAACACAAAAGGAAAGAAAACAACAACAATATGTGCTATTCTGTCATCTCAGATTCTGCAGAGGCTGATGACGCTTTTCATTTCTGTGGATTTACTTATTACTTTCTTCTTTCTTTTGGCATGACTGACATTACTAAGCAGCCCACCCACCTCTCATATTAGAGACCTCGGAGCAAGGGTTTTTCACAGTAAGAAAAAATCTGCAGTTAAGATAAAGTGGTTTATGTTACCAAGGCAACTGTACGTGGCACAATGAACACAGCACTCTCTAGAATCAAGACAGTGATTTTGTTCTGACTGCACATACACGATATTAACAGTAGTGGAAATATGCACAATGGATGCATATTTTTGGCATCTTGTTTTCTTCTGAAGTAGAATATGACGGAGAGCATCCCTAATCCACACTCAAGCAGCATATTGCGAAACATTCAGTTTAAAATCAGGGTTGGGTACAACATAGATCTGTTTAAATTTTGACCCTTCACAAAAGCTATAGAGCAGTTTTCATATTTGTCATCACACAGTAATATATAATATGAACTTTTAGCTGTTGTAATATATAGATATAATGCATGTCTTCACATATAGTTATTCAGAACTTTTCATGTATTACAATACATTAATACAAATCAGGGCTTGGCTCCAGTTAGTATTCATATATGTATATATATATATACATATGTATATATATATACATATGTATATATATGTATATATATATACATATGTATATATATTTTTATATATATATATATATATATATATATATATATTTTTTTTTACAATAGGTTCTGTCATTTATTTCTCTAGAAATTTACAGAATATAGATTTCACACCTGCGGTCAAAAGGGGATCTGCATTATAACAATCATATATTCACGTTGAGTATAGAACAGCGTTACATTTTGAGGCAAGGTCCACAAAAGACAAAGAGGATAATGTACAAAAAAAAAACCACATCGCACCGTCTCCTCTCAGACCAGATTGACACGTTACAGTCATGGACTGTTGCATTATTATTGCTCAGTATCTTCATGAGGTATAAGTGAAAGTCTTTGTGGGGAGGGGGGAGGACACTGTGCTGATATAGCCAGAGAAGCAGAAAGTGAATAAATGTGCCTGGAAAAACTCCTAAAAATATCTACGGCGACGACTGTGAACGTGAAGGTAATGAGTGCAACACAGTGTGGGGCAACGGTCCCCACGGAAGACAGACAGAAGTGGAAAAACACAGAACTTCACCACGTGCAGGTGTCATCTTACAAGTTAAAATATATGAGAGTGACATTTAACATCAGCCAAAAGAGTTTGGCTGCAAAAAGGCACAAAGTATATGACTTCACACGATCGCACGACACCGTAGATATCAAAGTGACTGAGGGAGAAAATGTGGAGTCAAGGTCTAGCAGTGTGAGATGGACACAAACTGGCACTACTTTCCATTACAACTTAAAGGAGCTAAACGTTATAGTTTTCTACTATAACGATACGTGTGGCTGTGGCTGAAGTGCAGCCTCACTGCTGAGCTCATGACAGACGCAAACAAGGATCCTGAGCTCCAGCCCAAAACAGTGACAGAGGAGACTGCAGTATTTTACTCGCGGACACGTGACACTGATGAGGTAACTAAAGCAACGCTCCAGTCTTTGCTTCGGCATCTGGAGTCTGTGTTTGTTGACGTTAGCCAGACTCTATTCCTATACACACTTCAACAACTCATGCACTACTTGCTTTGGTAAAAGTGGGGGGAGTCAACCGCTGATGAGTATAACATCACATCTGTCCCTACTCCAATCAGACCGTTCATTCATTGGAAATAATCGAAGAGACAGCACTTCTTCCTCGTCCCTGCCTCTTCTGTCCTCCAGGACGCCTGTTCCTCGCTGTGACCTGTTCTGACCGCTGTTGGCTGGGTGTGAGCCAAGGGCCCGGCAGCACCACGGCCCCTCGCCTGCCTGCGCCTGTGGCAGCCAGAGAAAGGCCTGAGATACTGGCGGCAGACACGCTGCCATCAGACTGGCTGCCCCCAGACTCTGACTCATCGTCCCCCAGCTGCTCCACAGACAGCGTGGAGGTGAGGAAGGAGAACAGCTCTCTCTGGGACACTGGATCTGTCAGATCGATGCCTGGTAGAGGCCTTTCTATACTCCCACTCTCAGCGTCATCATCATCATCTCTGTTGTCATAATTCCCCTCTGTATCTTCATTTTCACCACCATTATTAACCCATGACCTCTCCTGCTCCTGCTCCTGCTGCAGGTTCTTCTGCCTCCTCAGCTCCCTGTACTCTGTTGCCATGTCCCAGTTTTCCTCTTCAGCTGCCTCCCAGTTTTCTTTGGGTCTAGGAAGCTTTTGGTCAGGACTTGGAATGGGTAAATTAATATTTTCTTCACTCCCTTTCCCCTCAAATTTTGCTCTCATCTTCTGCACCTGCCGCTCTTGCTCATGCTGTTCCTCCTCCTGCTGCTCCTGTTCCTGCACCTGCTGTTCCTGTTCCTTATGTTCCTCCTGCTGCTGCTGCTGTTCCTGTTCCTCCTCATATTTATCTTCCAGCCTCTCCTGAACAGAAGGTACCCTCTCTTCCTCCTTAGGCTCCTCCTCAACCTCTGCCTCCCTCTTCCTCTCCCTACTCCTGGTTTGCCTGCCTCTGCTTCTGCTCCTCCTCTCCCTCTCTCTACTCCTGCTTTTCCTGCCTCTGCTTCTGCTCCTCCTCTCTCTCTCTCTACTCCTGCTCTTCCTGTCTCTGCTTCTGCTCCTCCTCTCCCTTTCCACTTTCCTTCCACTGATCACTGTTCCTTTTTCTGTGTCACTCCCGTCATCACTCCTCACAACATCTCGGGGTAAACTCTGAGATCTTGTTCTCCTCCTCCTCCTCCTCCTCCTCCTGTCCCTGGCCTCCTCAGACGTCTCTCCCAGCTCAGAGACGGGGCTCTGCAAACCTGAGCGCCCGCCTCCATCCGAGTGTCGCCTTCTCCTCCTCCTTCCAGTCCCCTTTTCTTTCTCGCGTCCATCTGCAGACCTGCTTCTCCTCTTATGCTTGGAGCTGCGCCCCCTCTGCCCAGTGGAGTCTACTGCAGCCAAACTCTGCTTCTTGGAGTGATGCAGGACTGAGGGGGGAGTGATTCTGCGCTCATGGCCTGGACCCACGTTACATGAAGAGAGGGGAACGGAAAAACAAAGATAAAACAGATTTAATACGCTGAAAACATTGTGGAAATCTCTTGTTACACAGCTCTGTAATGATTTCTTTCTTATTTTATCATTATCATTATTATTTTTGTAAGCGGTGCATTGGGTGAGATTATGAAATGGCTCCTTTTCTTTCCTTTTTTGGACAAAAACCTTATTAGAAACACAGATAATATCTATTAGTGTGTTTTATTATAGTGCACTTGGTGCATTCTTCACAATACTTGTTACATTTGCATAAATATGGACTGAAAAGCTGGTGAATTGCACTCACAGGTAGGCCAATAAGCACAATATTGTACATTTCTACATGAAGATCATGTTATCGTGAGGACGTTTCGCACAGGCTCGTTTCACTACAAGTGAAGACAGCAGTGGTGAGGGAGCAGAGGGAATGTAGAGAGAGAGAAAATGGGAGAACTAACAGGAACCATTACCAACCGCGTATTCTCTGTCCGTCCAATGACATAGAAGCAAGGTTCGCCTAGCTTGGAGTTGGTCATACATAGAGACAAACTGGAGAGCTCCACTGAGAGAGAAAGAGAGAAAAGAGTGGAGGAGAAAGGAACGTTGGGAAAGGGCAAATTTCCAAAAGAGGGAAACCAAGAAAGCTCAAATGAAGGGAGGAATATAAAGTGAGTATGTAAAAATAAAAAAAATAAAAAGAATAAACCAGTAATGTGTTAAAGGTGGGAAAACGTCCAAAGGGAGAAGGAAACAGAAGTGATTTAGTTAGAATCAATACCACAGACAAAAGTAGAAAGGACATTCAACACATGACAAATGCACCGCATGCCAAAGACAGGTCGATTTTATGATGATTTTATGATTTTATAAAAATGTGGTAACGGCCAGAACTGACACCCACACTCTTCTACCAGGTCTCACCATAGTCAGGCACGTAGCCGTTGCCTCTCTTGAGCACCAGGTGGATGCGGTGGCCTCCTCTGCGGATCTGCTCCACAGCCTGGCTGTGGGTCATCCCTGCTGTACTGTCGCCGTTGATCTCCACAAGCTGATCGCTCACCTGCAGTCACGACAACACAGAGGCAACAGTACTTTGTTATCGATTGTGTGACTGGTGGTTTATTACAGGCCCGGCGACACCTGGGGTCATAAGTTTAAGCTTTATATCGATAGAAAACTATAGAATTATTGGCTGTGATGCAAGTGACATGAGATGGAAGTCACATCACTAACAGAATTTTGCCTTTATGAATTATTCTATAGTTAAAGCTGCAGTGTGCAACATTTTAATCATTATAGAAATCACATGGGGCATGGCTGTCGTGGCTGATGTGTTATCCACAAATAAAGACGCTGCCACTGTATGACTTCCTGCAATAGTACTGCAGTTAATACATCATCTCCTTCTACTTCCGGGTCAAAGGCCAGGGAAGACATTTTGATGCATGCGCAGAAGTCTGACTCCAGTCCGACTAAGCATATACATGCAGGATTAATCGGATTATGAATCAATGTTACTGTTCAAGTATGTTAGTCTGACTAAGACTAGCTCAATATTAGTCTGACTTATGTGTGCACATGACATTAAGAAAACCAAATTATTGTCTTAGTCCGACTAAGATCAGCCTAAGTTCATTTAAAATGCACGTAAAGGTAGAATTCACTTCTAAAACTGGGTACTTCAATCTTTTTTCAGCTGTTTTACTTTACTAGAACAATACAGCTGTTGTTTGTCTTGACTTCAAATGTATCACTTCCTGTGTGCAGCATGTCGACGGGCGATCAACCAAGATCAACCAGTGTTGTGTGAACTCATTTGACAATGATATGAATGTAAGAGACATTTGTTCTTTATGGACTTTTTTCTATAGTAAAATCAACACATTTTTATTTATATATATATATATATATATATATATATATATATATATATATATATATATATATATATACACACACATATATAATACTTGATTAAACAATATTATCCTATATTATATCATATATTATAGTGATATATAAGTGAAATAGAGCAGGGGTGGGACCTGATAAGATTTGAACATGAATCATTTAGATTAATTTATATTTTATGTAAATGTTTCATCATCATCATCATCATCAATGACTTCAGTGGTTCTTCACAGCAATAAGGCTCTTGGTTTTTGGAGAGTTACTAATAAAAGACAGTGAGCCACTTGTCACAACTATGCGCAAAATAGAAATGGAATTCAGCCATCACTCATTTAGGTGCTTTTCCTTGTGTGACCCGCTGTGATTACACTGTGGTGACTGGGTGACACATTAGTCACTTTCATTACTAGAAAAATGTCGAGACTTGACAGTTCACAGAGGCTGTGTGTAGTTTTACTAAGAGCTACAGTTAGAATGTCATTATACACACACACACTGGTAATACCACTCTCATGTTTATGGAACAAAATACTGAAAATGAAAATAAAAATGAAGTGATAAATTACCAAGTGATCTGATTAATCTGAAGTCACTTTGATTAAATCTAATGCAAAGGAGGCATTAATCATTTCCCCTGTCTTTTGTTTGTCATTCATCATTCATTTAGACAAATCTGCTCTTTGGCCTTGATTTCACCATCTTTTTGTTTGGCTTTTTATTGATTTGCCAATTAAGATAAAGACACTTTATTGATCGCCAACAGTCAATGACATACAAATACTGTATACTAATTTAATATAATATAATATAATATAATATAATATAATATTGGTAGCTATATTGTTAATACATTTCAATATAAGAGCAGTAGATGTACTTGTCTGCTCCCAACTCTGCTGCTGTAATAAGTGACTTTACTAAATCAAATCTAATCTAATCTGTATGTATGTGTACAAATGCCAGACACAGACACAAACCTGGATTTTCTGGCTCCGTGAGGCTGGTCCTCCCTCCATCAGCCCCAGGACATAGAGGCCCATGTTGTACTCACTGCCTCCTCTGAGGCTAAAGCCGAAACCTGAGGGACCACGATCCAGGTCCACACTGTAATATCTGGAGTCACGCTGGAAAACAAGGGCAGAGTCAGTGGGAGGACTGTAAGGATTATCAGAAACATGTGACTGAAATGAGCTGATGGATATGACCTCACCTTCGGACGGGACCGCTGACCTTTTCTGCTCCTGTGACCGAGGTCATTTTCTGCTGTTTCTGAAAGGCTTGAAGTGTCTGGAAGAATTAGGACACAGATTAGATAGTGAATTAAGAGCCGGGCTGCATTTTACACTGCATCTAGAGTATGAGTTGGCGCTCACATGTGCTTGGACGGGGGACGATGGTGAGCCTCAGGGTGTTTCCCGCTCGCCGTAGTATCTGAGCGAGCTCCCGGTGTGGCAGCTTGACCACCGAGCGTCCCTCTACGGCTTCTAGTCGATCTCCGGGCCGGATCTGCCCACTTTTAGCGGCTGGGCTGCCACGACGGACCGTCACAAACCGGTGAGGGAGGAGAGAAGCAGCTGAGGAGAGGACAAAAACAAACAGTTACCCATTACGACTACCTTAAGTGACTAAGCAACTTGGAACGTTCCCTTTAAGTGAATGCAGAGAGTAAGGAGTGTTGTCAAATACTGATACATTTAATATCAGAAAGATTTATCTCACTTATGTCTATGCCAGATTTTCTAAAACAAGCTGTAATTAAGCTTTGGATTGCTTTTGGCAGGGTTTACTTGATAAATTACATCACAAAAAAGTCTGTCTTTAGAGCCCCCTCCCCTCACTGTCTCCTTGAAACACTCTGCCCTTCTCCTTTATCTTTATCTTTGCCATCTATCAACCCATTATCTCCCCCCGCTGACACAACGGGAACTGTTCTTTCACTGTTAGATTATAATCTGTCTTTGGAAGTCCCAAATCTGTCAAATTTCAGATGATAACAGACTTCGGAGAGTTACACTTTACTCGGCTCTTCAAAGATCCCCAAACTTGCAGACTGTCTGCATTGGCGTGCCACTGGCATACAAAAACACTGGTAAACCCAGAGCAGAGATACTTGCCGCCACCACATAATATCTCATCTCTGTGCAGATGAGTGCTGACCATCTAGAAAAGACACCACATATACTGTAATTGTGTAGATAAAGTTGTGAATAATGTGTGTTCTGGTTTTTAATACAAAGAGAAAATTAGTCTTATGTAAACATAAACTCATTCCTATCCTCTGTGCACAGAGACTGCTCACAAATAATCTTGTCTTTTAATCCCCCTGCACCAAATAAAAAACCTTGTACAGTTTTTAGTGAAACAATTTGTCTCTGTCTGCTGATTCTTCATAATCTATCTTCTCTCCCTCTTTCTGTGTCTTACTAAACTCTCTATTAATCGACCTGTGACCCTTCTTTAAGGCTATGCTGTGCTTTGCTGACAGCTGGGCCCTCTAGAGACTGATGTGAACCATCCAGCAGAGTGCATTTAAAAAAAAAAAGACTCATTCAGCATTTTTAAAGAAGAGTAAAACAGAGTGTTAACAGTGTGTTAACAGAAGAAAACTGTGATGAGTGAACTGTGTCATATGAGCCCAGAGACACAATCTGTCTGTGGCCTAATCTGGGTGACCCAGGCAGAAATGGCAATCAGGTCAAATTTAAAGCAAAGGGAGCTTTGCAAATAGTCTTCTTATCGTGCATTAAAACATCAGTTGAGCATCAAGAGTCGCTTAAAGCACACGAGTACACATGCAAACAGACACACACTGACCTACGCACAGGCAAAGGGATTGGGACAGATGCACTCATCCTGTGCACACACACACACAGACTTAAACTACACAGATGCATGCAAATGGACTGATTTATGCCATAGTGACTTTTCCTCTGGCGCTCGGTGTACTCCCGTCTACAGTAATCCCACTGCAGTACGCGCAGCAGACTCTGACACTCTGCACTGTTCGGTGCTGAGGAGAGGGCGCAGTCTCGGATCGTAAAACCCCACTCTGCAGCCACAGAAGCACTGGCCGGTGCAGACATTTCCCACACAGCAAAACTGATTAAACTGATACCAAGGAAGAGAACAGTGTTGACAGTACAAGTGTAGGTTAGTTGCTGCTTAAATCCGTCCACTGTCCTGCCTGTGTGGCTCAATAATGACTCTAATACACAGACGTCATGTCATGCTGCTTTAAGCCTGGCTGGATTAAAGAAAAATATATCTTTTTTCATGCTCCTCTTGTCACTGCAAATATCAGTATGCATAACTGACAATAGCCATTAGTTAATGAGAGCAGGTGAGCTAACTTTCACACAGACAGAGTCAACAGGCAAACTTTACACACACAACAACACAACAGTATTTAAAACCCGTTCTTGGTCTCACACATGCACAAAAGCTGAACGTGAAATGCTGCACCAAATCAAAGCACCCCCACCCCCCATTTTTAAAGGTAAACATACAACAATAATCCCAAGCATATAATTACGTTTGGACTCCTTCACAGTTTTTAAAGCAGACTGTAGTCTCTCCAGCATGGCTCTTTCATTAGCAACGTGCAGAAAAAAAACAAAAAAAAAAACGCAACGACAACAACAATCCTATTTTCCACGTCCTGAGGACGTTGAGATTCACATGTGAGCGGGTTTTGCTGTTCGCTCTGTTGCTCCTCTGTGAGGGAAATGTTCAGTGTAGCATTCAGAGATGGAGAGCAAGAGAGAGAGCGAGGGAGAGAGAGGGGGGAGAGTTTTAATCTTTTTTTAAAAAAAAGCAGACGGGATGCTTTTACTGCAGAGTAAGAAGGAGAGAGAGTGGGCGGGAGCTTGTGAGGGAAAAGCAGTGCAGGGGGAGACTGATGGAAGGGGAGAAGCAAAAGATGTGTGGAGGCAAAGGGGATTTCTTTTCTCTGACATGTCGGGAGTGAAATGAAGGGGTGAATGAGGACACGGAAGACATAGAGGTGAGAGGAGAGGAGAGGAGAGGAGAGGAGAGGGAGAGGAGAGGAGAGAGGAGAGGAGAGGAGAGGAGAGGAGAGGAGGGAGGAGAGGTCTCTGAGCTGTAGCGACACGAGCATCCAACTACCATAATATCACCATAAAAAACAGAAATGTGTGTGAGCTCAGGCCATAAAGCAAATTGAACCGCATCAGACTGGAAGAATGCAGCCAATGTGAGGCATGGGAAGGGGGAGAGGCAGTAATACATCACTGATGCGACGCTGCGGTTATCCCTCTTTCCATAAGCACAACAGTAAAAGCTACTATAGTCAGGATACGGTCGCGTCAATGTCCTGTCAGGTCAGACTGCATGGAGTGAGGTGGATATGAGACTTTTGGCTAAAGTTAATTCTAAAAACAGACAATACAGCTCAAGTACACCCCCAGAATGGTACATATAAATCCTGTAAATAACCTATAATATTCTTTAAAGAAATGTTCTTCCACGAGTATGGCAAAGAGGTCGATATCCATCCCATGTCAACACAGATATCATATTGCGTTTGCTAAATCGATACACAAATGTAAAAATTACACAGTTTTATGAAGTAATGGGGGTTTGTTGCCTTTGGATAAAGTTATACTTGTTACTCCACTCTGTCTCCAGGCTACCTGAGAATAGTGTCAGTGTTCTAATCTAAAATGATACAAGTACATTTAAAAATGAAAAGTATGTATAATATGCATGCAACCATTTCATTATTAAAGTAAGCCATGTTCGTCGAGAGACTCTGACTCATCCAGTCCCAGAGCCTGGATCAGCTGATCCCTCAGGAGGTGCAGACAATTCATATAAAAACCCACCGGAGAGAAAATGTGTTCTTGTGGGAATAGAAACAAAGGTAAACATGTGTGTATGTGTGTGTGTGTGTGTGTGTGCAGGATGAGTACATCTGTCCCAATCCCTTTGCCTGTGTGTGAGTCAGTGTGTGTCTGTTTGCATGTGTAAGCATGTGTGTGTAAAATCTCAGGACATACAGTATTTGGGTTTTTTTTAATCTCTCACATAAACATTGTAATAACTGGTCAAAGAAATGCTGATCATACGGACAAGGAGATGAGATGAAATCCACATGTTTAACGTTGTGTATTTTGTTTATATTTTGTGGTAAGATGTATTTAAAATAACTATAATATGAAAACCAAGCAGCACTCATGCCCTTACAGCAAGAAGACCCAGGTTCGGACACTCTAAATTGACCATAAGTGTGAGAGTAGATGGTTGTTTCACTCTATGTCAGCTGGGATTGGCACCAGCGCCTCCTGCGCCCCTCATGTGAAGGATAAAGCAATAGAAGATGGATGGATGAAAACCAAGACCTAAAAGGATCATGGATCATCTACTTTCATTTTGATTTCCAGAAAACAGAGCTATATTCATGCCAAGTAATAAAGTCCAGGATAAGCCAAGTCATGGACATCATAAAACAACCTGAGGGGTTAAGAGTGAACCATGACTCAGCTGGTTTCATGTGGCCACGGTCACTACTGTGTGACCTGTAATTACCTAATGGTGCATGTGTCCACAAGGGCATCCAAATGAAACCTGTTTCCCTGGGCATGTGACCAAGTGGTTCTATTGGCCCAGAAAAACCAAGGCCCCGTAGTTGCATAAAAAATAATAAAAAAAAGAAAGTTTGAAATTCAAAGACACTTGGCTCTCACCTTTGCCATTCTCCACATCCTGAGAGGCAATGACAAAACCAAAGCCCTCTCCCGGCTTTCTCCTGAGCTCCACATCAAACCCTCGCAGTGGCCGGGTCTGTTCGGCAGTCTGCCTCCCCAGACCTGAATCAGGCACCATGACACCATCCGCCTCATCCTCCAGGCCTGTGTTGATCCAGTCTTTGGGCTCCATCGTCAGGGTCACTGGGATTGACTCCAAGAAGCTGGTGCTCTGGACCAGCGAGGATCGTGTAGGGGTTGGAGGCATGCTCATGGAGGTGCGGGGCACAGGCAGCGTCTCGGGGAGTCTGGTGGAGTCTTCTGAGTCGTCGGGTGGGGGAGGTGGGTGGAGAAGGGGCGGTGGCAGTCTCCGACCAGAGCCGGGGGAGACGGACGAGTGATAGATACCTGATAATGACAGAGAAAGTAAGTGTGAGGTAAATGTAGCCACACTGAGAAAAATGTTCGATCACAGGCTGCAATAGTTTACCTCTGTGAACCAGTAAGATGACTTCTCCCAGTTTGGTGTGTTCTTGGAGAACGGTTTGTACCTGTGAGCAAACACAGTATATTTTACTAAAACTTTAACATTTACATTTCAGCATTTAGCAGACGGTTTTATCCAAAGCAACTTACAAAAGAGGAATAAGCTACATACAAGAAGTCTTGGAAAGAAATCCACTAGATAGGAACAGTGGCCTGACAGAGGGTGAGAGTGCAGAAGTGGATCCAAGTGCAGAAGGAGATTGTGCAGGGGAGGAGGTAAAGGTTAGTGCTAGGACAGAAGATGCTCTTGGAAGAGCTGGGTCTTCAAGAGCGTCTTGAAGACAGACAGGGACTGTCTGTTCCTGTTCTGCTCAGAAGGTCATTCCACCAGCGTGGAACGACACATGAAAAGAGTCTGGACACCTCATCCTAATACTTACTGTTGTATTAGTGCTTTTCAAGTCCTGATGACATTTACACTCATTTACAAACACATTCCCACAGCAAATCTTTATAACTATCACACATCTTGTACTGGAACACATTGCCATGTAGCCTAACAGAGCCAGGGATCAAACCCCCAACCTTACAGTTGGAAAACAACCCCCTCTAACACTGATCCACAGCCACCCTGTTATCTTTTCAAATAGTCTTTAAGTAACAAGGCTCCTATTGAACAATACCAGCTGTCACTCACACTGGTGTCCACTCAGGTGCAGTGCTTTCTTGTCTGTTTTCCTCTTAATTGACCTAAAAGACTAAAACTAGCAACTGAGAACATTAACTGCCCAGGAAAATGTTTACTGACGGTTTACTTACTGTAAATCAACTGAAAAATAGGATCATTTTCCCTTAGACCTCAATTCAAACAGGGTTCTCAATCAGTGGAGTCACCCCCTTCCTTTTTCTCCATGTCACTTTTCAAGTTAAAAGACTGTGTCCATTTAAATGTAGTCTATGGTCTTACCCCAGTGATTACTTAGAGATGAATAATAGTATTATCATAAACAAAATTATTACGTTAAATCTTTTTTGTGAAACTGTTGTGTCACTCCATGGTGCAAAAAAAGCAAAAAAGAAAGGGATTATTCAGATTACATTATTCGCCAATTACCTGTGAAAAGCTTAGACTCTGAACATCAGCACCATTGATTTTGACAATAGCATCCCCTGGCTGCAGAGAGCTGCACTGCTTCCTGTCCCACACTCTTCTCACAACAGTCATCCTGCCTCCAGAACCTCCGGCCGCCACGCTGAAGCCGAGGCCGCCGTCTCCTTCAGACTGAGCCAGGACCACTGGCACCAGCTCTCCCCCACTCCTCGCTCCTGGAGAGGACACCCTGTTTGGACTGGCAGTGGGGCTGGCGTTGGCATGGAAATCGTTGACGCTGTGGTGGTGGTGGTGGTGGTGGTGGTGGTAGGGGTTGTCAGAGGTGGAAGGAGGTCTGAGGTGGGAGGTCTGCGGTCTGTAGAGATGGGACTGAGAGCTGCGGGGGCCGCCGGGCGAGGACTCTGCTGGTCTTCTGGGCGACTGAGGCATTGGCAGCCGGGATCCGGACAGGGTGCAGGTGGAGAGGTCGCTCTCAGACGACTTTGATGTGCCGTATCGTACATGATGTTGGGGTGTTGAGAGGGAGTTGTTGTTGTGATTCCGAATCATTGATGCCCTGATGAAGAAGAGGAAGCAGAATTGTAATCATAATAAGGAAACTGTTCTCTGGTGTCAGTCATGAGTTAATTTGAAAGATTTTATTGAAGGCAGCTCAGATCAGGAAGAACTGAGACAACACCAGATTCTAGTGAGCAGAGTGCCAGCTCTGATACATACAGATAATAAGCCTTGAGATGGTATCTGGTCCCGATACCTGGTGCCTTAGTATCAAGGGAGAGAACCTTGAAAGGCGCCTAGTTTGTGTCTTATCATACATTATGGCTGTTTATACTGAACACCAGGTCTGGTTATAAGAATATGTGAGTAATTACACTTAAAGATGGTTGAAGATTAGAATTTTTTAGGCCTACAACTGATGATTACTGAATATTTATGATTGATCACTCAGTCAATTACTGTCTCAATTAATCATTTAGCTTCAGATGGTGAAACCGGCTCATTACAGTTTCCTGCAGCAAAAAATCTAAATGGTTGTTTTCTGTTTTTTTTGTTTTATTTTGTTTTAAATTTTGGAGAGAAAATAATCAAAGATAAAGCTGGAACATTAAAATATTGTAATCATAAAAAACAATTCAATGGCTAAAAATCATAAAGGATGACAGTTGCTAACAAAATGATTCAGATTGGTTTTTGGTGTTGATTTGGTTTATGTTTACTGGATTTTGTAGTGTTTTCATGGACTATGGTTTGTTCTCTATGTTTTTTGTGCGTTATTTATTTCCTGTTTTTTGTAGTTTTTTTAGCTTTGTTTTCCTAGTGTGTATCTTTTACAACCTGTCTCTCCGTGTTATTTGTCTGCCCCAAATGTCTCGGGTGTTTCTTTGCTCCAACACACCTCAGATTCAGATAAAATGCTCGTTATCAGGCTTCTGCAGAGCTTGTTGATGAGCTCTCTATTTGAATCAGGTGTGTTGGAGCAGGGAAACATCATGTTGTTACCTGTGAGAGCCAATCGCTGACACAACTTCACTGTCGCTCTGGCTGGCCTGGTCAAGAGACTGCAGCCGGGCCAGTCTTCTCAGGGATCGAGGTGGACGAACGGGGGACAACGTGGCAGTGTTGCTCAGACTGGAGCGTCTGTACGGCGGCGGCTGCCTGACTACGAAAGACATCGCGTTTCCATTTGCATCCAGAGTCACTCCTGGTTCCATGTAGTTCACGTCACCGTGGACCCCATTAAAGTCGAAATGCTGGGCGTGGTGGGTGGGTGTTGGGAGGCGAGGTCGCTGGTGAAGAGGCTGAGGCTGGGTGGTGGTGGTGGGGGGCAGGATGAAGGCACCGCTGTCCAGTGGCCTTGGCGGGGACTGCTTTGGACAACCGTCGGGGTTGTAGAGCATTGGATACCCTCTTCTGACCTCGACGTCCACGCTGTGGCCCACAGGCACCGACTTCAGCATCTCCACTGCTTCTTTGTGAGACGATCCCAACACGCAGACGTCATTGATGTAGACGAGGATGTCCGCTGATAAAATATTAAAGGAAACACACATAAGACACCTTATACAACATTTTTATTGTCAACTTCATCTGTTTTGTTTTTAGGAATATTTTTTCAGAAGATTTAGAAAGTCACATCTAACCTTTTTTTTTGTTGTTCATATGCTTGATTGTACGTGTCGATTGCCAGTGAAACAGCGTCTGTGTGTTTTATGTGGGTGTGAATTAATCCAACAAACTAATCCCTCTAAAGCAGCCTATTAACTGATATGAACTAGATCAGTCCCTGCAGAGACACCCTCTGCTCTGGATTCCCAGCGTGGTATTAACTGTGATTAAAAAAAAAAAAGTGTAAGTGGTGTGAACACTATTTTGGCAACCCAAAATTTCACAGGATGTGGATTTGGTTCGGTTAGGGTTAGTCTAACGTTAGACATGAATCAGTTAATACTGTAGTTGAAGCTATTCTCTCGGAAGTCACGGAAACATGTGTGTGTGTGTGTGTGCGTGTGCGTGCACGTGTGTGTGTGTGTGACCTGAATGTGTACAGTGGCATATGCATGTGTAATAATGCTAGATTATGGTGTGCTGCGACTGATTTGTGATGCACACTTGCTGTGGGGAAATTAGTACCCACAAGTATAATCCCAAAGAGAAGAGACCGAGGACTAGAGAAAGACACTGCAGTCTGCTGCTATAACAAGCATATTATTATTGTAATTTCATGGGATTTATCTCACATATATGTACATATGTATATTTTTATTACAGCAACACATCTTTGTTACTTTTCTATCGCATCATTTCATTGTATTTTTACCTGTCTTGAGTGCTGACGGTCCAATCTCAGTCACACTGTAGACCTGGAGGAACTCCCTCGGCCTGCTCCCGCCCACAATGTTGAAACCGAACCCTCTCGATCCTTTGGTCAAGTGTGTGTGCACAGGAAAACCACGCAGATCCTCAGGCAGATCTGTGAACCCTGACCACAGACACAGAAAGAGGAGAAGAGACTGACTTACGTTTTTGGTTGAAAGATTCCATGAAAAACATCTCACCTCAGCACTATAATGTGGGTCATTTTCATGTTACTTCACATGAGAGCAGTAGGATAAAGCCAAAAGTTATCATGATAAAGGACAACTGGTTGAGATTGTCATGCCCCGCCTTCTTCTCTGCCTGCGTCTCCTGTTTTTCCTGCATTCACCACGGCGTGCACTCAGTTCACCTGCGGGCGGGAGCTCACCTGCTCCCAATCTAATCGTCAAGCCTCTACTTATTTCCTGGTTCTCCAGCCTCTCGTCGCCAGATTGTCACTCAATACTGCGATGAAATACGAGATAATTATAGATTCAGCTTTGCTTCTGAGTGAAAGTTGAAGAAATCATTTACTACTGTTTTAAACTGTGGTTTGAAACACTTAATAAACACAAATGTTTCATAAATCTGAGGTAAAACATTAATAGCAATTATGTATTGTGTGTCGCAGAGAGAATTAATAAACTAATATAACTAGTAAATAATAGTATTGATATAAAAATGTGCCCTACTTTAAATCATACACGTCTGCAGAAAATATAATTACACATATTTTGGTTTCCTTTTCCTTTAATGCTGTTTTTGTTAAGTGTTTGTCGGTCTGTTATGCATATTTACATGTTATTTGTACCAAAATCCACACTAATCCCTTAAACATGCAGGCAACTGTTGCCACAACAGTGATTATATCACCTCCTCCTGGGGAGATGAGTGTACTGCACTTGACTGACACAATCTGATGGCTTTCCTGCATTTGGCAATTAACAATATTTAGAAAAAAAACGTCAAAAATTGACGCCGTCCTTGTTCAAATCTAAAAAACAGTAAGTCGCCAGTCACATGTCATCCATGTGCCGACCTCAGCAGTGAGTCTGGCTCTTTGCCAGTAGCGCCGAGCTTCAGGCCTCAATCACTTACGTTCTCTGATCACCCAAAAGCTCATTCCGTCTCATTTGTCTCTAGCGAGCCGGCTGTGTCTCTGATTTCCGTTCTTAACAGAACATGCGGCTTCATCGACAGTGAAATGTGTCACCCGTGTTAAAATAACTGCATCTTGAGAAAAGAAAAAGACAAAGAAAAAAAGAGAGAACAGAGGCTCACAGTCGTTGTTGTAGACGGTCTCCCTGCTGAAGGCTCGAGGACGCTGCCAGCTGGTCCTCTTTGGGTTGCGACTAAAGAGACAAAAGAGGGAAAAGAAAAGAAAAGAAAAGAAAAGAAAAGAAAAGACAAGACACTCTCCTTAGAACCCTAATATTACTGGAATTAATATGACAGCCTTGGACTGTGTCACAGTTAGAATGAGAGATGAGTTCCACTGCAATAAGAGCATGTTTAATAATTAGTTTGACATTTTAGGTTACAGGTTTAATAGCTTTCTTTCTGAGAACTAGACCAGCAGATCAATAGCGCTCACTCAACAGCCCATTAAATACGAAGGCAGAGGCAGGAGATAATTAGCTATAACATAATTAAGCTTGATTTTAATCCGTGCTAAAAATGAGAGTCTCGTTTTGCTTCCAGTGATGTCTGTTTCCTCCCTAAATAGAGAATTAAAGCAAAACTGTGTCTGCTCTCCTTTAAATTCTGGTTACTATTCGACTGGCCTCTGTGGTCAGAAATCAAGCTTAGGTTATAACGTAGTCAGGGTTCATGGAATTAGATTCAAGATTATTAATGGTCACGCGGGTTATACAAGTACACACATGTGGAAAAACTTGTGCTGGTATGTTCCCTTTGGAATGAAAAATAATAAAATACAAATAGAATAGAATAAGAATGGAAATAATAATACATTTGTCAACTGCTGTTGTTTTTTAAAAATGTGCTTTATTAATAAAATTGGATTAGATTGGATTAGAAAACGGTGTTTCACAAACTTTATTCTGTATGGTGACTTTTATACATTTTAAATAACCAAATTAATAATACACTGCAAAATGTGACAAGATGATCAAATTTGTGCATACTGTGACGTTTCTGACCTTTCTGTGACCTCTAATATCATACTGAAGAGGTAAGTCAGCCGTTTGCAAGTGTTGACTTATTTAAAAACGTATGTAACATTATGTAAATCTTCAGCAAAAGGCTGGACAACATGTTCTTTTGCAATTTTATTCCACAAAATATTTCCTTCCTGAGATCCAGCCTCTGCAAACGACTGCTCTAGATCAATGACACAGTAACTGTCAGAATATGGAGCTCTTTTACACGTACAGTACTTTTCCCTGTCAGCAGCTTTAAGTGACTGGGTAAGGGAAAGGTTGGACTGTGGTTATGCAAACAGAAAGTGACTATTTTTACTTTACTTGTGTTTCCTGCTTTTGTCGTTGTGTTTTATGTTAATGTTGTTGTGTTTTCCTAAGTTAATGCTGTTGTTTTCCTATTTGCCGTGGTGATTTGCACTTCAGGGCCACCGTAAGTGACTGATGGGAGTAGGAATCTATTTGGGCTAAAGGGGAAAGTAACTTTCTTCCAGACAGATTCTTATGTTGCTGTTTCCGCCTTTTTTCCAGACTTTATGCTCATTATTTCCTTGCTTCACCTTTGTATTGTGCAAATAGACTTAAATGATGAAGAAACCTTTCCTTTAAAGGTCCAGTGTGTAACAGTAAGGATGGTTTATTGGCAGAAATGCAATATACTACCCATGAAACTGTTAAGTGTATAATTGCTGTAAAATAAAAATGGTTTAGCCTTAGAATAAGCCTTTTATATGTACTTTAGGAAAGGGTCTTGCAGATATACTGTGTCACACAGTGTGCATTTTCAACATCTTCTTGCAAAGGTCACTGCAGTTCCCTGAAGGGCTATGAAAGGGAGGATTGGGTGGAGGAGTCCTCCATTTAAAACAATCTGCTGTGTCACCATTGGATAGGATTCATTTGTACACACTGGACCTGCATCAGAGATGTGTGTAGACCAGGTGGGCACTCACTCTAAGTACAGAGACTCTCCTGGATCACTGAAGGCCTGTTCCCAGTGATCAGGCATCGCCGCTCTCACCCTGGCCCCACGTCTGCTGCCGATCACCCCATTCTCGATGAAGCTGCCGTCCCCGCCGCTGCTGGATGCTCGGGGCCGACCGGAGGAGCGGTGGCTGCTGTTGATGCCTCCTGCAGAACCTCCTGTGATGATAGGTGATTAAAAGAAAGGTGTTGAAAATCCACCCCGCCCCCAAAAAAACACTGTGGCTCATTATCGAACAGATGCAGTAGGTGAGAAAGTGTCTCCTGTGCTCTGTAATGACCTGATGCCGTGAATTCCATGGGGGTTGTCGGGCAAAAAAAAAAAAAAAAAGACCTGTGGTCAGCATCTTAGACTGCTTTGTCCTCACTTTGAGGAGGAAACAGTGTGTGTGTGATTGCCATTCTAGCAGAGGAGGGGGAAACAAGAGTTTCCTCTGCGCAGCTGTCCTTGTAGCTGTCCTTCAGCTGTGAGCTCTACCATGGATCTGAGACACATCAGACGGAACGTGCGGCGCCACGAGTCCTGCTGCACACGAAAAACTCTGGCCAAACCCAACCACCCACACTATAACACCTTAGAAAGTGACTCAGCAGAGGTCAGAGTGTTGGATAACTCGTCCACTCCATCCTGTTTTCATCCTACACCCGATCCCAAACTACACGCTGCTCTACCTTCCTGTTTTTAACACGTCCCTAATTATCTGGATCTCTGCCTGCCTGCATCTCTCACCTCCCACTAGCCTCGCTCTTATATTCTGTATCATCCTGGCTCCCTGCCTTCACCTTTACTACCTCTGTCATTACGACCCCTGCGATATCACTGCCTTGTCATCTTACCCTGACCTGCTCTTCTACTCTTTCCCAAAAACAGCCCTTGTAACTTATAATGTCGCCCCAAAAAAATTTAACTATAGTTAATTTATTCAAGAAGATAAAAATTCTGCATGCGTATTTCCATTAAGGGTTATTTTATTCTTCTATATACTTCATGGGGCATTGACCCTTTTAGAGACTTTGCACAGATCTAGATAAACCTATAGAATACACAATGTATTCATTAATAATAAACATGAATTGAACTTTTCGGCTTTGTGATGCAGCAAGTTAAATTACCATAATAACCACATGTTGGGTTTAACATGCAACTTCTCAGCTTTCAGAAACCGTTGGGAGTTTTTCCGGAAGAACACAGAAATGCAAAGTGCGATGCGCTCGGTGTTAAAGGCTTAAAACAACATTGTGAAGCAGAACTTCTTTTTCACTCACTTTTTGAAGAGCTTATGTATGAAGTAGTAAGAAAAACAACCATATCACAACAGTGCATCAATACTCAGAAATATCAGTCAACACTTAGACAACACTAAGTTAATTAAGACTTCTGTTTTGATTTTTGATTTCTGATCGTATATCTGAAGGCATTTGATCCATTTAAAACATAATCAACCTAGATTAAATTGCTTTATCATGGTGAAAAAGTATCTTCAATAATCCTGTGTTATACTTACCGTGACTATTATTTCAATTTATTTAAAAAAACCTTGTTTCTTAGTTCCTCCTCCATCACATCCTTGTGTGCAACCTTGCGTCCTTCCCTGTGCAGCCTAAAGCTAATGACCTTCCCCTGGATGTAATTCAGCAATCGATGAGGCCACAGCCCCGCTGAGAGTTTACAGCATACTAATCGTGCTAATGATTGATTAATGTGAGTATCCGTGAAAGGAGCGATAGATACAGGGACAAGTTAGCATTTAGCCGCTGGCAACTGTGCGGCGTTTAACAGACACATTTTCAATAGTGTCGATACTTCTTTTGATTCTTAAACCTATTACATTAAAAGTATTACGCCTCGGTTTGTCTTCATAGTTTACACATTCTGCTGTGCATGTATGAGCCAGGTGTCGGAGACGCTTACCTGACAGGCCTGAGTCGTCCTCGCTGTTTTCACCTTCGTCCACGCTCTTCTCCAGGTTGCTGAGCGATTTGCTGCGTGTGCGGAAGTTTCTGAGGAGGTTTCGATGTTCCTGGTAGGTGATGGGAGGGCTCTCTGTGCTGATGTGCACGGGCCGAGGAGTGCCGTAGTAATTTCCTGTGACAGAGAGGCAGAAAGTCCAGATTATAAATCCGATACACTGAATAAACTGTTCTTATGTTGCAACTCTGTTGATATAAATATTAAAGGGATACTTCATTTGCATTTAGCTTTGTATTAGTAGAATAGGGGTCGTATTTTTGAAAAATTGTGCTTCCCAACCTCATTTTCCCCTGCATCGCTAATTCCCCACTTTCTAGACCCACTCAAAGGGGGGCGGGACCTCATTCCCAGTGTCCGCCATCTTTGCTAACAGTTACGCTAACAGGACCAAGTGTCACTGGTGGGCACGTAACAAAGAAAAGAATGAAGATATTTCTCAACTCAGGGTAAACTGAGGTTAGGAAGCCCTTTTTTTCAAAGATTCTAACAATATTCTAGTAATACAAAGCTAAATACAAAGCAGTGAAGTATTCCTTTAAGATCCATAGCAGTGCACAGTCTGCATTTATAGTAGCGGTAGCAGTAATAGTACTTTATTCAGTTATATGCAAACAGCACTGACTGCAAAGCCACAGACAAAAGTTCATGTATGCCTTATATTATCCCCAGAAACATATGCTACTTCTCTAAAGATGAAAACAAAAGAAAGAAAGAAAAATATAAACATAAGGGTAAAAAGATACAGTACACACAGTGCATATGCAGTTGTCCATATGCTGTATATACACATACAAATACACACTTACACATGCACATACTAACATAACTTAAATCCCTCAAAAATAACACATTATATAACACTATTCCAGTGGTTCTCACACTTTCTATACCAAGTACCACCTGAGAAAATATTGGGTTTGAAGTGCTATACTTCATATGGTATAGTGAAATCAGATTAAGATGGCATGGGCCATAAGGTGGCTCTAATTATTATGATTATTTTGTCATTTGTTTCTTTTTCGACACAATCTGGTCAAAATTCCTCAGCTCCACTACGATCACATACTCTCGTGTATACAGTAGAACAGTACTTCTGATTTTCCTCCAAGTACCACCAGAGGAAGCTCGTGTACCACTGCTTTATTTGTTTGTTTGTTTGTTTGTCAAGTTTATTTCATTCATTTTGAAAACTTAAACACATAAAACAAATCTTTCTAATGAAAATAACCATAACTAAAATGTTAAGGAAATACAATGAAATGTGTTAAATTTGAGTAACAAATGGATGTTTTTTTTTCCCAGTTTTTAAATTTGCTTTTTTGTCTAAACTACTGGGAAGGGAGTGAGTTTGTGTATATTATTGTAATTTTGTTTTATATACTATGTAAATTGATTACTTGGGATAAAGGGGCAGAGATATTATTTTTCTTTCTGCTCCTTTTCTTTCAATACTTTTCTATTTTGTGTTTATATTATGTTGGGTGATTTTTTTTTATTTGTGAACGAAATTAAATGAATAAACTAAAATAATAAAAAGGAGCAGAAATAGGGAAAAAAATCTTATAGTATCTGCCGCTCTTTTACCGTGTGCTAGTGCACAATACACGAAGATAACAAAACAAAACATGGAAATATAACCAAAATAAGGTCATATTTGTTCAAGAAACCGTACCACAGTTCAAGAACCGTCTGTTCTACACCCTCTGTACATTACATACAGTATATTGTTAATATAATGAGTTCCAAAATGCTTTGAGTACCTGATTTAACAAATAAAGCAAGGACAGCAGGGTTATACTCCATGTCTGTGTGTACGTTGTATGTACATGATGTCTCCCTGGAGATCACCTGCTGCATAATATGCTCTATGTTCTGCTGCAGCTGCTTAAGAAGAAATGAAATTACCTCCACCCCACCTCCATTTGGCTCACGGAGATCCAAATGGGATGAGGGAAAACATTAGATTAGTGAACTCGGCAGCAGGGTCACCAGCCGTCGCCCATTTACCGTAGATTCTGCAGGCTCGTGCATGCACCGTGCCGCTGAACCCTCCCCGCTGCTCTGCTGTAGGGATGTGTCTGTCAATGTCACACGTAAGGCAGGGGAGGGTGACATTTATCGCTGCCATTAAACTCTTATAAATTATGGATGCTAATGTATGGAGGCTTTTTAATCAGATGCAGCAATCTGACCCTAATGGGGGGGGCGGGGGGAGGACGGCAAAGTAGATACTAGGTAAGCATCACCTGATGGCATTAATATGCCAGACAAGGCTGTAGACTTTACCAAGAAAAGTCTGCTCTTATTAATTATGCAAACCTCATTCCTCACAAGAAGAAACTGTTGAATGTTTATTTGGCAGGAGGACACGTTGAGTAAATACAAAAACGATCAGAAAACGCTCTTCAAAGGAGCAGTTTGACATTTTGGGGGAATATTTATGAGAAGTTGCATGAGGGTGCAGCCAATCTGAGCAGCATGTTAGTTTAGAGGAGGAGACAGCTTGGCTCAGTACAAATGTAACACAAGCTGTTTCCGTCTGTTTCCCAGTTTTAAATGATAAGCAGAGGCCATTGGCTGCCAGCTGTAGCGTCACATTTCACATTTACTACTAGATATGAGAGGGAGATAGATGGGGTATCTTGTCATGGGGTCAGTTCCTGCCCTTTATTTTTGTTAAAGTTCTTGGTTTCCTGTGTAGTGTGTTCTGCTGGCTGGTTGGCGGGGCGGAGCTTCTGAGCCACTCACCTGCAACTCATCTCCTCGTTTACTTCTGCTATTTTGACTCTGGTTTCTGGATGGTCTACTCCGTGTGGTAACGACCCTGTTTCTGTGATTCTCCGAGACTCTAGATTTTGTTTTGTTTTGTTTTGTAAAAAAATTTGTTTCTCCTTTTTTTTGCAAAAAAACGATTATTTTGGGTTCAGTCAGTTTATCTTTTAATATCGTCACCTATCTCGCTCTCTTTTTTTTTTTATCAAACTCTACTCCAATGTCAGACTGTATCTTTGAAGTATTGTTCCTGCAATGTCAGTTACATAAGATACCGACAGCTTGCACCTGCAATAATACCTTCTTATATAGGGCAATGCATAACTGCAGCTGTTATATTTTAGTCACCAATTATTTTAATTACACTGTTTATATGTTTGTTCAGTATTCAAAGAAACTGCAGTATTATAATTAAACGGACCTGGATAATTACACAACCAGCACTGCATTAAACACAACAGAGTAGAGTTTAGTTCATAAAGGTAGTTTCAAACAAGTTAAATGTGGTTGTCCAGTGTGTAACATTGACGAGTAATGTACTGCAAATAAATATGTTTCTACTGGGTAAAAATAAATGATTTGGTTTTCAAAATAATGCGCTTGAGGCAAGGGCCTTGCTTTCCAGAGGCCGCTATCTTGTACCGTCGTGTTTCTACAGCAGCCTGATAACGACAAACCAGCCAGAGCATGTGATTTGTGTTTTGAATTACAAGCTTACTAAGCAAACAAAGAAGAACTGTATTATTTTTGCTGCAGAGAGGCCACTGTAGTTCCCTGAGACCCTCGGGAACGAGAAAGGTGAACAGAGGAGTCCTCAGTATGTAGTAGTACACACTGGACCTTTAAAACATCTTTAACAGTCATTGAAATACTTGGAAACTCAAAATGTTTCATTGCAGGTCACTACAAGAGTTAGTTTTTTGGGTTTTTTTGTTTGACATTTTTAAAAAATATACCATTTACATGTAGAATCAAGATCAGTGAAGTTACCATATATGGTTCCTTGCCTGTCTAGGGTAAAACATTTTTCTAAAAGATGTGTATATATAAAATTATTATTATTTTTAATGTTAGGGTTACACTGTTTTTGCACAAACATTATAATTACATGAGATGTTCAACATCTTCACCTTTGAACTTGCCGCTCTCGAGCAGAGCTCCGGACTCCTCCAAGGAGAAGAACTCCTCAATGGAGACAAAGTTGTAGTCCACACCTGAGATTTCCCCGTCTCTGGGCAGCCTGGTTGTACCTGTGGGACGGAGACAAATAGGAAATATTATGTTATACATCAGAGCCATAAAGGGAGAGAGAGAGGGAGAGAGCTACCGCTGGCTTCACTGCGGTTGACATGTCAATTAATCAAGGCCGGTGCCTCTCATCTGGAGCGTTCAATCTGAGTTCAGTGTTAAACAAAACAGCAACTCAGCAAGCTATAAATAGCCCAAACATTAGTTTGATAAATGATATACAGTCATTCATTCATTTTCTACTGCTTATGCTTTACGGGGAGTGGTCGGAGCCAGTTACACTGTGTGAGAGGCAGGGAAACAATCTATACAGGTGGTCAGCCTATCCCAGGACAATCCAATCCAACTTTATTTATAAAGCACATTTAAAACAACTGAATTGAAATCTGTACGTACATAGTACACGGATAAACGAGACATGAACACATACAATAAAACAACAAAAACATGAGAACATCCACAAAATCAGTAAAGCACCAGGAATAAAGGTTCAACTCATGTTGTGGTAAAAGCTAATGAAAACAAATGTGTCCAAACAGGAAGAGAAGAAGCCTGACAGCCATATATGGTTATAAGGTATATGGTTAAATACACTTCGACATAATGTTTATTTATTCCACAAACACGCTTGGCAGTATATGTACTGTGTATGTAATCACTTTGAATGTTTAACCTCAGACAGTGTGTTTAAATATGTCTTTTAAAACCACAATAAACTCGTTTCTTCAACTTTCTCTCAACCACAAACACCCGTCTTTAATCATCTGACAGACAGTCATAAAAAAATGTTTTATATTGGCTTTATCATGATAACTGATCAACCAGCCCTACACAGGGCCAAAAATACAAACAAACAAACCTTCACCTCTGTGGTCAGTTGAGACTCCAAATAACCTAACCCCAATCTGTATGTCTTTGGATGATAGGAAAAGCTACATGGACAGAATATTGAAATTCCACAAAGACCGCAGTCAAACCAGCTTTAGTTAAAGGTGGAGTGGAAGATTATTTAATTGTTGTAACCAATTAATAAATGCATTGTCACAAAAATGAAAAATGTAGCCTGATCTAACTGTTTCTAGAGGATCTCCAACCCTACCTTTAAAGCATTCACCCTCAAACCAAAAATGTGCCCTTTGTTATTAGGAAGATCACAATAACTATGGCAGGCATTTACCAAAGCCATGTATTATGAATAGACCAGTAAGAAGGGAATTAAACATTCATGAGGCAGTGTGAAAGTCTTGAAGTCTTTCCATCACCTTTGCAAAGATGTTGCACACAGATGATCAATAGTCTGTCATCGTAATTGATTTGCGCTGACCTTGGCCTGGGAGAGAGCAGTGGGTCCAAACCACCACCACAAGAAAAAATACATCTCACTTCATCACAGGGCTGAAGAAGACGTTTTGCTGTATTTCTACCCAAGTTTCACAGATCTCACTATTAAATACACGTTTGGGCATGTAGTGTGAAATGTATCACGTTGGTTGAGTGAAAATCTCAAGTAATTTACAGACGGAACTATGAGACGCCCGCTCTGACCTTGAGATGACTTATTTCTCCCCCGAGGACAAAGACATACCAAAGGAGATGTCTCTGTCCTTCTCCTGATGGACCACATATGATGTCAGTGTGGAGCCGACAGGAGGGAGTCACACCCAGCTTCCCTATAAAACCTATGATTAATGCACCGCTGTCCTGGGAGCAGCTCCCCCAGCCACAGTGACACATGTGCAGGAGTGCACAGAACATGCACGCAAACACACACCATGCACAGTGCAGCACTACATTGACCTGACCTCTCCTTTATTGTGGCATATTGCATAGTTACTGTAAGGAATATGGCTGTGCCAGTAGTTGTATAAAGCTATTTCTGTTGGGCTGAATATGTTTCCACAAAGCAAATAAGATGCAACACTCGATTAGAGCTGAACGATGTTGAATAAATACCTCATTGCGGTTATTTTGACAGGAATAGCAATTGCGATATGACTTAAAAACGATTATTGTGTGTATTTGCGTACATCTGTGAGAAACAAAGACGTTCCCTTCAGTCTGTAGAATAAGATGTGTGTAGGGTAAGACAATAATGAATCCATCCATCCATCTTCTACCGCTTTTAAAAACTCAGGACATTCAGTTTTCCCTCACAGAAGAAAAACCCAACAACTTGGCAACACTTAACTTTGTGTCATTTTCCCTTTAGGAAATAGTTGCTGACAATTCTTCCGTTCATTGACTAATTGATTGATCGACTAATCAATCCAGTTTTTTCCCTGTTGAGCTCCTTACAACTCAGCCAGAGGAGTCTGACCCTCAGTCCCTGGCTCATCAGGAAACTGTCTGGTGCTTTTTAAAGACGATGAGAAGAGCTGTGACGTGATTGGCTCCTGTAAACTCCACCTGCTCGCACTGTTTTAGTATCAGTGCAGCACCAAAGGCTGCGTGTGCGCCCCAAAAACCTCATGCGTGCCCACAGGATTGAGCTTGCAAACCGTTAAAAGGGGAAATAAACTGTCCATGTGTCTTAATTGACGATCCAATAGCGAGACATCTGAATGTGTGTGTAATTCTTCTCCTTTCCCTCAGGACACACAGTATCACTCCAACTGATATGGTGCGAGGCAGGGATTCATTATCTATGCACCCTTCTCGAAGATATATATGACATGTCAGCAGGGGAACAGGATAGATTATTGACATCTTCTTCTTCCCCCCGCCCCTTCCCTGTAGGCGCCGCACACTGATCCCCCCGGGACTCGGGTGAGATAGGGATTTAAGAGGTAATTACACAGAAGTCTGTCTCAACACCCTGAGAGAGCTGTCTGTCAAGATCATCGCACACAAATAACTAACAATGAATCCTCCAGTTGAAAAGGCCACAGACGGTCTGCCCGACGACGCAGCAGCAGCAGCAGCAGCAGCAGCGGCAGGCGTCTTAGAATAACTTAATGATGATGTTTCTTATCTCTGATTAATTCTTATTACAAAGGACTTTTTCATGAAGGAGAAAGAGACACAGACGGTCTTTGAAACCATGACATTGGCTCTGAATTGTCCAAGGCCACATGTACAATTGGTTACTTCAATGAAAGGAAAATATATATGGGAACGTTCAGAAGGGTAATGTGAGGTCAGCAAAGCCAGCACTCACACAAATTGGTACGAATGTAGAGAGAAAAGAGGGCAATCGTCGAGTGCGTGGTAGAGAATGCTATGTTACTATGTTACATAAAGAGGTTTACACGTTTACCTGCTCCCCAGGCTGCCTCAGTATGAGACCAGCAGACTGCAGTAAGCCCCTCCTCCACTCTGTCACTCTGGCACTCTGATTTTTGCTTTTAATTTAATTTCCTGCTTTAGATTATTGATACACTGGTCCACATTTCACTAATTCTATCATTCATTTCCATTTTTATGCACTGCCCTCCTGACAAAGCCTTTGTCATGATATTTATTGCATCGGTGCCAACTCAACCATCAGACAACACTGTCTCGACAAAAGGATTCAGCGAGCGAGGTCCTCTTTAAATAGCACCGTGACACTGAGCCACAGTTTCAGAGGAAGAAATAACATCCAAAAGGAACAAAAAAAATCTAAACTTAAGCTTTCTAAAAACCTGAATGATTCACGAGACGAGGCAAATAAATCTGCATTATGTAACGTATCGTTTTGATTATTAACAACATAAGCATAAATACTATGACAAGATGTCTCCTGAAACAGGAGGAACATACATGGACCTGAAGGGGGCCACAATGAGCCGCCGACAAAAACGTCTCAGCTGTTACATCAAACACAGCTGCCTCCTCCCAAGAAAACAACAAAAGCAAGAAGAAAACTCTGCTGCTTCTTTACACGTACAAGTGTTCTGAAATTAGATTTCATGCTCCTGAGCCATCACGTGTGTCCTGGTATCAGCATGAGAACAACGGCATCTTACTGTGTCATCTCCTGCAGATCAGAGGATTACACGACAGACTGAGCCTCCGTCTAGTTGTCACTACGAAAGGAAAATGAACTTAAAGATGTGGAGTGGTCCGAAGTTTGACGCCAACAACGCGGAGAGGCAGACTTACGACATTTTAAGGAACAACAAATGTTCCGTTTCTATAAATCCTTATGTGAACAAATCTCAAAGAGGTGGTTCATCTGATTTCTTCCTCCATTCACTGTTTAATTCTGATTAGAAAACGCTAAAGGCACAGTTTCTTTGTGCAATGTAACATAATCTGTGCACATGCATGACCAAGCATGGTATGAATACAACTGCAATCACACTATATTATATTATGAGTGCAGGTAAATAGATTGAGGAGCGCTGTGGGGTTTGACCTGTGTCATCTTCTGTCAGCCAGTGTGTGGTGTGGTGGCAGACTGTCCCACATGACCTACTTCCCGGACTAAAAGAGAGATTAGCAACAACTCTGCACACAGCCACAGCAAGGTTAAGACCACGGACACACTGGGTGTTCTGTCTCCTCCGTGCCACCTTCTGCACGTGAATAAAAATGGATATAAAACGCAGAAAACGCAGCAAAACAACCAAAGCTATCACACGACTCGGCTGCTACGTCCTTTTGTGCAGTGACATCATATTATAGAGGATTAAGACAGCAACAGATGTACAACAACTACGCTGCCTTTGAGCTTGATTTTATTCATACTCATCCGAATGAGACTGTTCACTGCATGTCTGGAAAACTGTGCAAATGAAAGGAACAACCCTTAGATGTAGCACCAACCTACAGAAAGCAATAGTCTGGGGGCAAAGGGGTGAGGACTGTGAGGGGAGAAGCCACTGAGGCTAGACCTGCTGTCTTTGTGACAACACATTCTGTTGCTATGGAAATGGATTGCACATGTGGCATTTCAGTTTCATAAACAAGCTTTCCGGCGATGATGTATAATTTTTTTTTTCTCTCCCCTGCACAAGTTGCATACATTGTCACAAGAAAGTGTGGGAAAACATTCCTGCAGGTTTAAATGCCAATTAACACCAAGACGTTCACACGGCGACAACTATGTGATGTGTTATCAGGCGATTAATGAGCTCAGTAACTGTGGCTGCGAGGACGTGAAAGTGGAGCAAATGAAACAAGATTAAGAGTGAAATGTGGCGTACACGAGGCAACGGGACTTACAAGGGATGGCGCGGAGGTAGAGGTTCTCTCGGATGACCTGCTGGAGCTGGCTGTCCACTGAGCCCGGTGTGAAGCACTTGCTCAGATACAACCTGAGATCCTTGCACAATGTGGAGCCTGAGGGAAGGGCAAAGAAAGAGGAACGACATGAGAGAGGAGGAAGAAGAGGCAGACGAACACACACACACACACACGTGAAGATATCAGCTGTTTATGCATCAACAGCCCGATGATTAGATTTGGTTGTAGCCTGTCAAACAGAGACTGATTTAACACATCACAGCCGTAAACTCGCACATTCACACATACTGATCTTTCTATATCACGTCTATCCTGGGTTTATGAGGTGTTTCCCCGAGTATCTCATGCAAACAACCCACTGAGGTTGATTGTTCCAGACAAACAGGTGGGATGCTGTCACCCAGGGAGTCTGGGACGATCACCCGGGCTCAGTTTCCTCTCCCTCTCATCTCTTAATATCATCTCAAGTGCTTTAAAGCCTCCGATGACAGGCCACTTGCTGTTACGAATGGTTTAGGCGCATCTCCAGCTTGTCACTCTGACAGACGACCACTCTGTCAGTGCCTCCCCTGCAGACTGACACCCAGCAGTCGACACCTCTGCCTCCCCTTACCCCCTACCTTCTGTTACTGTGGTTCGTGCAGGTAAAAAGAATGTATCAGAATTGTCAGAATGCCTTAAAAAAGAAAAAACCCTCACAGTGGCGTAACTTTGTTAGTGCAGGCAGTTGACTGCGTGTACATATGAGTGGCCACATATGGCATTTGCCTATAAAGAGAAATGAATCTAGCCAGCTGCCTTTTGGGAGATGTAATGGGCTTTTGTTCATTATGTTACGAAACAGCTGCTATTTTCTAGTCTATTGAAGAGCGAAAATCTCCAACCTGAGCGTCAGCTCTTTGAAACCAAATGAGCCGCCTGTGCTGGGGGTTTTATAATAAATGTGAAATCATTGTACCTTGTGCAAACATTTCATATAAACATACAAGACGCTATTAACGTGAGGCAGTCGGGTGTCAAGGTTAATGGACGACACAGACGTGAAGCAGTAGCATGCGGTCAGAAACCACTGTGGGAAAATATAAATCTTTTGAGTGTTTAATGGATAGATCACATCACTACTCTGGTCCACAGAGTAACCGCATTAGTACTAAACCTTCAAACTGCTTTCTACCTCTGGGGAAAGAAGCCAAGCGTCCTTTGTTTGAGATTTGGAGCACAGGGAGTTGTTGTAGGAGTAGGAGTAAGGAGGAGGTGTGGTACAGCAAACCTGCATATCAGCTCATCCATCACTGTCCACACTGTATGCAGTCAAGCTGCTCAGGGAGAGCCAGGCATACTTCAGGAATGATAATGGATCCACCAGCAGCAGAGGAACTGGGAGCAAAGGTCCTCGTTTATACCCCTGTGGCCAAATCAGCCATCAATCTGACCAGCAAGGCCATCAGGAGCAGCAGTCAGGTGACACTCTGGTGACTTACTGCTCTGTCCAGAGCCAACAAACACATCCATTACCCCCAGCACCCTGTTCTTAACACCAAGGCCCCTCACGAGTGACAGACATCTATATCGTCACACATGTCACCCACAATTTTGACCCCCCCCCACCCCCACCAACATATTGACAGATTGCCTTGACATATTCAGACTACTAACTGACGAGTGCACATCAGCATCAGAGAACAGTCCACAGACTGCAGATTTGGCTCGTGGGTGTCAGAGCGCGGTTACTGAACAGGATCATCATGGATGACAGATAACGCTGGAGAAACACAGTGAAACAGACTGATGAAGCAAGTGAAATGAGGCGCAACATGTGAAACCGCCTACAGCTTTATAGGGAGGCAATTAAAGAATTAACGCATGATTATGATTGATGTGTAAATCGTACATGCCAGTAGCAGAAGAAAGACGCGTTTATCTAACTTATAGAGAGTGAGTTAAATGCAAAGTGTGTAAATTCTCCTGCTTAATCCAAACAATAATGAAAGACCTAGTTTGATGACATCAGGAAAGAGCGTGGGATCATCGCAGACTGTGGACTACAGAGCGTGGGATCATCAAAAGATAACACACTGGCTAACTGGTAGAACCACATTTTTGTGTTTTTAGCCTTTAATTTCAAGATTATTTTATCCTTTCTTCATGCATATTGTTAAAAATGTATGCCAGGTTGTGCATTTTTGAGAGTTCTCAATTTTGTTTTCATGTATTTTTTTTATTTTTTGTCTACTGTAAAGAATGTAAAATACTCACACTGAAACACCTACACACAAAACTGTGCACTATTTTCTGATGCATTATGACAGAAAACGTGGCAATTTAAGGGTTAAAACTTTAAAAATGCATTCATGTTTGATATGTATGACGAGGACTGATGTTAGTTTAAAAAACTGCTTTCAAAAAAAATTATTATTCATCCAATTTTTATAGCTTCATTTTTTATGAGCAGACTTTGGCACTCTAGTGTGCTAACGAAAACCAAAATGCATATAAACAAATGTTTCTGCTAATCTTTCACATATACCAAAAATAATCGGTGGCATGAAGTATATTGAAATTCATTTATTTATTGTGTTTTCAGACCCATTAAATGAAGGTGCATCATGACAAAAATGTGGCAATATAAGGGTTAAAACTTAAATTTGATATGCCTGGAAAGGACTGCTGTTGACTTAAAACAACTAAGTGTTAATAGAACACAAGTTAGAGCAGAGATAGGTTAAGTGGATGATGTCATTAAAGGGCGTACAAATTGAAACAGTTCAATACCTTTGATAGAAATACTGATTATATAAAGAAGAGTGCTGGAAAAGTTGAAATGTATCACATTTTAGCAGAAATGTTACATGTTATCTAATCACTTTGAAAAACCATACCTGGTGACACAGTTTTGATGCGGATGGGATGGGGACAGGAGTTGAGAACGCCACGCACGTCTCCTAATGTCATCCCTAACACAGGTGTCCCACCAATTTCTAGGATGATGTCACCCACTGTGAGTCCGCCCCCCGGTGCCGACGTAACAAAGGGACACTCTCCATAATCCGCTCCGCCGCCAATGGCGAGCCCGAGCTCCCCCGACGAGCCGAGCAAAGGGACGAAGCTGTCCTGGACCCTGGAACGCCAGTGCAGCTTCTTCACCGCTGTCTTAGACATGGCAAATGAGCTGGAGAGGAGGAAAAAAAAGAAAATGAGATTAAAGGGTGGGCAGAAGGCGTGAGAAAAAAAAAGTAGCTAGGGAGAGATCATGTGACTTCTGGTAGAAGTTTTTTTTTTGCTATTTAACCTTTGCCAGCTGTCAAGGTCTGAGGTCGAGGGAGTTGGTGTGTGTGTTTCACAGCAGAATACGTGAAATCCATGAATAATTCCAGCTTCGTGGGTTGTCTCTGAGACCGGACGAGTTTGATGATGCAGGAATAACACAACACTCTTGTTTTATGCAAACATACTACGGCATAGTACACGAATGTCCAGTGCAAGTGAACAGACACACAGACACTCTCCCGCATGCTCTGTGCAGTTGCTGCAGGCTGATGGTATGTTTTCATGTAAACACACACACAAGGAGGAGTGAGAGCACATTCCACCACATCGTGAGTCACATGGGAAAGTCTGTTTGGCGTTCGATAAATGTACGGGTCAATGAATGCACACTGGTTGTGACAGGCAAACTGAGAACCTGGCTACAGATAAACACCACTCATTTCTGTATCTACAGAGACGCATGGCGCTTTCACACCAATATGGATTTTCATAGATTTTCCTGGACATTGAATAATTACCCCGTTTTTGCCTGCATATTGTATTCCCGTGAACAGACTCTTTCTTTTCTCTGCTTTAGACACAGTGTGATTTTTGGTGAACAGAAGGGCGAGAAGCCTGAAGGTAAAAAAGCAGCGCCGAAAATAAAAGCAACATGTTTTCTCCCGGTGAGCAGCTGTGCGTGTCTGAGCTGAGGATGGAGCTGACACATCTGAGACGGCCGGGATGTGACAGCTGTGATATCCGGAGAGATGTGGTCAGTGTTCCTCTGACATCCTGACGGCGGCATCGTCACTTTGACACACGCAGGACTGAGTAAACAGAATCGCACAGCGTGTGGGCAGTTTGACAGAGAGAGAGAGCTCCTTATGGAGAGAACTAGTTCAAATTTTAGATCATAAACGAACAATTGTCTCAGCATGCCCTGACACAAGTGAAATGTGAAATGTGGCCTTGGCTGTTTTGTCCATTTTGGCTGTTAAATGACATAAAATGACATAAAAAGGCTAATTCTAACACTCTGAAAAGCAAACTCTTTTTTATTTTAACACTGGACCTTTAAAGTTCTCCTCCTTGCATTAGAATCAAGAGTATTAATCATCCTGACAGTGTCAGACAGTGACACTTGGGCGGGACAGCGTCAATTGTTCCAAAAATAACTCTGTTTATGTAAATGAAAAAATGCCTCTCACTTGATTTATTACACCAGTTTATTCTCTATTTGAAGAGTTTAGGTATTCAATCACTAATTTCCCGGTCTTCTTCAATACATCATGTCTATTTTGTAAGTTATGGTCCGAGTTAGAGTGGAATAGATTAGTGTTTCCCAAACTTTATATGTATGGGGACCCACTTTTTAAAGATGACAAACTGTCACGACGCCACTTCACAATATAAATCCTTACAAGAGCAAATCTGTTTCTAACTGTAACATTTCTAACTGTGTTTACGACCATTTCTGCAGCTGCTAGTGTTATTTTTAATAGCTGACCCACTCATTTCCAAGTGACACCGAAACAAATGATGTCCCACGACACATCTCCGGGTTCAGACCCAGTCTCTAGGAACGACTCAAATAGACAATCAGACTGGCACCAGGGGTCCCTCAATCAACACGCTAAGTTTTTGACTAGTTTGGTGGTGTCGTGAAGCAGCGTGGAATCGGTGGTGGTCCATTACTGACAAACAGACACCATTTCCTTCCACGCTCTGATGTGATGATGTAGCGGTTTGTCCACATGTGGTACAGTAGTACACAAATGTGTTTGCAGCATTCGATATGCGCTTTACGGTAGACATGAAGGTAACCAGTGCTTTGTAATACACAGAAGAGTCATAGGAGAGTATTTAGTAAGTGTTGTTGCCTGTTCTGGCGCTCAATAAATTCAGTCAAAGTTCAGGAAAATTCTCCACGGTCCTTTAATAACAGTAGAGACGGGGGAAAGACGATGTCTGCTGACCAAACTAGTCCGTTACCTTGGATGTACATAAAGATTTCCATGGATCTAAAGAGTGTTGGAAACTCTTGACTAATCTAAGCAAACTACTCAAAAGTCGAAACATTAGTCTTGATGTTTTTAATTTTTAATTTGAAAGCAGAAATGTTAACGTCACATATGTACGAAGTGCATTGAACTCATTTGGAAGAAAAAAAACTAATTTTTTTCCCCCTCCTGTTTTTCAGGGCAAAGTCCTCAGGTGCCAGCATAAAGTCGACAAACTACTGGTAATGCCATCGATGTGACTATCAGGACTATCTCCCAGTGTCTTAAACCCAGATCAAAGTAAAACTTGATTAAACTAAACAAGCCGTACATGTTGTTATAAATCGAACTCTCAATAAAGGAATGAATGCGTTTATTGTTTCAAATGCGCTCGAAACTTTACTCAGAAAAACCAACCATGAAAATAAATTACTCAGAAAAACAGACCAACATTTTTTTTTTCAAGTGAATGCAATGTGCTTCCGTACATATGCATACTGATGGCAAACAGTGACCTGTCCGTCCTCACACTTCCCAACACCACCTTCTCATCTAAATATGGTCTCTTCTAGTTTTTAAAAAAAAACAGTGGACGTCAAGGCGGATTGACATGACAGTGACATATTCACAGCAATGGTTGTTGCTCATTTTTGCCAAAATGTCACACCCTTTCACTTACTTAAGAACACCAGCGCTGACACAAACCAGCTCTCTAACATTGCAGTTACTGGAGAATATTGACGTCGCAGTTTTCACACGTCACTTCACCTGCATGTAATCCTGTTACTGTAAGTGACTGTGTATGACTACGATAAACCCTCAGCTGGGCGGGTGTGGAAATAACACAGTGAAAACACAGCCCCAGTGGTGGCAGGCTGGACCTTTTCACCCAGCAGACCTAATGAGACTGCTTTACAGAGTGTGAGAAGGACAGGACATGAGTAATCCTCTCCACTTGATTGGTCATTCGACTGGCAGATCTGACAGAGATCCTCTATTTCCCTCCTCTCTCCTGCTGCCACAGTAAAAAAGAGAGTCTCTTTTTTTTATGCACAGACATGGACAGAATGGGGAGGAGGAAAGCCGGGAGCGAATAGATTAAAAGATAAATAGGGTGAGGGTAACGTTTATCAATGAAATACAGATGGATTGCACACATTTGGGGGAGGAGAGGAAAAAAGGGGGGCACACAGAGAGAATGCATCACAGTCTGTGTTTTGGCAGAGGAATCTCTCGTTTGACCTTGCAGCTCAGGTGACACGAGTCAGAGCCTGAAAAGCGATTGAGTCGGTTGCCAAAACACTGAGAATCCAAGAACACACATTGTGCATCTCAGCCGCTGGTTCAAAGCCAGCATTCATCACTGTGACACTGTTTACAACGGCGTTGTTTTATCATGGAATTATGCGTATTATTCCATCGCTGCTAAACAGCGCCTCCAGTTACTCTCTCCCTCTCTTCCTCTGTCACTCTCTAGCCCACTACCCCACTGTGAAACCTTCTGCGGCAACGTTGTCGACCTGCTTCCCCAAAGCCAGCCATCCACCCACACAGAGAACAGCAACGCGACATGCGTTAAGTGTGTCGTGAGACGGGAATTAGAAGAAAAACATAAACTTTTTTTTTTCCCCCATCTAATCATAAAAACCATGTTTCCCCCGTGCATCAATCTGCAATCGTAATACTATAAGCTGTTAGTCTCTTCATGCTTTATCTAAAGATTTTGCGGCAGTCGTGATTAAAGTGCTAAAAATAAAACTGATAGTCTGACGGTATTATCCTTTCCTGTTGAGCCCACAGAGTCTCAGTGTGTATCTATTATATGCAATGGAGGCTGAGTGTGTTGTGCACAAGTGGTAACTGTTGTCTTGACCCCGTGCGTCTGACTGGGGTTTAATGAGACCCGGCCTGTCAAGTCCGCTGAAGCCTGGACTCGTCCAGCAAACACACAGACACACCCTGACGCTGCTTTGCTCTCGCTCTGCTGCTGCTGCTGCTGGTGTTGATGTTTCAAACTGGCCCTGCACGCTCATCTTACTGTGTCCATTAAAAACAGAGCGCTGGGTTGACACTGAGGCTAGAGAGGAAAGTTGTATCCTCACATTAGACACCATGTCTAGTTTTATTATAATTACATATGTAGTATACAATTTAATGTATATAATAACTTTTAAATATTAACAAATGTCCGTTACATTCAATGAGTTCACACTATTATACTGATTAAGCCCATCAGCTCCAAACAACGTGTTTCTCAGTGTGTGTAGGTGTTGAGATCATACAGTGACATTCCCACACTGCACACAGGAAGTGATTTGTTCTATGCTGACACGGATGGAGGTCACAGCAACATTGCGGTAGCAGCTACAAACTGGTTGGAGTATGACTGAAAACACAAAGATGCGTCCGCAAAAAAGAAGTTTCAGAAGTGACTGAATGCTATTCTCTTACAGTATTTCTCTGTGCCGTAAATTGAGTTGTGATTGTAAATTGTAATTGTAAAGAGTTAAAGAGGCTGAAAAGTGGAACAGTGTTTTACTCTTGGACAAGATACACATTGATGAAGTAACTAAAGCAACATTCTAGTGTATATGTACATATATACAGTATATATAGATACACATATATACATATATATGTATATATATATATATATATATACATATATATATATATACATATACTATATATTATACTATGTCTAGCATAGTATCTACTACTCCATATAAGTTACTATTATCAACTACACTGAGGAATACAGGAAGATGCATAACATCACTTCTTTCACAGAAAAGTTTGCCTGACTCCAATTCATATAAATGAATTTCTAATGAATGAAAGTTCATTCATTAGCATTAAAAATTAATAATGCTGAAATAGCCTTACGTACGGCGCCTTTACTGTAATTGTCCATGAAAGTCACTCCAGACAGTTTCTGGAGCTTCTCCTGCCACAAATTTCCTGATAATATCAAAGTGAACCCCTGTGAGAATACAGCAGCAAGTGGAGGATTGTCCTGTCTCCTACAAGCTCAAGCCAGGCGCCACCGTGCCCTGGGTGTTCTGGACATTCTCCTCCCGTTGAGCAAGTGTCTGACCCAGACAATATCCCGTCGTGTTCATCATGTATGGACAACAAACAGAAAATGTCCAGGCCATAATATTTCTTCATACATTTTCCATAGCTAATGCCTGGAAACAACTCCCGTGGCAACCAAGGCTTACAGCATAGGGGACAATGTAAACGTGCATGGTGTCATTTGTCTGTAGCCATTACGCTGCACAATTCATTTCAACATCATAAAAAGGTTGTCAATTTCATCTGAAATGACAGTCCTGGATGAAAAGACGTCAAAATATTAACATCAATCTGTCAGGTTGAGGTATGATGGAAACCTCTTGATGGCTAAAAAAAAGAGTCAGGGAATCATGAAAGACATTAGAATTCAGTCACTGCAACTATGTTTGTAATTTCATGGCTCGCGACTAACTCACTCCAGGAAAACAAGCACATCAAACAGCGAGGAGGACACACTATCCTGATTCAAGGATATCTAACGCTATAAAAAGAGAAGCTCTGAGATTTCTGACCTTCAGGTCATGAAAGAGCTGACCGATACATATCTTGTTTCACTGACTTCCTCTCCACCAGTGACCTCCTCGGAGTTTCTACAGCTTGCAACCGTGGTCCTCATGTGTAATTTCAAACCACAGCAATCTGTCGCTGGTACAACACACACACACACACACACACACGTCCTCTTTAAGCTATTCTTAGTGTTTTCTTCCTTTTGCTCATTGTTTAATCAGAAAGCATAAATCATAGGCTCGAGGTTATTATGCCTCAGTGTATAGTACAAACAGCTGTGCCTTTTCACTCTAAATGGCATTAACAAGTGTTTTTAATCATTTCAGGGTGATTATTTCATCTCAACTAGGGACTGGGAATGAATATTTCATTATTCATGCCCACCATTTATTACAAAACGTCAATTTGTTCACGTGAAATTTTCGTAAAAAGATGGCAAGCGGCAAAGTGGAAAATGATTTATCAACGACTGCATCTGTTATCTACGGAAGAGTATTAACGTAGAAAGATATTTTAAAAACCAAAACAGTATGAATTCTGAGATTCAAATTAGACTTTAATCTCAGAATTACGACTTTAATGTCAGAATTCTGACTTTAATCTCAGAAGTCTGACTTTTTTCTCAGAATTCATGCTGTTTTTTTGTTGTTTTTTTACATGTGGCACTAATACTCTTCCGTATTCATCACACTGTGTCGGTAGTGGCGAGCATTTAGTGAGTGGACTGCGCGTGTGTTTGCAGAAGTGATCAAATTGAAGAGATTTGTTGAATACATCTTGAAGCTGCTTCTCTAATCTCAACACACTGCAAACCCTGCATTACCTTTACTAGCTCTGGAGTTTAAAATAATTAAATATTCACAAATAATGTGAATATAACATTAACAAACAACAAATGTCTACACTCTACTAATACAGCATGTATAGGAGTGCTAATAATAAAATCTTAGGTCCTGAGTCTAAAAAAGCCGGGACCATTTTTCCTTCTCCTCACAGCACATCATCATAGTGAAAGCAATATATTTATTACAGTATAAATTAAGTGAGGAGTTATTTCAGGTTAGATCTCTGGGTATTCATTTATTAAAGTTACACAGATAAGCTCAATAATTCAAAGTCAACTTCAAGCAACAAATCAAGGGCAAGAGGGAATAGCGGTTGACTTTCGGCTGGAGAGCATCTTGAAAGACCTTGAGGAAAAAAATGGTTCTAAGATAAACACATCAATTAAGGCGAGTGAATAATTGAATTTCTCAGAGGAAAGTTACTCTTTGCAAAGGCAAAGGAAACAACAACTAATCCCGGCAGATTTATGCAGCACATTGTACTTTGCGGATGCACACATTTCCATTTGAAATGGCACAATTTCAACCAAACATCAATCAAATAACGGTTAACTATGACTTTGCCCTTGCTGGACCTTGTTTTTCATCCTTGTATCAGTGACGTGACTGAGGAGAAAAGCAGTGACCATCAGCTCTCATGATCCAGCCCCACCATGTTCCTGATGTCTATCGAGATGCCGGGCCTTATCCTCATCAAAGCCGCGTCTCAGCTGGTGGAGCGCTTCCCTGACATAATCGGCTTTGACCGCAGCTGCAGAGTTTTATCGAACTTCTGCAAAAAGAAACTTTTTAACACAATTAGCAGCTGCTGCTTTGATCTGACTCTGATGCTTGGAAAGGATGACGTACGTCACTGAGCGGAATGTCTGTGCCGCACGAGCAGCAGAGACGTTGTGCTGCTTTGATTTGGTGGAGCCAGACTCGTTCTGTTGTCCGCGTTCTGTTTCAACTCTAATGAAATCAGCCTGTTCATAAAATCACCCAGAATACACTCATGCAATAATGTTGCAATCTTATTTGGTATTTGAAGGATAAACATTTGCTGCACGTCCTTCTGTTGAATGAGGACGAACGACGAACAAAGTATTTAGTCAATCAAAGATATACAGTTCAAATCACAGTAAACTGAGGTCGGCACTTAATAATCAGTGAAATCATAGTTTTTCTGATTAACTAATTCATCGATCAAATGGTTTATCACCATTAAAAAAATGACTGACACGAGGGGTCACTGTGGCTAGCATTGTTGCCTCACAGCAAGAGGGTCGCCAGTTCGAATCCCTTTATGTTCCCCTGTGTGCATGCACTCTAAATTGAATGGTTGTTCGTATCTAAATGTTGACCCTGCAATGGACTGGATACCTGTCCAGGGTTTACCCCAATTTCTGACTTCTCAGATAAGAAGCCCAGTGAGTCGGCTCAAATTTGGATATAAAAAGGTGAATTCTGTTTATTTTTTGCCAAATAAATAAAAATAAACATGTTTTTGAAAGATTTGTATAGATATGTATGTGTGTTTCATCTGTTAAGCACTGTATATTGGGCTATAACTAGTGATTATTTGCATTATTAGTGCGCTTGTTGTGCTCATTATTCAATTTTTAATTATTTGGTCTAAAACTGTAGAAAAATATTTCTAAACGATCATTTGTCTTCCTTCAACCAAAGCAAAGGAAAAGCCAAATATTCAAAATTTACTATATAAACTCTAAGCAAAGCAGCAAACGACCAAGAGCGATATTAAAATCAAACAATAAATAATAACAAATCTTGTGCTGCCCTAATTCCACCTCCAGCTGCAAAGTGAGGAAAACTAAATCTTCACTTGAGCCCATCCCACACCTTTCCAACACTGAGCTCCTCTCGTCCCTCTAACCTGCAGTGAAACACACATTGTTGCTCATCTTCCAGCATCTTCCCATGGGTGGTGATGTTGGAGTCGAGCCAAGTGAGGCATCTTAAATAACCAGTGTCCTTAAATTTAACTGAACTGCTGCACTGGTGCAGTGGCAGACAGAGTCTTTCTCCCGGGGCTCCGACCTCACCATCTTATCTGATATCTGTGTCCCGACCTCTCGCTGCGAACACTGACACCAAATGTGCCGTGTGTAGCAGTGAGCTAAAGCTCCCCGATGCTCGCTCCCTTTCAAATCTAGGGCAAAATAGACAATAGTGGCAGATCAAAAAATAAAAGATTTAATGCTTTTGGGGCTGTTAAATAGTGACATAGAATTGCACTGAAACATTTCCCTTCCTTATGCAGACAATAAAAACAATAACAACAGCCTTTCTGCATTCACTGCACGCCATCAGTAAATGCAAAGCCTATACCACTGTGTGCTTTTATTAAAGCCGCTCTTGTTTTGACACAGTGCAGACGGATTTAGAGTAAGATTACAGCATTGTTAAGCGACTAGAGTGACACCTGTACATGTGGCAGGATATAACACCAGCTTCTTTAATGTCACGGGACAGGGCACACATTAGCAGCGGGGCATGTTGTGTTGTGTACACTCGGGTCTGCCGCACACTACCACTGTGACAACAGGACGTCCTACTCAATCTGCCAGGATGTACAACACCCCTCAGTGTGATCAGAGACGAGCAGTTTAATTAAACTGAGCAGATCAGCAGCCTCGGCGGTCATGACGATGAGTAAGAGGACGAAATGAGGAAAAAGCAGGCAGAAATTGGAGTTAAAAGTGGATGACTCGAAAAGAAAGAGAAAGCAGACATGGGTTAGTAGACATACTAACCTTGACTGTTGTCGTCTTTGGCTGAAATCATAATCAAAAAAAAGATTTTTTCATAAGTAAGGACAAGAGTTCATGCACGTGTGCTCGCAGAAGTGGTCACTTTTATAAGGTCACAGTTTAGTAACCTAAGCAGGCCTTTGTGTGTGTGTGTGTGTGTGTGTGTGTCTAAGAGGGATAGTGCTGATTCAGTAGTGATGCTGAAGGTGACCCTGGCCTGCTCCTGCTGCCTGTCTCTCCACCTGATATTGATCCCAGTTGTCCAACTCAGATCGGACTCAAGGATACATGGATTCATTGCCTTCTTGACATTTCAAATATGGCACTGTGTAAATCGTCTCCCCAGACACACTATGATTGATTAGTTATTGATTTGCTACCCGGGCCTAGTGTCCGAGTCTAACCATTTGGCAGCAGCTTAGCTCATCCCAAACATTTACTCTCATAATGTAGGTAAGCACACACACACAAGCAATCGGCCCGGTGAGGAAATGTCATTTTTTTACATGTCGAATTTTCATATCGGATTTCACTTGGAAGAGTTGAGAACTAAGAATAGAAAGGGGTTACAACTGCAGAATCCAAATGCAGTGGCTGGGAGCAAAGGTTTGGAACACAGATGGGCGAGTGTGTCTGTGTAGCCCTGCCCTGTCAAGGGTAAACTGCCCCCACACACACACATGCACACTTTGTTTTCACCACACCTTAAAACAGCAACATGAATATGCATGATGGCAAAGGACACAGGAGGCACATAATTAGACAATCAGCAACTCCCTCGTGACAGACAAGAAATGCTCCTCACTTGTCAGCCGTGAAAGCGGAGTCATGCTAGTTTGTCAACAGGCAGCCCCCGCTCAAACTTGGGACAAAAGAACTGGGATCAAAACATGGACAAACACGGAATAAAAATTAAAAAAAACAAAGTCTTTGCTTTAAGCAAAACACGTGCTCATGAGACGGGAGAGAAAAAACAAACAGTGTGGACACCATACATGTCTCTTCTTCTTCTTCTTCTCTCTCAGTCAATGAATGATTCATAACACATCAGCATAACCTTGACAGCACTACAAACCTGAAGCAATGAACACTGTTAAGTCAGGGTCACACATCCATCACTTCTAAACAAGCTCCCTGTATCAAGCATGAGACACACCCATAAAAACAAACAGCAACAGTACTCACATACGGAGGAGCCGCGAGGCACACACAGTCCTACACACCTGGCTGTGAACTGCACACTGCATTAACTGCAATTGTCTCTTTTCTTATTGCGAATCCGGCACAAGTGCAACCACAGTTTACGCCTTCATGTGCCCGACGCCTCAGTCGTTGCTATGCATTTATTTACAAAACCATTCTGGGTTTGATTCTATTCCTCTATCCGTCGTGTCTTTTAACAAAATCGTCTTCAGTCTACAGTGTCTGTGTTTTACGCGACTTTAATTGTATCTGTTTTTTGTTTTTGTAATGTAATTATGCTGCTGCCCACTTGGCCTGGTTTTCTTACAAACTTTACAAACGCATGCACACAGGTAAGAACATGACACAACACTTTTTTTGGATGTTCTCCAGTGTCCACGCTTGCATAATATATGAAAGGAATCCTCGCATTAAATATTTTACTGCAAAAGAGGCAAAATCGACAGGCATGTTGGCACACCAGATGAAAAAAAATCTAAATTAATCCAGACTAAATTACATAATGCCAGCTCTGCACGTCATAGTTCACTCAAAATGTCACGGAATCAGGAGAAACCGATCAAGGAATCTACAAGTTCATTTGCTGATGATTCAATGACATTTAAACATAAACAAGCAGATTTTTTGTGTATTATTATTATTATTTTAGAGTCAATGATGAATGTGCTCTTTTAGATTTGGTTCCGGCAACAAGAAAGGTATGACTGTGCTGAATCCAGAAACACACACAAGCAGCTATTCTTCTGTGGACACCACATTGACCCCCATTCATATGGACAGACTAAACAAAGCGTTATCCTCAACCTCAACTATAACCACAATTCAAGACTAATCCCTAAACTTCACCAGTCTCTCAGACACCAGGGTTCTGTCTCGTTAGGACCAGGATTTTGGTCTTGACAAGGTCAGTATTTTCAGTCCTAAAAGAGACATACACACAAACAAACACCTGCTGTCATCTGTCAGGTTGACACTCTTATCCTTAAGATCTGCCTCCATCATCACATCCTCACTGTCTCACTCACACACTGACTTACACAAACTCTCCCTCACTCTCTCTCTTTATCTCCCTCTCACACCCTAACACACACACACACACAAGATTCTCACATTTCTCATATTTAGGGATAATAATAAAATAACAATAATAATACTGACCTGCCTTGTCGCTGACACACACACATTCTCTTCAAGCAGCTCAGCCTTTCATAGAGGATCCGTTTGAACGCGTCTATATACATTGACCCGACTGATGGTGTGACTTTAGTTGTGATATTGATGTGAAAATAAATATGTGTAAAAGCAGCAGCAGCAGCAGCGTGGTGTGGGTGTGTGAGTGTGTGCGTGTGTGATACAAATCAGCTGTGGGGAGTCAGTGATGAAAATCGATGGTATCCCAAAGAAAGTCTCGAGAGGATGCGCGCGGCTGACGGGATATTTGGACTCTAGTGATGCTCTGAGATGCTCTGTGTGTGGTGATGTTGGAGAGAGAGAGGGAGAGAGTGAGAGAGAGAGAGGGGGGAGAGAGAGAGAGAGCACTCACACACCAACTGTGCAAATTGAGCAGCTGCTGAACTGATAAGAAGGACAGTGTCATGCAGAAAATGGACGCTGAAAGGTCAATAAAACAAAAAACGTGCTGTTTTAACTTTAACACACCACAAGTCGTTCCTTCACTTGAACAGTCTCTTACCGTCATGCTCTCTCTCTCTCTCCTCCGTCAAATCCTTCTCCCCTTTTTTAGCAGAAGAACCTCGTGGACGATTAATAATGTGTTTGTCATGTAAAATACAGACAAAAGTCCGCGGCGTCAATGTAACCAGTGGGTGTCATTGAAGTGCAGGCGCGGCGGCGCTGTTTGTTTCCAGGTCGCAGAGACGATGGATGAGATTATAGACACTCACACACACGCCGCACACATCTGTGAAGCACAAAGGCAGGTTTTTGTGAGTTCACGCTGCTCTTCTTCCTTAAATACACTTTTCCGCGTACTAGGAAACACAAAAAAGAGGCTAATGAGGAGGTTTCTTCTGAACAAGTTAGGATGTATAACGCAGGGCAGGAATGAAAAGAGTTAAAAGTACCGCCCCTTATTATTCCCTGAGTGTGTGTGTGTGTGTGTGTGTGTGTGTCCACCTGCATCAGCAGCATCACTTTTCGCTTACGAGGTTACAACCCGTGGGAGGATAGTGTGTTTTTGTTTAAGTGCCTAACTTGCATTATTGTGCAGCTGTGACAGGACAAGGTCACAGCAACAGATCCTGAGGTTATTAAGTTCTGTCCATAGTGTACTATAGTATTTAGACCAACTTCCAGTCATTCCAACACAAATATTAATCGTCACAGAACTTAACACCAATAATTCATGCTTTTCAAAATCAGAAGGCTGGTCCATGACTTTACTCAAAGTGTTGTCAAAAAATAGAATTGTATGTGATGCACAGTATATATATAGTGCAATTAATATAAAGTGATTTAAAATAAATAAATAACTTGTAACTGCTCTAACCCAGAGGCCATTCTACAGTTTCTTGGGGCCCTAGGCAAAAATTCACAGGGGCCGCTCCAACCAGTGTTCAGCCTTTTATGATAAATAATCTGAAACTCACAAAAAGGTAATGTAAAAATGTTTTGATGATGATGATGAAAAGTGCAAATAAGTATCTTCTCAAAATAAGAATATAAACATTTACAAGATGCAATTTAAAAATTGCAGAATTCTGAAGAGCAATAAAAACATAATAAAAACCTCTTGCTCTTTTTTCTGCTTTCTTTATCTGGACATTATTAGGGCCTACCACTGTCATTGCAAACTCTCCACTTTGTCAATGCTGTAGTGATTCAAAGTTGGGGCCCCAAGCATTTGCCTGCCTTGCCTGTTGGCAAGCAGCGCCCCTGTCTAACCCAGTGGTTCCCAAACTTTTCACAGTCCCGTACCCCTTCAGACATTTGACCTCCAACCATGTACCCCCTATTCCTGCACACAAAAAAAACCTTGTGTCTCTCTGTTTGTCTTTGTGTACCCCCTACATCACTTCATGTATCCCTGGGGGTACAGGTACCCCAGTTTGAGAACCTATGCTAGCATATGTCTGTCTAACAGTAATACCTAGCGTAGCTATGATAAAAACATCAAAGGTACAAAGGTCAACAGTGGCCTTTAAGATGACATCGAAGGTCATAAAAGTACCACGATACCACAAAGAATATGACTAAAACATGACTATAAGAAGCAAAATATAGGAACCAGAAACAGTATTTATATGATGTGCAATATGGAGGTAAATGGAGACAATAATTATGAGAGCTTCTCCTCATCACCTCTGCTAAAGAGTTGCCGTACCTTTAATTTAGCTGTATGGTGGGAATTGTAGTCATTTCAACGCCGTGCCTTTCCCCTCCCTCTGTCGGTTTCAACAAAAAATGGCGTCGCACGGAGACGATTCAACGCCGTCTGAGCAACAAGAGGAGAAAAAACCCGCAGTGTCGTTTGGTTTTACGAAAACACTCAGCAGATTTAAACCCTCTACTCTCGACGCCGATAGAAAGAAGGACGACAGAGATTTCTTGACTGGAATTGATAGAAAAGAACTGCAAAGGTGCGTATGCTATTGCTAACCGGCTCAAAGCTAGTGTTTGGATTAGCTTATTAACATTGGACTGTTACAACGTATGTATAATATGCGGCTTCAGTAATTAAAATGTTTATTTTTAACAGTACAAAACCGTCTGAGAAGCCCAAAGAGCTCATCATCCCTCTGATCCAGAAGAACCGCTGGCAGAAACCGGACCGAGCGGGTCAGAACGAGGGGAGAGAAGGCGAAACACATGAGACAACCAGGGGCAATGACTCCGTGGAGTCTCAGGCTGTCAAAGAACTCATCGAGGGTATGTCGGTGTTTGTCCTGCACACCTTACGTATGAATATGTCAATCTTTAAAGTAAATTGACATCAATGCAACTCCTGCAACACAACATACATTACAATTAGGGCTGGACGATCGAACTATCTAATTGCGGTTATTTTGACTAGGAATTGTATTTGTTTTTACATATGCATTTGTTTTGATTTGAATAACACATTCAAAATGAATACTTTGTGATATTTGTGCAGATCTGTTAGAGACAAATATGGCTTCTTCAGTCTGAAAAATACACTGCCTGGCCAAAACAAAAGTCGCCACCTTAACTAAGCAAATAGGTAAGGTTTGCTACAGTTGGTCAGGTGTAGGTTCAGCAACATTATGTGCCCAAAGAATGAGGTCAGCTGACTACCTGAATATAATGAATGACCAGATTATTTTTTTTCTTCCCTGATGACATGGGCATATTCCAAGATGACAATGGCAGGATTCATCAGGCTCAAATTGTCTCAAATTGTGAAAGAGTGGTTGAGGGAGCATGAGACATCCTTTTCACACATGGATTGGCCACCACAGAGTCCAGACCTTAACCCCATTGAGAATCTTTGGGATGTGCTGGAGAAGGCTTTGCTCAGTGGCCTGACTCTCCCATCATCAATACAATATCTTGGTGAAAAATGAATGCAACACTGGACGGAAATAAATCTTGTGACATTGCAGTAGCTTATGGAAACAATGCCACAGTGAATGAGTGCCATAATCAAAGCTAAACGCGGTCCAACGATGTGACCCTTTTCTTTAGGTGGCGACTTTTTTTTTTGGCCAGGCAGTGTATAATAAATAGATGTGTGTGTGTGTGTGTATATATATATATATATATATATGTATATGTATGTACAGTATATACATGTAGGTCATTTGTTCTAAAATTACATTTTGGCTTTAAGAATTATTGCACCTTCTGCGATTTAATAAAAAAAAAAAAAGATTAATTTTTCAGCCCTAATTAAAAGATCCACTTCTTTTTGATGATGTAAGGCTTAGTTATAAACATGTTTTTCAAATTTTAGTTATCTAATGGATGTGGCAACTGCGTGGCACATGAGACATTGCACAGAGACAGGATGGCTTCTCTCACAGGGCAGTGATCTAAGTTGAATCTCTAAATCCAGGGTGTAATATGTAAAACTAGCGCAGCAACTATTAATCGATTACTAAATGAATCGTCGAATATTTTGAGCTGTTTTTGCTGTATTCTGTGTTCTGCATGTGTATTTCATGCTAGATCGAAAGGCTGAAGGCATTAGGCGCTCCAATTAAAATGCTCCTTCTTCTTGTCTAACTTATGTTTGTAGATTCACGGAGGCAGCTTGATGAGTGGCAGAATGGCCCACAGGCTCAAAGTGACCCGAATCTCTCCATTCCCTTGTTGATGCAAAACAAAGTACCTGAAGGCTTTGAGGATGGAGACCTTGTCAAGGTGGATTTACGGCCTGAATCTGTAAGTATGGAGAACAACACAGAAACAGTAATTCCCTGCAATCTGCAGCTGAGAGTTTGTCTTTAATTCAGTGGTTAAGTGCATAGAAAAGATGCTTTTAAAAATGTCTTGAATGGCTCTGATGTAACATCAAGATCTTCCCACTGCATTGCACTGAAGTAGATAGGTGATTTCAAAACATGAATTACTTTTAGTCAGATATCTAATTTTTAGTTTGTGAAAGACGGTATAGCTGAGTGCATTAACACCCTCTGCATGTGTGAATGTGCATGTGGGTCAGTACAGTATGGCGTTGGTGGCAGACAGCCGTCAGCATTATCCCCCCTAGATGTGAAGATGACCTCTCTCTGTTCCCTCTTATCAGACGCTTGACACGTCCCGTCGCTGTCATCCCCTATCTGCTCTCGGTCACTTTAGATGTGCCTGTCAGAACATAAGAAACTTCACTGGGGCCTGGAGCTCATTTTAATGCAGTGTTGCCTGTGAGGTTAAGCCCTCAGCTTCTCTCAGAGGGGAAGCCTTCAGCAGAGTTAGATAAGCAGAGGGGTCACTGCTCACTGCCTGATCCGTCTGTGCTGAGTCTGACAACGTGAAGCCAAATGGCTGAGTAAGACCAACATCACTAATGGCTTCAAAGTCTTTCTGGGTTCCATAACTCAAATATTACATAAGCACCAAATTTAAAGATATAATATGTAACATTTCTGCATAAAAATTTCTAATGGCGAGACGACTGATGACAAAATGTTTCCAAACATTTTCTTTTGGACCGTTTAATTTTGGTTGTCGTCGATCTGCGCCATCCACTTTGCTGCTTCTGCTTTCGGAGGAAACCTCCTATTAAACAACACAAGGACATATTTAGTACTACTACTTAGCCAGTGTAGTGTCTTTTTAGTATTTCTGTGCATTTGTCACTATTGGATCAGAACTATTCATTGCTTTTTGCTGTGAGTTCTGTGATCAAAGCTTTCCCATTGACTGAATGCACAGTTGAACCAAATGAGACAACAAGGAGACAAATAATTAGACAAATAATTTTGATTCAGAGGCCCATAGCAGCAGAAATGTCATGTCATACTATGCATATAAACACCTATTTCAAAAAGTTTTTCTTTGGTTGTTTGAGCTGTTAAGATACGTGTTGAGATTTCAAAATTTATGGAACCGTACTTTGTTTTTTGTTTTGTTTTTTTTAGTCGACCGAGGCAGATTATGACAACATTCCTGTGCAGGCGTTTGGACTGGCTATGCTGAAGGGGATGGGGTGGAATAAAGCGGAAGGCATTGGACGCACCTTTAAACAGTAAGTAACACATTGACACCTTGAACCGACGACTTTGTCCACAAAATAATTGCCTAGCAACCGTTTTGATGATCTGTTAATTGTTGAAGTTGTTTGTATAAGCAAATATACCAACATACTTTAGACTGTATGATGAAATGTGGGAATGTACTGCCTGATTTTCAATCAATTGAACAAAATAATGGTATTATTTTCATTTTTACTATCTCACCCACAAAACCCAAGCTGTAACAAGCTTCTAGCCTGTTTCACATCTTCCCTGTGTGTGTCTCTCTCTGTTTGTCATTTTGAATGCTGAAGAGATTGTTTGAACTCAGATCTTTACTGTCTGCTACAGAGATGTGAAGCCAATTGAACACCAGCTGCGTCCAAAGGGTTTGGGTCTTGGAGCAGATCGTGCAGCGATAAAGGACCTGGAACCCACTAAACGTCGGCGACCTCCCAAGCCAGGCGAGGAGCGAGAGAAGGAGGAGGAACTAGTGATGGGTCCTGGGGGGTTTGTGCTGGTGCAGTCAGGGGTTCATAAAGAGCTGTATGGCAAGGTACAGTAGATTACACAACTCATACAATACAAATAGTACAACTGCCTCTTTTTTTATGTATATTTTCCTCTGACTTTCTGTCTTTACTTTGATGCAGATCGAAGGTCTGGATCCAGACAATGCTCGAGCTATGGTGAAGCTGGCAATCGGTGGCCAGACTATAACTATCAGCCAGCACACTATCAAACTCATCGAACGCAAAGAATATGAGAAATACAGCAAAGACCTCAGTGAGTAACTCTGAACACATGAACAGAAAAGTGTAACATATGCTCTTAATGGGTTTGATTTTATGTTCCTTTGTCTGTTTTTGACCATTTTCTTACCATTAGTAACATGATTATTTATATTATGTTTTTTTAATCACACATCAATGTGGGTTTTATCAATACAAAAACATCGGAAATAAGAAACATAAAGCTTTTTTTCTCAGTGAACAATTTGAAGCAACCTGCTGTTTTGTGAATAGATTAATTGCTTAATGGAGTATCATTTAAAAATGTGATTACCCATTCAGAGCACAATGTAACTGTGAGTTAAACTAATTAACATAGGCTTTGGGAAATTCTTTTTTTACTATTTATAGAACACTAATTGAGGAAATAAATGGCAGATGAATCTGTAATGAAATAAATGACTGAGCTAAACAGGTTTATTCTCTAGAGACATTTTAGTCTTTATGTGGTCGGAAAAAGAATATGAAAGAACATTTTAGCGACTGCTTGTTTTAATACACATGTACTGTATTTGCCCCTCACCAAGAATAAGAAGTTTGTCTTCATGTTTGTCACCGTCATCACATATTATTTAATGCCATACAAATAATACTGTCAATATTTTGACCAGGTCGCCTCAGTAAAGCTCACAAAGACAAGGAAAAGCAGAAAGAACAAGACAAGGAGCGCGAGAGACAGAAGGAGAAGGAGAGGAAAAGTAATGGTGATAAGGTCAATTACAAGTCATCGGAAAGGGATGGAGGAAAAGAAGAGAGGAAGAGGAAACGTGGAGAAGCAAGTGACGACAGGTATGTTTCTACTCAAAGATGGAGAGACAACAATTTGATTCACTCACTATTAATTTTTACCACATTGCACTTCTATTTATTGGCTAATAAAATTCTTCATCTTCTATATTTTTGTTTTTCTTCTGTTTCCTCTAGAGAGAAGCCTCCAGTGAAAGAAGTGAGGCGGCCGCCAGCGCCACGTTCCTGGCTCCAGAGAGACTTGAAAGTTCGCTTCATAGACAAAATGTTTAAAGGGGGAAGGTACTACAACTCAAAGGTACTTAACTTATTAATTCTCTTCTGGGTGCATTTTAACTCTATTTTATTAACCTCAATTAAAATATTGCAGTGATTAGATGTTATTCAATGTTATTTTAATTCTGATAGTGGAACTGGTGTTCTTGTTTTTGTCAGAGGTTTGCTCAAAATATAATTGCATAATTGCATCATAAAAAATGGAAGAGAGTGATAAAGGACAGCTCAGACCCCCTGGTCTACCTCCATGTGATGTGGTGGTGATATCCAAGACCACAGATAATCTTCCATAATTTTTGCACACAGAATTTTCTTATATTCACATAAGTCAGTGGCTCATGTATTTGTGATATCTTTGAATATCAATAAATGGGTGCAAAAGGCAAAAGGGTATTTAACAGCTGTATATAGAGTAAACTAGCGCCTTCTACTGGCCATAGGCTGCTATAGCACACACATATTACTTTATAACAATATTAATTACTAATTTCAAAGTAAAGTCTCAGTAGGTAAACTCCTGTTGCTTTACATTATTCCCTTGTGTGATCAGTCACTGGACTGAACACGTCAAACGCCTCCCAGATAAACATGAAGGAAATTTTCCATTTTTCCTATTGCAAATTGGAAATATGATGATTTTAGTGAGGGGCTAATTTTAATTTGCACAAATAAGCAGAGGGAAAAATGCTTTTCCTGAAGTTCTATTTTGTAGGATACCTCTGTTTTGATACACAAAATGTTGATGTCGTCAAAGGAACCAACCTCAGTTTACGGTATAGAACAGCATGAAAATAGAGCTCTTATATTGGGTTAATTATGTATTCAGTCGGACCGTTTATACAGTTCAGCCAGGCTTTTTCTCTTCATAAGTTTTCATTAGAAGCTGCAGTTCGCTTGGTTACACCTGGCTTGACCAAGCTGCACCTTCTCGTCCTGGTTTGACGTTAGTGCAGCTGACTAAGACAGGATGAATTTAGTAGCATAGATTAAGGCCCGCTTTCTCAGATATCTTATATTTCTTAATTCTACTTTTGTGTACCAGGCCCTGGAAACGTGTTTTTAGTCCATCTTGTTTGAAAAGATAATTTCCCATTTAATTTTACCCGTACATCTCACTCTGGTGCAAATACTTGTGGTAGATACTGGTGTGATACATTTGAACCATCTACCTTGTTCTCTTCTAGATGTGTGTGGAGGACGTCCTGACGCCAAATACGTGCGTGTGTCGAACTGAAGAGGGAAGACTGTTAGACGGTACGTTATTAGTGTCTGTTGGTGTTAACTCTAGTTTCTCTCCCCTCACTCTCAAATTAGAACTGTAAAAGAAATAACATCTGCTAAAGCTGTTGAGTTGGGTATTTCCCTCTGCTTATAGATGTCCATCTGTTTTTGTTAAACCCGATGAACTGCAGGAAGTAGATAATGTGGTTTTTAGATCACTTAAAGATAGTTGTAATAGATTATACCATGTTAGTTTCCACTCCCTACAGCTATTTTGAGATGTTACAGTAGACAAATCATAGATGTCAATAATGAAATTAATGATGGCTCGGTTCCATTTAGCTTCCCCAGTTTCATGGTGCATGCGCAACCAGCATTAATGTGAATATATATATATATATAAATACATGTGAAAATGGCTGTTATGCAAAGGGCCCTTTATTTTCTAATATATACTGATACATTATTATTATTATTATTATAATATATAATAATAAATTTAAACAGTGTTTCTTCTTGTGCCAGCAGATGTGAAGCAGGATATGGTGGAAACCATTGTTCCAAAAAGTGAACATGATTCTATAATGGTTGTACTGGGTGAACACAGGGGTCAGGTAAGTGATCTGCAGTCATAATTTCCTGCTGCATAAGATTGAATGTGATGGACTGACACTAATAACTTGTCATCAATTTGTCTTTTCAGGTCGGCCGTATCCTCCAACGGGACAAGAACAAGTGCAGAGCGATAGTTCAGCTCGACCAACATGAAAAAGTGCTCTCGCTGGACTATGACTCCATATGTCACTATGTTGGTGCAACTGACTGAATCAAATTTGAATTTCTATTATTGTGATAATCGTGAACGGAGATGACGTCACGTGAGTGACTTTTGTTACTCGCCAACATACAGTCCATGTGATTTATTTTCTAATGTGCCACAATGGGGAGCTGCATCTTTCCTCATGACGTATTATGATCTTATTCAATTATTTTTCACAGAAAAACTGTATCCCATCTGCGATATTTCTGACCAGTGTAAGTGTAGACAGAAGGCTGCACTAAAACAAATTTTGTTAAAAACTTTTCAGTCCTCGCAATATCGTCAATCGCAATAATTTTATCAGGATTATCACGTTGGGAAATGTTTACACCGTCCCATGTCTAGTCAAATGTTACCAGTTCTTTTTCATCCCATCTGTTATGTAATATTCAGAATAAAATGAAATGAGATTTTATTCCACAGCAATTTTTTTAATAAAACATTGTCAAAAGCTGCAATGAGTCATTTTCAGTTTGGTTCAATTTATTATTACATAATGCACACTAATAACAGGCCTTTTTGACATGTGTTAGCAGGTGATGCTGAAAACATTAACAATGGCTCATACTAGTCAGGTATCTATGACATTAAGCCAACATGCACCCTGAAAATGAGGACGCTAACTGGAACTCAGCCATACATCATTTTATTATTTTCACCTGTGCTTTTCCTACCGCGACCTTACAAAATGTCTGCCATGAAAAGCCCTTACTGCCCTAAAAACAACAAGAGGGTCAGTCGAGTTCATATAAAAACATATTTACAACTGATCTACATGTTTGACAAGAGTGTAAATGCACTAGTAGCACATTTTCTGACACGTTGACACGTTTCACAACAAATACGGGATATCGTTCAGCAAATGCTGTGTCAGGCGAGCTGCGTCTCCCCCGTGGCAGTGAAGTCTTTACTCCTTAGGTATCTGGTTTGCTGCATTAGCCCGGAGCACAGCTCCTGGACTGGGGTACGGCCGCTGCTGGAACAGAGGCCCTGCTGCGGTGGTGTCAGCACCCGTCTTTGCCTCGTTGCGCTTGGGCAGACCACTTGACCACGAACCCCTGTAATGATGAACATATCCTTTAATAAACTGACTCAATATGTAACGACCATACTCCAAATATTATAGATCAGTTTAATGAACATGACAAGCATGACTCCTCTTATAATTACACATACAGTACATGTGATCGGTGACTGTGGAGAAGCTTTAAGTCTGTGAGAATAACCGTGATGGTATCAGAGTGATGTCATTGCGCTTATTAGGTGTTGTGTTTGAAAGAATTGGGGTTTATCAGGAGGTGACTAATTGAAAAGATTTAAGTTGGATTATGGGAAATGTAGGAGCAAGGGTTTCCTTAGGGCTTGTGCAAAATGTATGGACTGTAACCATGTCTGTCAATTCCCAAGATGCAGTTTCCTAATGTTCATATAAATTGGATGTGTGTATGTTTGACTTAAACTGTGTGTGTGTGTGGTCTAGTCTCCCCTTTACTGACTGTAAATAATTATTTTACCTTGGAGCATCAGAATAAGCACTTGGATCCATGGGGTCCATCTCATCATCCTTTCTACCTGAAAGCAAAAAAATATATACAACCTCTGTTCATAAAAACATTGTAAGTTTAAAAATGCTTGGGTAGGAAGTACACGTTACCTCTTTTGTTCTTGTTGTATGGTACAATGTCTTCCCTCCTTGGCTTTCTTCTGTCTCTGCTCTCTCTGTCCCTCACATCGTCCCTGTCTCTGTCTCTGATACGATCCCGGTCCCTTTCTCGCTCTCTCTCCCTGTCCCGCTCTCGCTCTCTGTCCGGCTTTTCAAACTGCCTCTCAGCTCTTTCCTCTCCTGCATCCACTGAAAGTGAAAAAATAAAATGAAGGCACAAAGTAAATCCCTGCTGGGATTGAAGAAACAAAGAAACTGCATACTAATAGACATTTTTTTCCACATTTTGACATGAAATAGTTACTAAACATACTTTTTTTCTATTTAGGTGAATATACTTGAAGCTACCTCATTTTTGCAAGTGAACATGAGAGTACTACAGAGGCTTAATAATGTCATACCTCTTATTTTCTTGGCAGCTTTTGTTATCACTGCGGTTGGGTCATTTGGGGACAGCCAGGCCACCATTTCTGTCTCCACATTCCAGTAATAAGGAAGACCACTGTGATTTGAAGGAAAAACAACAATAAACTGACAAATTAGCAACCATATTATGTTCTCCGATACACATTTTTAAGTTAGGGATTAAACTGCATCTCACTATCTGTAGTTAGTGTAATAATAGGACCAATCATAAAAATGGCTCATAAAAAGAAAACATGCAGCACTGCAAACACGCAGGGCTGCAATGATTATTTGATTAATTGCTTATAAATCAATTACTAAATTAATCGTCAACTATTTTGATAATCGATTAATCAGTTTTAGAGATTTTTTTACACAAGATATATATTACAAGATTTCTGAATTTTCAGAGTCTTAAATGTGAAAATGTTCTGTTTTCATTGCTCCATTTGAAAAAGGAATCATTAAACCTGAAAAACTTTGGTTTGTGCATAAAACAACACGTTTGAGAACATGATAATTTCCAGGATTAGAGTATAGCGTATCCAGTACAGAATATACTTACCAAGCAGGGTCAAACACTTTGTACCAGTTTGGCGGTAGATTCTCTATTCTGGTGGCTTCGTAATCTACATTGTTGTCGTCATAATCTTCAGCAATAATCTCTTCATCTGCCTCTGATTGAAGATGGAGGAGAAGTGATGATGTTATTTGACACAGAAATGTAAGTATGAAGAGTAAGACGTGCTACTGAATACTACAGATTATATGTGTTTTTCCAATTACCTTTCTCTGATGCTTTAACAATCCCTCTCTTGGACAGGCGGGCCAGCAATGCTGGTGGAAGAGGCATCCTAAAACGCAGGAAATCAAGTCATAACGAGAAAAAACGTTATATCTTTTATTTGCTGACTGTTGAATGGCCAACTTCAAAGCAATCTCACCCTACTATTAAAGCCTTCATTCACAAAGACCGGCCTGGTTCCACAAAACTCAGGTGTGTATTAGCGAGTATTCAGCTTCGTCTACTTTTTTAAGACAAACTATAATATACGTCAGATTTGACAAGATGACTAGTGGTTTTTAATGTTCTCCTGGTCTGATTAACCAAAAGAAAGAAAACTGGAGGAGGCTATTTTTTGAGTAGGGGTCGCCTTCCTCTTGCTGTGTGATCCACACATGCTGATTCTAAGCCGTTGTGGCTTGTTTTTGTTTGCATAAATATGTTAATTTTAGCGGCGAGTTTTCCTTTTTTTACGAAAAAAGAGTTGGAGAAAGAGCCGTGTGCATTTTGAAGACACAGTGCGACGCCACACGATCGGTAACTTCGGGGTAACAGTTAGTTAAAATTAGACCTATAATCACACGGGTGGGTCTTTCAGATAACTCACAACTACAATAATAGTAAATATATAGGTATCGACCAAATAAATATGAATTAAAATCGTCTTCTTTACCTGTTTTAGGGAAATCCAACGAGTGGAGCGACGTTTCGAAGCAACACGCGGCGCGTTTTGATGACGTCAAACTGTCCTCCTGACGACAACAAAAACATGGAGGAGTATGTCCGTGAACCCTGGTGAGATTAGTTTCCTTAATAACAGCAGTATCTCTTTCTGTTTATTCAACACTAAACGTTTAATATATAATATTTTATTGTGTTATTTCTGTCGGTGCAGGAGCATAAAGGGTCAGTGGGTTTGTGTTAGCCGTTAGCATAGTGAAGGAGCAGGGACATTTAACGCGATTAATAAAGCTGGGGTCAGTTTGTGCAAACACAACCCGGTTTAAACCTCAACAGCTATTAAAGAAAACATAGCATAGTTTATATGTATCCACGGAGATGATGTTACAGCAGTATTACTTCCAAATGTGTGTTCTGTGGAGAGGTTTAAACCTTCTGTTTACTTGTAGCTTGTTTGTTTTCACAGTTTTCTGATATGTGAACCTGCAAAAGGCATTTTGTACATATACTAATAAATGCAGTGTTGTACAAATTCCACCTATCTGTACTTTATTTTGTTATTTATATTTTTTACAAACTTTTACTTTTACTCCACTACATTGTCTAAACAAACGGTGTACTTTTAACTCTAATTTCCCCTAACTACCTTGCTACTATTAAAATCAGAAAAAGAAGCATTGGTAATGTTCTGTATTATATAGCGCTTTTCTAGTCTTGATGACCACCACTCAAAGCTGCTTTACACTAGTTTTGCCATTCACCTATTCATACCCCTTCACTCTCACATTCACACAGCACACTTTCTATCACATCTTTCACAGTCGCCAGGAGCAATGTGGGGTAAAGTGTCTAGCCCAAGGACACGTATACAGATATATATTAGACCCTAATAATAACATGTAGCTCACTCAAAACTACTGCGCTGAAGTCATCTTTAACCTTGAACTAATTCCCAGGAAACTAAGGCCTTGGTTTGTTTGTTTCCTGGTAGAGTCCCTATGATTTTTAGGTTGCACATAACATTTTTAAACCACGCCAAACACAGTGAATATTACAGAATATGAGACTGGAAATGGAATATTATTAGTTTCAGAAAATGTGTTGCAGGTATTGAATATTTTTACTTAATACATGACCAAATCTATCAACCAGTTGTTATGTTGTCAGTGATTATTGTTTCAGATGTAACTTGATGACGCATCAGTAATGTAAACCAAGTTTCTGTGTTGACAAATTGACCTCCTGAAAAAATGCCTCTTTAATAAATCTAAATTTCATGTTGTATTTTACTTTTCTGCATTTTGAGGACTGAAATTGCACATAGCAAACACAAAGTTTATATACTTCTGATGTTTGTCCAATACATCCTCACTCTATTCAATGCCTTCCTGCAGTCCCTGGAGGATAGTGGATGATTGTGGAGGTGCTTTCACCATGGGTGCAATAGGTGGAGGGATGTTCCAGGCAGTCAAGGGCTTTCGAAATGCCCCTGCAGTGAGTTCAAATCATAGTTGTTTGCCCTCTTATACATGGCTGGTTTATCAAAGACAGAACTGAACAGTGCTTTTACGTTTTAGGGTGTCAGGCACAGACTGAGAGGAAGTGCTAATGCTGTGAGAATAAGGGCTCCACAGATTGGAGGTGAGGACATCTTGTTTATGATAAACAATGCTCAAAAAACAAACTTAGAATGATTTATGAAAATGTCATTGCCTGAGAATTAAAAGCTCATATTGAACTTGACTCACCAAATGTCACAGTTTTGCTGTTGGTGTTTTTCTAGGGAGCTTCGCTGT